>NW_022988043.1:17881112-18014453 GCF_902827165.1 Trematomus bernacchii
GGAGGTGGCAGTATGCACCTTAAAGTTGTTTGAAATCCGCCAAAAAACCGAGAGGAGGAGGAGGAGGAGGAGGAGGAGGAGGAGGAGGAGGAGGAGGAGGAGAAGAAGAAGAAGAAGAAGAAGAAGAGAATAATCCTCCTCCTCCTCCGTCATCTCCGACTCCTCCTCCGCCTCCTCCTCCTCCACCTGCCCTGCCATCCTCGCTCCTCCTCCTCCTCCTCATCCTCCTCCTCCGCCTCCCTCCTCGCTCCTCCTCCTCATCCTCCTACCCACTCCTCTGCCTCCTCCTCCTCATCCTCCTAATCCGCCTCACTGCCTCCTACTCCTCCTCCTCCTCCTCCTCCTACCTCCTCCTCCTCCCTCTCCTCCTCCTCCGTCCTCCTCCTCCTCCTCCTCCTCCTCCTCCTCCTGCCTCCTCCTCCTCCTCCTCCTCCCTCCCCTCCCCCTCCGCCTCCTCCTCCTCCTCCTCCTCCTCCTCCTCCTCCTCCGTCTCCTCCTCCTCCTCCTCCTCCTCCTCCCTCATCCTCCAGAAGCGACTACCGAATTCATCATAGAAGAAGAAGAAGAAGAAGAAGAAGAAGAAGAAGAAGAAGAAGAAGAAGACTCCGAGCTGTCCGACTTCAGGCGAGCTTTTTGAGACCTCCCCTGGCTGCGATCGGCTATTCTCGTCTACTTTCGAGGCGAGCCGCAGCTCGTCTCAAACAAGCCTACTCTCTTTGGAGGGAACTTTGGGATTTTAGCCTTTCCAGACCATTTACATGCACAGAAAACATATAACACACTACAGGAAATTAGCATAATAGGGCCTCTTTACTATTTAAAAAGGGTAGGTCTACCCTAATTACTTTTTTTTTTTTTTTTAAAGGAGACATACTGTATCACCCTAATTACTTTTTTTTTTTTATTAAAAGGAGACATACTGTATCATGCTCCTTTTAAACAGTTACTACCACCACCATTTGGTGTGCTTCAATGTTGAAAAACTTAAATATTAATACAATTTCAATTTCGACAATATGGGACATTCTAGTCCAAAGGACCATCTAGCCAAATTCATGACCATATACAGAAATAGTTATGTATTATTATTAGTTGTAGTAGTTATAGCTTTTTGTGATTTTATGTATTAAATCAAGATGAGATAGAAACTAGAGAATGCAATTCCTGAAGAAATTGCTAGTGGGAATGCTTTATGCTGAAAAGCTGACGCTAAACTGCTATGCTGAAATGTAATGTGTAAGAAGAAAGTGAAGAATTTAGATTGAAATGATACATGAACACTGGGGGCTTGGATGTGTGATGAGAGAAGAAAAGAAAGTAAAAAGGCTTGGAAAAGCAGCAGAATATTTGAACTGCAAACTTTTTAACTAACTTGAAGGCGAATGATCTGTCACCATGGCAACGACATTTGATGACACCCCATAATACGCTTAGATGTGTTGATGGCTGCATCGTTACCAAACCTGTGAAGTTTTGGGCCATTTCGAGCATTTGAACTGAAGTTGTGAGAAAACCGTGTTTCATAGTGAGCATTGTGTTGCCAAGGCAACGGCATTTGAAGAAATCTTAAAACTGTCAAATAGATGTCTTCACGGCTGGACTGTTAGCACACATGTGAAGTTTGAGCACTTTTTGACAATTTTCATAGGAGTTATAGCAATATCGTGATTTACGGCGAGGGATGCGTTGCCATGGCAACAGCTTTTGAGGAAAACTCACTAATGGCACATAGACATGTTGAAGGCTGGACCATTAACCATTATCTGAAGTCTGCTGCTTTGAGCATGTCAGTTGGAGTTATGACATCATCGTGTTCCATGACACAGGTGTTTATATTTGAGCTAACGACGTGTCCAGAGATCAAAGGTTTCCATGGTGATAATCAGTGAGAGGAGAGCATTTTCATTGTTCTGAATGAGAGATAAACCTCTTACATGTGAATGTTTTGTTGAAGAACCGTAACAGATATCGGTGAAATTTCAAAGCGTGAAGCATCTCAAGAACTCTGAGCATCTGAAGTGTGCTTTTTGTGTACTTTCGGGTTAATAATGTGGCCTTTTTGGCAGATTAACTAAAGGTGTGCGGCTGCTGTGGTGGGGAAAGATGAGGCTGAACTTACAATGGGGTTTAATGGAGACATGTTGAAAGTTTTTGTCACTTCATGCCCTCAAGAGGCATTTTGTTTAATTTTTTTTGCTTAATCTTTTTTCATTTTTCAAGCTATGAGATGTTTTCCTACTTTTCTCATGAAAAATTATGTCTCAGGAGTGTAGGGTTTGGGAATCATGGCAGGTTTAAAAAAATATATGAAGGCGAATTTCAAGCTGTCCTCCACTCTAGCTGTGACATCACGCACTCTAGCCTTAACGAGCTGCGCAATACACACTAATGTTAAAATCTGAAAAAGGCCTCTTTACCAAGTTCTGAACAATGTTTAATATTTCTAAAAGTATGAATCAGATTTAAAAGTTGTTTAACATGAATAATGTCAGAAAGATGTGTAACATTTTAAAGTTGGAATGAGGTTTCCGAGTGAAAGTATGAAGGAGCAGTTAGCAGTTGAAGTCGCATGAAGATTTTTCAAGTCTGAAGAGTTTCTCCATTGACTTCAATGTTAAACATTTGATGAATTATGGGATGTATCTCAGGAATTATGAAAGTTATGAATGAGAAAAGTAATAGCCATCGATTCCCGACCGAGCTGAACGTTTTGATGTTTGAACAGAGTTTCTGCGATGTGGAATGTGGGAGAAGAAGAGGCCCAAAATAACCCGGCGGAATAATAAAGAATTTCGTGCGTCGAATAACAGATAGTTGGAATGCTGTATCAGCATTCCCACTAAATTAGATTTCCTGTATCAAGGAATAACCCATTTGTATTGAAACAGAAAACACAAATGTCATATTGATACATTTTTCCCTAAATGTTAAAGGAGAACAAATATTCAGTACAGGGAAAAACTGAAAGCAGAGGTGTACTCACTGTAAATAGAGGGGGGTCTTTGCTGTGAGGGTGAAAGCCTTTCTGTTTACATGTGGAGATCTCATTTGTTCCTCGATCCGTCAAGTTGAAGTAACCGATCCTGGGACAAACACAATCAAATTAAGTCACACACACAGCATAAACAGACAGAGAGAGACTGAAATAATTTTGATTAACAAATCACGGAGTCCTCTTCAGGGTTTGATAAACACTAGCAAAATAACTGATGACAGAACACATTAAGAATGGCATTGATTGCTTTGCAGACAGGGGACATTCTCACTAGTCAGGCTGATTCGGAAACAGAGGTGCAAGCAACTTGTAAAGTAGGCTTTAACAACTCCCTCTACAGCCCCTCTACAGACATTATTATTAAAATCTTTATTTAGAAGCTTTTAACAGCAGGGCGATCTCCTAGACACGCTACAATTACACATAAACGGCAAGGTAGTTGAAGTAAGGCTTGAATATTAAGACAGACTGTGTGGGCTAAAATGCATAAGAAGACCGATCAGACAGCGCTTTTTTGTAATTGAATATGTATGTCTGAAGTACCCTGAATGCCTTGAGTTGAAAGAAATTAGTGATTTACCACCGTAAAATTGGATTAATTGAAAGGTGGGCCCTCTGTGGTAACTATTGCCAGACACATGGCACTTTATGACTTTACCAACTGTATCCCCCATTAACTAACCAGAAATCAGCCTGGAGGTAAATTAGCGCAGTACTTCAGATAATGTTATGCTGTTTTCCTTTTTTTAAACTTTACTAGCGAGCATACAGTTCCTGGTTTGTGTTAACATTAGCACAAATTTGGTTGTTGCCTAGCTACAATGAAAACTAGACACAGCAAATAAACTCTTTATCTGATCAGGGCATCTGTAACAACTAAAGGCAGTGTGACGGGCCTCGTGTTTTACAAGGAGCAAAAAAACAGATCAGAGCGTAATTCTCCTTTACAATAATTCACAGCATGTTCACAATCTGGTAGGCACCTGGTTGAAATATGCAATAATTAACATCAGTGTATATGAAGAAATAGTGGCATTACAATATGCCGTGCCCCTAGATTGCTACTCCCCCCTCTGGCTCCATATCCCTGTGACACATCATGAAAACATTATAACTTAGATTGAGGAATGACGGGACATCAGTGTTTTTTTCTAACTCACTCATTAAACTTAGGCGAGCAGACGATGGCGATGGCCTCAGGCATCATCATCTGGTAGGAGCAGTGTGTGTGGAGGTCCACGCTGGACAGGAAGGCCGTCTGTGTGGGGTGAGTCTGAGAAACACATAGCGACACAGCTCCTCAGTTTATTTACTGGTTGTTGGTGTCGTGTCAAATTATCATATAATCATTTAAAACATATAGTCTCATACTCTGATTGCCTTTTACACTGTTAAATTGTATTTTTAGTCTTGTATGTGTTCAACAGAGACATATGTTAAGGATTTACATTTCAGGAGGGCAAAAGGAGGAGTAAAAGGGGGATTTGCAAATGGTTAAGGACAAGGTGGTTTTATGGTTTAATGATGGGATGTAGGAATAGTTGGCTGTTTCCTTTCATGAATATATAGTGGGACTGTAAGCTGTGTTCGGGGTGCAGAACTTCTTTATCCTCTGAGGAGGCGTGTGGCGCAGTGGATAGAGCGTTGGTGTTCGGATCAAGGGAGCACAGGTTCAAACCCCACTGCAGTCAGCATGTCGTTGTGTCCCTGAGACACTTCACCCCAAATTGCTCCTGTGGGGATTGCCCACAGTATTGAGTATGTAAGTCGCTTTGGATAAAAGCGTCTAGTAACATGTAATGTAATGGATGAAGTGGCTCTGTTCCTGCATTTGAGATCGATCTTACTTGTATATTGACTTTTTTTTAAATTACTTTATTAAATATAACAAAAGACAAACTTTGTCCATGATAAGTTTCTCTTAAGAATGTCCTCCACATTTGGCAGAGCTTAAGAGGAAAAGTGATTTTATATATGTAAGTAAGGGATAATGCAAGTTAAAATGTACCCCGGAAAGGTTAGCATGACCCTGATACAAACTCAGCGCACATTATCAGGCTTATAACATGGCTACTTAAAAATAAATAAATAATAATTGAACACAAGTGTAGGGACATAAATATAACTCGATTGCATCTGCTAAAATAAATAGTCTGCCTGCTGTATTCGGATATCAAACGGAATCCATAGCAACGGTCTGTTATAAAGACATAACTGTAGAATGCTGTAACCAATCAGAATCGAGTAAGAGATAGAAATAAGCACTTACGCAGGTTAAAGTTAAACAAGGGAATATTGTGAATTCAATTTCACAATAACTCAAGCCAAGTGGTTCCTGAACCTGGGTGATTAGGGTTAATTGTTCAATATTTTTGTATACTATATTCACTTTTGTGGAAGTGTGTTTGAATAATAGTAATACTATGCCATGTTATAATGTGCCACATTTCTTTCAGTCACAAAATTCTCAGAGCTCTAAGTCTACTTTATTTTGAATTCACTGCAACGCTGCAACCTGCGTTTGATATTAGTTACTTTGCATAACACAATGCTCAGTTCTAATGAGAATGATTTCATTGATTAAGTTCCTTCTTTATATGATGTGGGGGTTGATCAAGTGTAAGAATGGGTTTATTTGTCCGTCTAGAAATGTCCTTTGTTCTTTACTCACATGAATCCAGCCCAGGGTGATGAGATCGTACTGGTCCTGTATGAGGAAGAGTTCCTCCTCATTTTCTGTGTCACAATAATCCGGTCCACCAGTCTGCTTTGGTACGATGACGTGGGTCACGGTAAACGCGTTTCTTGTCTGCAGCAAACACACATTAAAAAAAAGCGTCACGGTCACACTATTACAACCCTTTGAATTAAGCAGTGCAATTGCCTGCCAAAGAGTTAAACAAGGACAAAATTAACAGAGCGCTGAAAGGTTTGCCATTTGAAAAAAGAAGGCATGATCGTAAAAAAATATAAGGAGCTTTAAGTTTACCCGATCAGCAAATGATTCATTCAAACTAAAGCCTGAGCAGATGGGGACAGCAAGAGGAGTGTTACATTATGTTTCCCTCTGGGGTGGGAGGTCAGCTGATGTCTCCGTTTCAAAATCCACTTTCTTTACACATTAAAAGCATGATAAATATCCATTACAGAAAACCTCCCTTGTATTTAACATGGGAAAAGGGAATTGCTTGTAGTTCCTTATTTAAAGACACGATGAGAAAACATTTCATGAACATCTACCATATCCAAGTTGTTGTGCTTCTGTGACAGATTGCAGTCAGTGCTGCTGGTCCCAGCAGTCTTACCAGTTTGCCACACAGGATGCCACAGGTTTCTACAGTTCGACTCGTGTTGGCCTCGGCCAGCCTCAGAAAGCTCCGGCACAGCTCCGCGGGAACAGCCAACTCCCGAAGGGCATCCACCATTGTATCTGCGAAAACCATGTAGAAGAAAAAACAGAGTTAGATTCATGTGATGTGCTGGGACAAGGCATGGTATAAGCAGGAAATGAAGTATGCCAGGGGGAAACAAATCAGCTCAGATGTGTAAGTACTTTAAAGCAGGAGTAGGGCGGTATTTAAATCCTCTGCAGGCCAGCCCCCCTATTTTCAGAAAAAAATATGAACTCACTGTTGTTACCCGGGCTGACCAGAGTCCCGGGCTTGAGCGCCCGGTCAAAGATGGGCGGGGCAGGGGCAGGTGGGCCGATGTAGGCGGGGGGGCCGTTGTATTGGTGGTTGGTGACGCCAGACAGGTCCCCTTGGCTCTGAGGGGCGCTGGGGGAGACCGCCACGGGACCCTTGATGCCCGGGAGGAGGAGCGTGTTGGGGGAAGGAGCGGCGGGCTGGGCGAACTCCAGGAGCACGCGCTGGCGCTCCTTCTCCAGCTCCTGGCGGCGGATCATCTCCTCGAAGGCACTGAACTGCTCCTGCTCCCGCTGCCGCCGCTGCATCTCCACCACGCGCTCCCGCTCGGCGTCCAGTGCTCGCTGCTTGGACTGTTCCCGCGCCAACGCCTCCTGCTCCGCTTTCTGAGCATATAGGAAACATGTTCAAGCACGTTAAAAAGCAGGTGGTCTTTTGCTCTTCTTCGGTTGAACTGCAATTCATGTGAGGTCTTCGCTAATTCTGACAATATGTAATTCTTTGCCAAAAGGGGTCTCTAAATCAGAACAATAAGAAAGGAAAGAGTTTTGTGCCGTCATGAAATAGCAAGACTCATTGGAGTTGCGCTATGAAGAATTCTTCATGATAACTTTTTTCTGATAACTTAAAGGGCCCATGTCATGCTTTTCCGGTTATTACCCGTCCCCTTGTGTGTTATGAAGGTTTTTCTGCATGTAAACGGTCTGCAAAGTCACAAACCCTCAAAGTACACCCTGTAGCGAGTACAACTCTAACACAGAAAAGACCTGTCTATGCTGCCCCAGAACGCCTCGTTGGAGATTTATCTTTTTCCATTGTTTTCTTCCTGGGTATAGTGACGTGCCCATACCCAAATGGACCCATTGGTCCAAATAGACCAATCCGTGGAGCCGTTACGTTACGTCCGCGGAGCCGTTACGTTCCTCACACACACACACTCAATCTTTTCTCAGCTGCAGCTCCGCCGATTTCTCCTCCCTGAGACGGCGGGACGCGGCGAGGCTGTGAGTCGGTGTGTGAGCACACGCACAAACTCCCAGCCAGGCTGCGGGTGTGTGTGTGTGTGTGTGTGTGCTCGGGCTGGTTTCGGGCTGGTTTCGGGCTGGGTTTCGCTGTGTCTCGCTGTCTCGCAGACGGCCACTGGGCTCACAGGGAGGGGGGGGGCAGGAGCTCCAACAAGCCGTTTAGGACAGAGAGTGAATACACATACTTTACAGAGATGCTGTATGAGAAACCAATGTGAGTTTGGAACATTGCACAATATAAATCTATTCTAGTAGACCTCAACAATGGAATTATGATCAGTAGAAATGGCCATGACATGGGACCTTTAAGATCCAGAGGTTCAGGATGTTTTTACTAGGAGCCTAATTATCCAGAGAGGTCTCATATTCTTAAAAACAATCATACAGATAAGTTAAACCGGTTAAAAAAACACCAAAACAGTGTTTGCTTATTTTGCTGTTAACTTAATATCGTAACGCCTGGTTGAAACATATATCATACAACCACGAAGAACTGGAAATTGTATTGGTTAAATTGGATCAAAAGGTATAATTGCGAAGGATCTGTTGCCATTATAGGCAAATAAAATGGGCAAATACTTTACTTAAAATTACATTTCTCCAGGTTTGAAATGTTTGGAAACTTTTTTTACACAGCTAAACAACCACATATATAACATGTATCTAGTCATTTTTAGACATCTTAATACAGAAATGTTACGCATTATACATTAAATATCTCTTTGGATCACTGAATCATTAAATTCATTAGATTCTCTCCATTTATTCTGTTAATGAACAAACGCTTCCTTTGATAACAAGGTGAAATGACGCTGCCGATTAGTCTTTCCCCCGAATAAAAGTTTACACATTGTAAAATCAGTTTACAATGCTTGTCGTATTGTAAATGAGCTTTAGATATTTGTGTTTATTACGTTTAAAATGGTAATTCATCTTTATTTCTGAGTCATTAATTAAAACAGCAATGACTATGACAGACGGATCCATTTCAGTGTGTCAGTATTTGAAAGTTTACCTTTTTGACAAGATACTGTTCATGCTCTTGTTCAAATCTCCGCAAAAGAGCTTTTTTCAGGATTTCTGCTTGAGGAAAGGCAACGTCCTTTAGTTTCTGTGGAAGAAAGAAAAATAAGGTTTTGCTTCAATATTTCCTTAGAACAGTTCAAATGTCTTATAAAGGAAAGTATGAACAATATAAGTACCTTTAGTGTGTCTTTCTTCTCAGGAATGTTAGCGGTTTTGTAATCCCGATGTTTGGGAAGTTTTTCTATAAAGAGACTGGGTAAAAACAAATTGTTGTTATTAACTAGTGATTTTGCCTGCACTGATAATACTTGTTTAAATATTCGATAAAAAAGTATTTAAAAATAGGAACAGTGAGACTGCAGTTCCTAAAAATGACAGATTTATAGAATTAATTGATTTGTGCCATATCATGGTCCAAGATCAATACTCCCACTGACCCTCTTTTTCACAGCATAAGTCTCTAATATCTTTCACAATACCCGTTTAACGCATAATGAAGCAAATATGTTCAATGAAAGACTATGCGACCTTATCCCAGTGTGGTTTGCGGAGGTCCACATGTAAGGAATAAGATTGATAACACTATAAAAATGTCCCTAAAAGTGTCTGTTTGAAAAAAAAGCTTGACTTTACTAAATGGCTGTTTACTTAAAGTGGACCTATCATGCTATATTTGAATAATATAGTGTAGGACCATACCTATATAAGGCATATTTATACTTTTTTTTTTTCAAAATACCAAACAGATCATGCATTTTAGCCATGCCTCATTTTGCTCAATTTGACCATTTCTAGCTCTGGGCAGATTCAGTGAGAACAGCACCATCTACAGGCCTGGCATATGTACTACAGCGTCTCCAGCGCTTTCGAACGGCAATGGCCGTGGCTGTCTCCTCCTGATTGGTGGAGTTGGCCCAATAGCCGTAGCGCCACTGTCCTGACGTCAGGACAGTGTTCAAATCTGGATCAGTTTTTATCAGATCCGTTGCAGCCCCTTTTTTAGAGATTTGGGTATGGAGGAAAATAGAGAGGGTTGTGTTTTCTGACACTTGGTGAGTTCCCTGGAACACCGGGGACACATATTCATGTATAAAAGACGTACAAAAGTGCATTTTGCATGATAGGTCCCCTTTAAGTTTACTTTATTTGGAAATGCATTTAATTTGTACGATTTGTATCCCTTTTATGTTAGTTTGTTTTGGGGTATTTGGTTAGTGATAGGTATGTTATAGCTTGTAAATGTTTCTTGATAATACATGAGCTCTTTTGTATTCTAAATGCTTTGGTGATATATGTTATAAATACTTCCTGTTAAAGGTGGGGTAGGTAATTTTGGAGAAACCAGCTCGAGATCGCTAGAATTTGAAAATACACAGCTGGAAAAAATCTGCCACTTCCTTACAGAGCCCCTCCTCCAACACACACGAACGCGCACATGACCAATGAGGGCACGAGATAAGTTTGTGCCCCGATGGAAGGCTGACAGGCAGGTCGGCCATCCAGTTATTTTAGCCGGGCCGGCTAAAATGATTGGTCGTGCTTTTTACAGTACTACGGCTTCCACAGATAACATTTTTGTATGGATCTTTTGTCAAAGCACTTAAGATATTCATTGCTATCGGGATGTTAAGAGCATTCCATGGAATATAACAAGTGTATCTCGAGCCGGTTTCTCAAACTTACCGACCCCACCTTTAAGTGTCTGGGCCTCTATTCTAAAGCTTTAGATGGCTTATTGGGTTGGCCCATGTTTACATATCTCCATTATGTCTTATGGTTTTACTTTTGGACTGATTGTGAATGAAATGAATTGAGAAAGATCTTGGTTTAAACTGTCCTGTCATACATCATCTAATGTATTCATTTCTGTAAACCAACAAATCCATTACAATGACGATCAAAGTATAAAGAACTTAGTGTATGAAACACAATCAAACAAATAAAAGCTGATACACACAATGATCCAGCCTTATCGCTGTAAACACTCACGTGATATATTTATTGAAAAGGACGAAGGCGTGCTCGATGTTGCCTTCCTCTGCGTAGATGTTAGCCATGCGGATCATCTCCATGCCGGAACGGAAGTAGCGGCGCGGGGGCACGTCGTCATTCACCTCCACCGAGCTTCCCTTCTTGGTGAGAGCGCGGACTCGCTCCTCCGGCTGCAGACTGACGTCGTTGTGGTCCGCCATCCTGACAGCTCAACCTTCAACACTGGGAAGAATAACAGAACATGTAAAACAGCAAGTGGAACCAGCGACTTACCCTGAGGTGATAACTTTCTACACTGACCTTCAAGATTTGAATAATTTCATAACTAAATGTATTTTCATCGGAATCACAAGAAAATGTGTTTTATACTTTCAGACTTACTGCATACTTAGCTCCATGCAGATACTGTAGTTTCAGTTTTCAGCCAAAATGACATTTAATAACACAATAACATTTCTTTCAAGGAATAATATTGAGATGTTCTTGTTTTTTTTAGGAAACCAGTGCCTTTATTTCACTGATAGTGTTGAAAAGTAAAGACAGGGGGAACGACACCCCGCAGATGGTCTCCATGCATGGGGACCAAGCCCCTGTACATGGGCCAACTCTACCAACTGAGCTATATGGAATCCCATAATATAAACCGACCCTTTTAGCAGCTGCAGCAAATAACATTATATTTGTCTTGCCGTTTATGTCAAACACTGTGTGATTTGGAAACATTTTCTTCCAGCGACAGCCACCGTGCCCAATGCACAGCATTTTGACAGTTTTCTGGAAAGAGTAGGCTCCTTTATAAAGGCTTTGACCTTAATTCTGCTAACCAGGTTCAAATCTGACTTGATGTATTCCATTTCCTTCTATAGCTGTTTAATCAAATACGTTTTAAAAGCCTTTAAAGGTGGGGTCGGTAAGTTTGAGAAACCGGCTCGAGATACACTTGTTATATTCCATGGAATGCTCTTAACATCCCGATAGCAATGAATATCTTAAGTGCTTTGACAAAAAATCCTTTAAAAAATATCATCTGTGGAAGCCGTAGTACTGTAAAAACCACGACCAATCATTTTAGCCGGCCCGGCTAAAATAACTGGATGGCCTACCTGCCTGTCAGCCTTCTATCTGTGCACAAACTTATCTCGTGCCCTCATTGGTCATGTGCGCGTTCGTGTGTGTTGGAGGAGGGGCTCTGTAAGGAAGAGGCAGATTTTCTCCGGCTGTGTATTTTCAAATTCTAGCGCACTCAAGCTGGTTTCTACAACATTACCTTCCCCACCTTTAAGTAATGTTCAATTGGAAGTTAATGCACAATATTTAGAGTGGATTTGACTTCAACATAAAATAAAATGTATTAATTCACAATTGTATATTTGTAAATCTGATTAAACATACTGTCATTTTGGTTCTTAAATATTGTAAACTTAATATGGCTATGGTGTTATGATTTGAAGTCTTAAGCTTCCTTTTACGTTATTGAAAGATGAAGCAATATGCTGTATAAACGAGAACAAAGAGGCAGTGTCCCTCTCTTCATACCCTGTATTCTGGCCACAACTGGCTGAATACATCTCGAAAATAAAGCAATGACTCTGCGTGGAGGGTCCATGACTTGGGCTTTTCTACTCTGTATTGATCAAATGTGAGGTGCTCCATCAGCATGCTTCATAATAGTGAAGTAGCTTGTATTGATTGTGACATCTTGGCTAGCTGGTACAGAAACACAGTAAGTCAAGAGAGACAAGTTGTTATCAAGAGGTGGGGCTCTAATAAAAAGGGAAAGGTGGAGGTACTTGAAATCGTTTAAGTGTATATACTTTCCTTGAAGTCTACAGAAAATACTGTTTTTCCAGCATATTCTACCTCTCTGTTCCATAACAAGCACAATGGTCAGAGGCTGTCAATGTATCACTGTTAATTTGATCGTTTAAACAATGAGTGATGAAAACATTTTTATAAAATACACAAACATATGATGATGAGTACCATTCATTGCTGTATATTTAAACTACCCAACAGTATAAAGTAGTGCATATGTGCTCAACTTTTACAACAAGATATGCAACATAAACATTAACGAAGCAGTAATATTAATGCAAAAACATGATGAATTATAGAAGAAGAAATGACAGGGACCCTTTTACTAGTATAAATAAGTGTGTACATTTTAAGTATTTACATGTTAAGTGTACTTTAATGTGGTATTTACTCTTATAATACGTTTTTGAAAGCAGGACTAGTGTAGTAAAGTGTTCTTACAGTGTAGTATTGATAATTTGACTTTAGTAAATGACATACATACTTTCAGAATGTAACCACAGCTTATCACCATACTTCCTGTTTTCATTATCATCTATAGTTTCTTTATATTTTCATCATGTCAAGTTCATTTAGTGTCAGAATCAGTTTTAAAGGGTCAGTTTGAGATGAGACACAATGAGAAACGGTAGGCCCTTTTGAATGACACAACATGACTTCCACATTACTTAGAAACCTCGTCTACTCACATGCTGTAGGAGTCATACAGATATGTTTCACCCTCCACTGCTGTTGATATCTAGCTAGCCCTGTCACTGAGGTGTTTCTCAGCGACGTCGCGTTAGCCAAGCTAACTTAGCAAAGCACAGTTCCAGTTTAAAACCGTTAACTTAACCACCGCTGCGCAGCTTCATTCTTACCTGATCGAGCTGTGAATGGAAGCTCAAAGAAACCTACATACACCTTAATCAAAATTCAATTGATGTATTCCTCTCAAGAGAAAATAACTTCAGTGGGCTGCGGCAGCGCCTACTTCTATTGCTGTACTTCCGCAATCAAAACAACTTCCTTCTACTTCTTCTGTGGTTTTACTGGCGGACTACACTTCATCGTTACAAGTGCACGCCGCCACCTGCTGTACGGTTGTGTGTAACTACATGACACTATGTAGAAGTTATAGCCTGAAGATTTCTGCAATGTATGCCTTTCCTGGTTCACAATAGGACTCTATGGGCTTGCAATTAGCCAAAAAAGCCAAAAGAAAGTAGACCCTCCGTTTTTTAAGAGCACGGATCGAGTATAATTCCTGCTCTTTGCTGGGACGTCTGACATGTGTTTTCTTTGGTTTGACTTCTTTAGTCTCATTTGATGTCAGAATTCTATATATGTAATCAAGAGAAAATGAGCAAAATATCCTTTGTTGCACAGTATGTCGCGTGTCAGTGTGTACGACTGACTGGGTGTTTCTCAATCGCGAGTAAAGCTGCTTCAGAGCCACTATTTCAAGCATACTACGTCATCGAGTGTCGCCGAAGTACTGTTCCAATCTCCAGTATACTTGGAAATCTACCGAGCCCGGCGTACTCCGTTTGGAGAAATATCGAGGCTGCACATGAGTAGACTTCGCGGTCTTAAAATCCCCACAATGCTTTGCGCACGGACCAATTTCCCCAAATCTGTGGCGGAAGATGTAAGGCCGGGCCTCTCATATGACGCACACCTGCACACTTGCTAGCGTGTTCCACACTTCCTTTTCCGAATGCCAGGAAGTATTCTTGACTCGCTTCTGAAGCAAGATGCTCGGCAGACATGTGCTACCAAGCAAGCGTACTCGCGATTGAGAAACACCCATTGTGGCTCCGGCGGGGTAATGCGTAATCACTGCGCACATTTCGTTTCCAAATTCAAATGTACTTTTTTAAATCCCATTACGTTCATCAACATGCAGTAAAACTATTAATCCAAAGAGAGAATTAGGTCAATGTTGTTTGTGTTTTTTTATTTTTTATAAATACACAGTAATTTTGTATTGCCTTCTTTTGTGGTGCAGTCAAGCCCACAGGAAGTGCGCCGGACTCTGAGGAAAATCTTCGTTGTGGCCAAACGGCGGTACTACACTTCCGTATCAGTCGCTGGGCCCGGAAAGACTTTTCCCCATTGACTAACATTGGGAAAGAGACGTCTGTAAATCGTTGGATAATTTTTTTTAAATTACATAAACTACCCAGTATGAACATTTGTATAGCCCTTATTAAAAACATTCGGTCTTCAAGTTGTAAAATGTGCTAACGTTATTCTGAGAGTTATTTTCCTCTGCATTATGAACGCGGATCTAACCCACGGGCCCGCCGCCCGGCACGTTCATGTGACGTGTTCAGTACTATATGAGTTTTACCTTTACCCATGGATGCACAATAAGAACGGATTATATGATTATATGAATACTTTCGTGACGTTTCGCTCTCTCAAAAGTTGGGCCATTTTGTCTTCATGCACCAATGAGCAACTCTCATAGGAATGAACGAGGCCCCGCCTCCCACGCTGTATCCAGTTCATCCATGGGTGCAGTGCAAATAAGAACTGGATACAAACTAGCTGCACCTTTACCAGCTTTGAGAACACTTTAATGATCAATCATTATAAAACATATCATAGCCTATTATTCTTAAATGGACCAATCTGCACAATGACTACTTTTACTGTCGCTACTTTAAGTACATTTGGATGAGAATAGTTTTCTACTTTTACTTGAGGAACATTTTGAATGCAGGAATTTTACTGTAACAGAGAATTCCTACACTCTGGTACTTCTACTTTTACTCTAGTACAAGATCTGAGTACTTCTACTTTTACTCAAGTACAATATCTGAGTACTTCTACTTTTACTCAAGTACAAGACCTGAGTACTTCTACTTTTACTCAAGTACAAGATCTGAGTACTTCTACTCAAGTGCAATATCTGAGTACTTCTGTTGTACTCAAGTACAATATCTGAGTACTTCTACTTTTACTCTAGTACAAGATCTGAGTACTTCTACTTTTACTCAAGTACAATATCTGAGTACTTCTACTTTTACTCAAGTACAAGACCTGAGTACTTCTACTTTTACTCAAGTACAAGATCTGAGTACTTCTACTCAAGTGCAATATCTGAGTACTTCTGTTGTACTCAAGTACAATATCTGAGTACTTCTACTTTTACTCAAGTACAAGATCTGAGTACTTCGACTTTTACTCAAGTACAATATCTGAGTACTTCTACTTTTACTAAAGTACCAGATCTGAGTACTTCTACTTTTACTCTAGTACAAGATCTGAGTACTTCTACTTTTAATCAAGTACAAGATCTATACTTATACCACCTCTGTTTATAGCCTATGAAAAAAACGAAAAACGAAGGCTAAAGCTAACGTTAGCAGATAGTGACAATGTATGCTAGTTAGCTAGCTCAACGATTCCTTAAATAATATTGCGACAGAAACATTTTTCTGTTCACATCACGCTCTGCCGCTCCAACAGGGAGCTATGCTCTGAACACCCGAACGGTAAGGCGATATGGGTCCGTTCTTATTGTGCATTCATGGGTAAAGGTAAAACCATACAGTCTATGGGTAAAACGCATGTAGTACTGAACACGTAACATAACATGAACGTGCCAGGCGGCGCGGTCCCGTGGGTTAGATGCGCGTTCATAGTGCCGAGGGAAATAACTCTCAGAATAACGTTATTAGCACATTTTACAACTTGAGGACCGAATGTTTTTAATAAGGGCTATACAAACGTTCATACTGGGTTGTTTATTTAGTTTCAAAAAAATTATCCAACGATTTACAGACTTTCCCAATGTAAGTCAATGGGAAAAAGTGTTTCCGGGCCCAGCAACCTAACGGAAGTGTAGTACCGCTGTTTGGCCACAACGAATATTCTCATCAGAGTCCGGCGTACTTCCTGGGGGCTTGGTGCAGTGACGACGAGTCCTAAAACCCGGAAGTGAGTTAGTATTTTACCCCTTCCGGTTCCCTCGTCTCAGAGTCAACAGTTTTTTGAACATGTTTTTGGAAAATACAAATAGCTCGAAATAAAGTCTGTGGTTAACACACATGTAAGAGGCGGATCACGTGTTGTTCGACGACATTAAATACATCAGCAGTGATTGTTAGCTAGCGATGAGCTAATATTGCTACGCAATGGTTTGTTGCTTTGCTCCGGGTTGCAGCCACAAGTCTTCGCATGGAACTTGCTCGTTCTATCGTTTCCCGACAGATGTTGTCCGAAGGAGAGTCTGGACTCGTGTTATACGGTAAGATAAGAGATAAGATAGTACTTTATTGATCCCAATTTGGGAAATGTTTGCGTTGCAGCGGCATAAAAAGTACGGAGCCCCTAAAGGTTCATGGAGAAGAGAAAAAAAAGCATCTCGTTCGCACGATATACTTTCTCGTTTGCCAAGTAGGAAGTGGAGCGTGGAGAAATGGCAGTGCATACATTATTTTAGATATATTTCAAACTCCGACTTCATTTTAGGTACATTTCGGCCAGAGGTGTAGAGCTATTTGTTTAAGCACCGGATTCGCAAAACAGGAGAGTCTGTGTGAACCAGTCTGCCTTGATCTATGAATTAATGTCCGTGACTCACAGCTGAATAGAGATCGAGGCTGATACGTTTTAACCACACACACACCGAACTGCCCGATTATTCCGTGTGTGCGTGTGTGAGAATATATATAATAATAATTAATCTTAATGTAGTGCTTAGTCCTGTCGGAGCTGCACCGTCCTGTCGGAGTGCACCGGAACGAACGCCACGATCATAATATATTCTGAAAACAAATGCCCACACACACAAACACAGACGCCTTGGCGACCGGACATCTTCTTCATAAAACTAATAAAATTGCGTAATAATCCGGCAGTTTGATGTGTCTAACCATAAGAAAGTATCTTGTGCGAACGAGAAAGTATATCGTGGGCATGAGATACTTTTGTTCTTCTTCCATGAACCTTTAGGCTTAGGGGCTCCGTAAAAAAGACATGGCATTGTACAATAAAAATTCAAGACAATAAATAAACAAGAAAGTAGAAAATATACATGTTGAATTTACCAAGGTGTTATATATACATACATATATGACAGATGAAATATTGAACAGATTATATAAATGTACAATGTGGCTTTATTCCAAGAGAAACTATGGAGCAGTGAGTTCTCTGTCTTAAACTGTTAATTGTAGGAGCATTTAAATGATGATTTATTTTGTTTGCAACTGTCAGATATGTGTGCTCTTATATGTGACGGTGTAACTTCCATGAAACTAATATTTGATATCTCGAACATTTTTCTCCCAACAGACGAGCTGACAGGAAGCCCGGTGCCCATTCCCGCATCTGCAGCTGTCATTTTCCTAAAGGAAAGGAAAAAATGCCTGTTTTATTTGTAGCCCAGAATGTTGTCAAACTAAATAGAGAAGATCATTCCTACTGTCTGAGAGGGAATGACACTCAAATTCAGGGAATAAAGGAAGAAGCTACGTGTCTAATGACTGAGGAGGAAGCAGATCCATTTACACAGGCGGCTAATAATGAGTATCTTCGACCACTATCTGAGGATCCTCAACCACTATCTGAGGATGATGAGAAGCCAACCACCAGTGAAACGGTAGAAGAAAAACTTCAATCTGAGCAAAGACACAGAATGCAGCTAGAGATCCAGCTAGAGGAATCCAAGGCAGAGTTGAAGTCCCTCAAAGATAAGCAGAGTTACTGCCGTGACAGGTATTCTGCCTCTCAGCTGAGTGAAAAGGTTCTTCGGATGGAGACAGGATTGCCAGATAGAGACACATTCAGATCTGTATGTGAGTATTTTGCTCATTTTGAGGGTTCCATTACATACCCAGCTGGTTGGAGCCCCAAAACACTGAGTCTTGAAGACCAAGTTTTCATGACCCTCATGAAACTGCGTCATAGTTACACACACCTTCATCTGGCTGCACTCTTTCACTGCAGTATAACCACTGTCAGAAATGTGATCGACACATTTATAGACATTCTCCACAAATTACTTTTTATGGACACAATGAAAACTGTTCCCAGCCGGAAGAAAAATAAAACCAGCTTGCCTTCTTCATTTCGGCTCATCCGCAGAATGATATTGGATTGTACGGACATCACAATTGCTATGCCCAAGCAAATGGATATTCAGAAAGAGTTTTCTGGTGTGTAATATTTGTAATAAAGATTTCATGTGACACATCAAATTGATTTGTTGATGGGAATTAATGTCACTAATATGAATAAATGAACTCTAGGTTAACGGTACTCTTCCCTTTCTTACTATCACTACTCACCGACACTCTATAGACCTTGTCCCTCATGCTTGCCCTGACAACATGGTAAGTACACCTTCATCTAGGCTGCACTGCTGTACATGTCCTGACTTGTAGTGGTTCTCTCCTCTATCTACACTCTGTCATCTTTGTAAAATGATATCAGACTGGTAATTGAAACAGTCATGACTTCCAGTTAAATTCAGTGTGGCTAAAAGGAAAAGCTTTGTTAAAATATGCAAGCGCGCAAAATTCAAATACAAGGTGAAAATGTGACGTTGAAGTCGTGCGACCCTGCTGTACTCGGCTGTAGTTCAGTTATAGCATAACGTTAGCATTTTGCTTCTTCCGATTAGATTTATGATTCGAAAATGATAAAAGTAGGGTAGACATGTGGAGATTACAATATTCCAAAATCCAGTGGAGAAATCCCGTTGCTTTTTGTCGAGGGAACACTTGCGCAGCTTACTTCCGAGTCGGCCTACAAAAATACGTCATCACTGCACCACTATATTCATGATGTTGACATAGCGGTCCCCTACTGCAAGGTTCTTGGTAAAAGTCAGTTCATATCTTCTTATGGATGTCTATTTCCCCCCCAAAAAATGTACTGTACCAAAAACAAATGATCTTTTCATTAGGCTACATCACCTTTGAAATATATTAAAATACCCATTTTTCCTTTTATAAATAATGTCTAATATTTATTTTGCATTTTAAGTCTTTCCAGTGTCTTTTTTGCAGTATATTCTATGTACGTTTAAAAGACTCTTATTTTATAATTAAGACATTTGTTTCCAACATGCCAAATCCAATGTGGCCCCACTTGGCCTAAAAGTGGCCTAACTCAAATCTAAAGTAGTTATTTATGTACATAATGTGAGACTTTAACTGTATGTACCCTTACTTTACAGGAGTACTGGAGAGGCTATAAAACAGTAGAAATATTGATCTGTATATATTACTGAAATATTGGAATGTTTCGTTAGAGGTGATGGACAACTTTTTTACCACAAAGATGGTCGCCTCCGCTAGTGTCCCTGAGCACCTGCTGGTAGATGCAACACAAACACATACTGAGTGTCGCTATAACTGAAAGAGTTTCTAAATACATAAAAAAACTGAAGTTTTTTTTCTAAAATTGTCCTCAGAATCAACAATTGTGAAGGCATTTTTTTTTATGGAAGAATATAAATTCATTTCAGGCAACAATGATGTTTAAAAACATTTAATTCATTTAATTGATACTATAAAACTCTTAAGTAAAAAAAAATGTCACTTATATATACTGCAATGCTTTGGGAATGGATGAATGCTGGTCAGCTTGTAAGTAAAGAGTCACCGAACACGTTCCCATATGAGGTTTTGAGAAAATGTACATAGTTCTGCAGACTGCGGTTAGTAGAGTCGGACTGCTCCAGTCTGTCCTTCATGTTCTGCTGCTGACTCTGGAAACGACGCTCCATCTGAAAGAAAACAGAAACAACACATGAGAACTAACGGTTTGTATGTCCAACATGAAATTCCAAAGACATTGAGACATACCTCCTCCTTGCTCCGCTGCAGCTGACTCTGCTCTGTTTTGGCTCGGCTCAGCTGGCTCTGCAGGTCCAAAGCTTTAGACTGAGACGCTCTCTCTTTGACCAAAACCTTCTGCATGCTGGCGTCCACCTTCAGGGAGGAGAACGTGTTCAGTGTACCCCTTGTCATTTATTAAGGACATTCAGTATATTCTAAATAATAAAATGTTTGTGTCTACCAAATGCAGTCTTTTTTTTATACGTGTCAAGTGTTTAGAAACTTGAGGAAGGGCCCTCTTGATTGAACATTGCATGTCATTTATTTGAATATAAATCAGCTCAGATATAATTAGATCAAAAATATTGCAGTCAATCAAACCACACAAACATGGAGGGTCTTTTGTGGTGTAACTTAAACCTTGGTCCCTGCACATTTCACAGCCTCCCCAATTGGTCTTTGCCACACTCACTAAATAGTCCCAAACTAGTAATTCCAGGCTTGAAATGCATATATAAACATTGTTCTATTATTTTATCCCTCATTGTACACTAACTTCTTATCTTTATATAAATATTTGTATTCTATTTCAATTCATTTTTTTTTTTTAATTTTATTTGAATTCATTCAATTTTTTCCCTTTTTTAACCAATTATTTTTGAATTTCTTTAATATATATAGGTTTATTTTATATTTTTTATGAACATTCTTACTTTAACTTCTTGCATTTAAATACATATTTTTGTATTTTTTTGTATTATCTTTTATTCTATAATGGAGCAACTGCTACAAAACCCAATTTCCCCTGTGATAAATAACGTTTTCTGATTCTGAAAAAGCGGGATAGGCAACAGTCAGGACTGTAACAAGTGTAGGGAAGGTGTAAAAAGGGTCTGTCTGTCTCAGACCTGTCTCTGTGCGTCGTCCAGAGTTGTCTGCAGCTGTCGGGACAGGAAGCTGACCTCGTGGCTCTTCTCCTCCAGCTGCTGCTGAACGCTGCGAAGACTGGCCTCCTTTGATGGCAGAGCCTCAGACATCTCTTGGTTTTCTACCGTCAAGTCCTCCAGCCTCCTGCAACAAATAACACAAAGATCTACAGCTGCAGTTTGGAAAATGTTCCCCTATAAAGACCGTCTGTATAATGTGCTCTATGTTCCTACAGTGGTGACCCTGTCCGCTAACTGCAATTTCTTACATAAGTTAAAGGTCACATATTATGCAAAATCCACTTTTCCATGTCTTGTATACATACATATGTGTCCCCTCAGAGATTCTGAAAGATTCAGGAAAAAAGATTCACTCACTTTTTGTCCTGATCCATTTATATAAAAACCTGTCTGAAAATGAGCTGATCAGATTTTGGCCACTTTATGATGTCATAACGATGTTTTGGCTTGTGTAACCATTAGCCAATAACCAACCAAGGTAACATCCGACAACCTTATCCCCTGAATCTCCTCCTAGAGCACAATTGTGCTCCTTATTTTCATCTAAAGTAAAAGACAGAGAATCAGCACTTTTGAAACAGGGCTGGCACAGAGGGGATTATGGGATGCTACAATGCACGATCTGTTTGGTATTTCGAGTCAAACACTTCAGAGACATGTTTTGTATAGAACTGAAAACTATAATATATTGAGGCAAAAGAGTATAAGTAGTAGTAGTAGTAGTAGTAGTAGTAGTATAACCTTTATTTAGCCAGGAAAATCAATTAAGAACACATTCTTATTTTCAATGATGACCTGACAGGAGGCAAAAGGCTTCCTGAGGGGATGGGGGTTGGGAGGAAGAAAATAAAAAGACAGACTCCGGACACTACAGAACCCAGGAGACAACACAATGACACAGAGCAGAGATGGCAGGCATAGCAGTTAAACATATAACATATCTAAAATAATACTGCTGGAGTTCAATCAGTCATTAAAATAATATAGAACATTCATCCATTCAATCATTCATGGTAATGCATACTATAGGAGAGGTCAAGACATTAGGCGCTTTCACACTGGAGTACTCTTCCCAGGAATAGTTCCGATAGTTCCTGGGATTTTGCGTTCACACCAAAAAGATCTGGAACTAGAAACTAGTTCTCCGGAACCTTTTTCTCCCCTTTTCAGTCCCTGCTAGAGGTGGTACTTTCCTGGGGAGGAAAAGGTTCCAATTTCTGATTGGCTGGGCGAATTGCCCCGTAAAACTCCGAAAAGTTTTGTGAAGCCGCCATTTTATTTGCTTGCATTAGCATTATTAGCATTAGCATTAGCCCACCAACGGAGAGAAACTAACTTATGGCAACACAAAATAAAACGTGGGAGCGGTGGAGTGATGAGGAGGTGTCGGCGCTTCTGGCGATTTACCCGGGACTTCGGGTGGCAGTATATGCCGTGAAGTTGTTTGCGGCCTGCCAGTAAACTCAAATCAGAAGAAGAAGAAGTGACGTCAGCGGCTTCATTTGCGTAATCCTCCCTCAGGGACTTATTCCAGTGTGAACGCGATCTACTAGATAGTTCAGGAATTAAAGAGTTCCGGGGAATTATGTTCCGGGAACTATTCCTGGGAAAAGTACTTGGTGTGAAAGCGCCTATTGGTAGTGAGCATCAGGTGAAGCAGCTGCATGTGTTTGTAATAGTGTCCCTGAAGGAGCGGGGGGAGATAAAGGTCTCCATCTTCAAGGTTTTTTGTATGATATTCCAGCTATCAGCTGCTGCAAACTGAAAGGCGGAGAATAGGGGACCTTTAAAGCAAATTAATCCATTGTCACGGATTAGGTGTGATGCTACACTGAGGTAGTGATGTTTACATACTGATGTCCAGATGTTTTTTATCTGTATATATTCATTTGGTAAAGGTCATTGTGTAAATGTCCGTACCTCTCAAAGTTGTGAGTTTTTTCTTTGAGGACGTTGTTCTCCTCCTGCAGCAGCAGGTTCCTCTGCTGCAACATCTCCAGTTGAGTGCCTTGCTGTTCCACCTGTGAAGAAACACAATTAATGATCAGTTCTGATGATACTAACCCCCTCCATGAAGCGCCAATCTCTGAAAATATAACAGCACTGCTACAGTTTGATTCCAGCCACGAACCTGCACCTCTGTTGCAGGCCTCTCGTTTCATTTCCTGTTCCCTCTATACTGTCAGCTTTAAAGTAAAGGTGAAATACCCCAAATCATGGAAAAAATATAAATACACATCCATGCATACATCCTACATTATTACAGGAAATAAACGTTTTTTTGCAAAGAATGATTGTGGAGAAGTAAGTAAATCTTTTTAATTACAGTTTGTACTAAGAATAATATGCAGTTCAAGCATGACCTTTAAATGAGTGATTCTCTTAAATGTAAATACCTGTAGCCAGAATTGTCCAACTGTTTTAATATTTACAAGAATGCCAATTGGGAACTGAAGACTTGTTTGCAAAAACCTCAGGAAACTTAGGGGTTAAATAATTGTGTCAGCCGACATCACTTGCAGTTAAAGGGGCCCAATTGTGCTTTTGGGGTTTTCCCTTCCCTGTAGTGTGTTATATAGGCTTTTGTGCATTTAAATGGTCTGCAAAGGCAGTTTCTCTTCCACACTCTCCCCCCCTGCCTGAAACACCTCCATTGAACTCCTTTGTTTACTTCCGTTACATAGTGACATCACTATGTAACACTTGCCTTTCTATTTGCTCCAAAATGTTTTTCTCTGCTGAAGAAATGCTTTAGGGCACGTTTACACGAAGAAATTAACATCTGCATTCTATTCATTTCGCTCTATGCAATTGGATGGCAAAACAAAAACAAAATTCATATCAGGCAAATATCGCCTCGGCTGTGACACTAAAACAAAAAAACTCGTATTAAGTAGCTCTATAACTTGGGCCCCTGTTTAGATCACTTGGTAGAGCTATCGGCCATTTACCGGGGTTCGGTTTCTCAGCACATATTATCACAAATAAAAAGATAGAAAATGAATAACATGACTCTAATATAGCAATACTTGGAAAAGGTCTCTGATTTTTATTGAATGGGTAATTATTTAAGAATACATTTTCAAAGTCACCCTCCCATCCCATGCTATCAGAATCAGAATACTTTATTTATCCCAGGAATATTGGGTTTCTTGACAGTGTCTTCATTTTATAATGAAATGAAATCAAATAAAGAATGTAAAAAAAAAATATATAAATGTATATAAACCTAAAAAGTCAAAATGTGCAATTTATCACATTATACTACAATATATTACATGTACAATATATACAGTGTTGTATAAGTATGAATAAGATATTAGTGCTGAATTGAACAGTTTAAAAGGGTTCGGCTGCTGGTGGTGAAGGATATATAAGTATATACCGGTTAGAGCCAGTTAGTATAATGATGTATATAAAGGGATCTGGAGTACCTTGTGTCTGACCTCAGAGAGGGCGGAGTTGTGCTCCACGTTCTTCCGCTGGTGGTCCTCTGCCTCCTGCTGGGCGTCTCTGAGCTGCTGCTCCGCCCTGCGCAGTCTGTCGGGCAGCGCCTCCATCTCTCTGAGCCGGCCCAGCAGCCCCCTCCTCACCTGCTCCGTCCCCCTCTCCAGGCTCAGCTTCACCTCCCGCGCCTCCCTCTGGGTCGTCTCCAGCTTCAGGAGGTTCTCCTCCGACTCCAGACGCACCTGCTGGACCTGCACGGAGGAGAAGGACGTCACTTCATCACAGTACAGTTTAAAAGCACTCAGCTTTCAACCCTTAGCAACCTTTCCAAGTTAACACTACTGAGTGTCGTGCTCTGCCATGATATTTTAATAGACTACACGACAGGGGAAGATCAATCAACCTAGCACTTTTATTATGATTTGTGTATTGTGTGTGAACTGTATGTTGTCTAATCTTCAATACTTTTATTGTCTATATAGTTTATTTTATAATCCCTAAACTATGTTGTTAACTTTTCTTTCACTTTATTGGGACATTTTTGTTTTGAAAAACATACTTTTTTTTAGGTTAAAACCCCCTTTTTCATCTTTTTTTGATTGTATATAATTCTATGCTTGCTAAATGTTTAAACATTGAACAGTTTCTTGTAATATAATATAACCCAAATGAAAAGGCCTATTCAACAGATTGAATGTTTTGGTATCTTTTTATGTATTTAAAGTCTTTTATTTTATTTATTTTAATTTCTTTAGTTTTGATTATTATGCTTATTTCTACTTATTTCGAATATTTTAGTGTTTCTCACTCAATGTTTTGTATATCTTATTTTAATTAGATATATTGCTCTCCTGTATTGTGTATTTTGAATTGTTTGGCGGATTACATTTTTGTGAGAAACAAAACAAAAAACATAATAATTCATATCCAATCGTTTTCTTAAACTTATTCTGAGGTATTTTGTTGTTCCCCGGGCATGTTTGCAGATATCTGTTTGTTTCTACATCAACTTTGCATCCAAGGACTTATAAAAACCTTAAAGTGAATCTGTGCATGGTGCAGATCTTTGGTTAGCTGATTTCAATCTCTGTGGAGCTCGTCACTCAGAACTTGACTTTACCTTCTTCTTGTATTTCTCTACCAGTTGTTCCTGCTTTTTAATTGACAACTTCATCCGACGGGCTTCAGACTGCAGCGCTCCGAGCTTCTCCTCAGCGGATGTCAAGTGACCCTAAATACGGCACAGAAATAAGGAAACCGTAAAAAGCTTTCCAAAACTTTAAAACCCATAAAAGCTTTAAAGGTCCCCTATTATGCAAAATGCACTTTTTGACATAATATGGCATTTAATCACGGCAGCGTTTAGCTGAGTATATGGGTAGAATTCTCCTGCATGAGCTCTCCTCTCTTTTTTTTTCTAAAGCTACGGACCCAGAATCAGCACTTCTCTAACAGGGCTGTATTTTGAGCAAAACACTTCATAGACATGTTTTTGATATATCTGAGACCTATAATATATGCCTAAAAATAGTATAATAGGAGACCTTTAAATAAAACAGTAAAAGGCAGTCCTCCATTGATAGGACATTGACCTAGAAACATGTTATTATTCCTAATAGAATAATGCGATGAATATTGGGCTTTTAATTGATGAATGCTTGAACACCGCCTTATGTGATTTGAAGTTGTGAGAAACTCAAATCCTCTGGGGAGATTTCTAAAGGTACCTTGAGTCTTTGGTTGTCCACATTGATGGAGGTGTTTTCAGCACTGAGATGATGAAGCTTCTCCCTGAACTCCTCCTCCTCCGCCCGACTCCCCACCTCCACCGCGAGACGCTGAGAGCTCAGCTCCGTCACCTGACTGGGAGGGAAACAGGCCTGTAAACCTTGTTCAAAAGTTATGTGTCTCCTTCAAAGAAGCCTGATTTGGTACAGCCAGGCTTATAAGAGGACTACTTTATATTTCTAAATGGTCTTTCACGCTTTCAGGTTGCAGAAAGTCCTCTATGAAAGTCAGCTTTGTTTTTGTTTTTTAAAGGTTATTTGATATTCAATTATATACTTGTTGTCACAATCATATTTGTATATATTTATAATAACATAATTTTTATAATTTATAATATATATATTATATATTTTTTTCACATCGCATAATTTAGATTTTTTATCATGGGGATTATTTTCTTCTTCTTTGTGTGTTCCAGCAAGAATTAATTAATCCATTAAACCAGTTATATTTTGTGAATAGACTGTAACTGTGTCTTGAAGTGCTGACCTAAATTCTGTCTTCACTTTAAAGTCACAAATCTAAGTTCTATCATGAGAAATCCTCAAAAAAAAAGAAGAAATATGAAGTGGTTTTAAGGAGCTTTCTGCTGTGCATACTGATATTCACAGAAACAAGAATACATTTGTGTCTGACATGTTCTCACAATCTGAGAGCAGAGACGTGCTCCTCCAGCTGGGCTTTAGCGGCGGCCTCTCTGGAGCAGCGGAGGCTCCAGTCCCTGGATGTGGACAGAGCCTGGGCCAACTGGGATTCCTGAAACAAAACACAGGGTAGAGGTGGTAATTAACTAAGTACATTAACTCAAGTACTGTACTAAAGTACAATTTAGAGGGACTTGTACTTTACTTGAGTATTTCCATTTTATGCAACTTTGTACTTCTACTCCACTACAATTCAGAGGTAAATCATGTATAATTACTCCACTATGTATTTAATACCTTTGGTTACTTTGCAGATTTGGATAAATGATGTGAAATATAATGAACTCTTAAATCAGACTTTAGTTACACCTGGAGTAAATTCACAATCCTCCCTGCAGTATACAAAGTCATTCAAACTAGCTGCACCTTTACCAGCTTTGAGAACACTTTAATGCATCAATAATTGTAATCAAAACATATGATATATATCATTCTGAAATAGCCAATCTGCATAATGAGTACTTTTACTTTTGGTACTTTAAGTATATTTTGATGCTAATACTGTTGTACTTTCACTTGACTAACATTTTCAAAGGTCCCATGTTTTGGCCATTTCTACTGATCATAATTCCATTGTTGAGGTCTACATTGGTTTTCTCGTACAGCATCTCTGTGTAGTATGTGTATTCACTCTCTGTCCTACACGCCTTGTTGGAGCTCCTGCCCCCACCCTCCCTATGAGCCCACTGTGCTCTGATTGGTCAGCCAGAATAACCAGAAAAAGCATATGATGGGACCTTTAATGCAGGACTTTTACTTGTCACAGAGTATTCCTACACTCTGGTACTTCTACTCTTACTCAAGTCAAATATCTGAGTACTTCTCGCACCTCTGCTTTTAAGTTATTTCACAGATATGATGTACTGTACTGACCTTTGTTGTATATTTAAATTCTTATAAACAGTTCCTTTCATATTTTAACTTGGTTATAGGTTTTTTTAAATAGCTCTTAAGGTAGTTTTATGTTTACAACTTAATTCCTCCTATTGTGTAAAACCATGGTACCTAAGCAAACAGACCTCGTGGTGTACACTGTGATACTTCTCAATGCTGACCTTCTCCTGCACTTTCTCTGCGAGCTGCCTGGTGTTCTCCTCCGCTCGCTCGGCCTTCTGGGTCAGCAGGGTCAGCTCCTCCTGGTCCTGCCGCTCCTGCTCCTCCTGCTCCTCGTCTTTCCGCTGCCTCAGGGTCTGCAGCTCCCCCTGCAGAGTGTGCCGCTCCTCCTGCTGCAGCTCCTGGCTCTGCTGCATCCTCTGCTCCACACAGAGTGGGAAACAAACTTTCACATCCAGCGATTCTTCACTGGAGTTTTCTTTTCATGACACTTTTTTTTTTCTACTTCTCTACATTTTAGAGAAAAATATTGTACTTTTTAATTGACTACATTTCTCCGACAGATTTTAACTATCTTTGTTAATGGACTTTTGACAGCAATGGCAAAGCAGTCATTGTTGACAGTGTCATGTTAAAGTAGTACGATACAAAGCAAAACAATATAATACATTGCAACGACAAGGACAACACAAACAGTCTGTTTGGTCATACTTTCCATCTTCAGAAAACATAAAGATCACACCTTTAAAGGTCAGAATTAAAATAAAATAAAGTAAAATGGGATCTTAATCTGGCATAAGCTTTAGTTATTTAATCTTATTGAATGATTTTCTAAATATCTAAGGCCGTATATGCTGCTCTAACAGTCTGAAAGCGATGAAAAGGCTCAAGTAAGAGCAGCCACATTTTTATATTCTGAAGGACTGGGTAACATTTCATAAAAGCAATCAGTCTGTAGGGTCACTATCTTGCTTAATATGCTACTTCCAAGATCAATCGAAGAAGCTTTTTCATCCATAATGTGTATAATGAAACAGGAATTGTTTGCAAAGTTTATATGATTGTTTTACACTTTGTTTCTTATCTTTTGACATAGGCTGTATATAAGAATAGGATGTAGTCACTAAACGAAACAGTGAGCTGGAGCGAAGTACAACTGAACAAGAGAATAGGAAAATACATTTTTAGGCAACTAAATTGTTATAAATAACTTTTATGAACTGAAACAAATTGCAATATATTCCAATTACTATATAGATATTTTTTGCAACATTATTCACATAACCGTAAAATATATTACAATTATCATGATTAATTTAAAGAGGATTTATACCAAACCTTTAGGTTTTGTTAGGGTTGTAGACAATGATTTGTAGGCGATAATGAACCTTTAAACAAATATTTCAATTTCCTGCATTTTGAAAATTGCACTAGTCCATACTTCAATTTTGATATCATGTAAATAAATTGTGCAGCCCTACTTGTAATATCAACAGCAGCACCCAATGAAAGTCCTTACCAACAGGTCCACCTCCAACAGTTCAAGTGTGTTTTTAGTGTTCACAGACCTGAATCTGAGCATCCAGATGGATCTTTTCCGCTTCTGCTCTGCTCAGCTCTGATTCTAGATGGCCGTGGCTTGACCGCAGGATTCTTGAAAGCTCCTCCGTCTGCTTCACGTTTTCCTGCCAGGACAGAGAAAGGTGATGCAGAATGTATATTTGTAAACACCTTAAAAGTTTCATATTTGTATTTAGTGCCTCTACTCTCTAGTTAACTCTATGTTAACATGCTTTAATGTTCCAAAAGCATACTGCCTGTGCTGCAGCACCTCTTTTCACCCTCTGTCTGAAACCAGAGCCCTGTCTGCTCTGATTGGTAAGCTGGCCAGCTCTGTTGTGATTAGTCAACCGATAAGAGATGTCCTGCACCTTAGCAGGGTATATGCAGGAATCCTGAAGTCAAATGTAATACCTTTTAAGACCTTTTTTAAGACCCTTTCCATACATTTTAAGACCTCATGGCCACTTTGAGTTTTAACCGGTTACATTGGCGGCACACTTTACCTCACATTTACTATATACAGTATTGACTGTCCTTCCTCCTTATCTTCCAACCATTTGGACGCAGACTTGCATTTCCCCATAACGATGTTGCTTAACAACCGGCGTAAACGGACCTTCGCACGCCATCGAGCAGTGAGCGTGCGATGTCCTGTTCAGATGACGTCAAATCCAACGGGATGCCATAAATAAACTACACGGAATCACACTACACACCTACGCAATGATTACATTCAGGCAAACTGTAGAATACAATCTCTTTGGACAATTTATATACTTATTGAAAACAAGCTACAAAATGTAATACTTGGAAAATGCCGTTTAGTACTTTTTAATAGCCTTCATTTTCGCTAAATTGATTGATCAACTTTTAATACTTTTTAAGACCCCGCGGACACCCTGCTTAGCCTTTCATGTACAATGTGTTGGGGCGCTAGCTAATATAAGTGCGAGTGACACATTGTGATGTCACTATGTTACAGAAGTAAACAAAGTAGTCAAATTGTGAGAGAAACTCTCTCTGGAGGAAACTTTTGGATTGTAGCCTTTGAAGACCATTTACATGCACAAAAACCTATATATTTACCACACTACAGGAAAGGGAAAACCCAGAAAGCATAATAGGGCTTCTGTAAAAATATGTGTGGGAGAAATGAACATATTTCTACCAAGTCATGACAAAATAAAAGATTTGAAAACCTTTTGTCTTTGAGTAGCACATGCTAAGTTTCAAACCTTTTCGAAGTTCAAATGCTCAGCGAGCTTCGAAGCCTCATTCTCTTTGTTGGTGAGTTTTGTCAAAAGTCGCTGTAGGAGAAAAAGAAAAACATGAAACAACTCCTCAGATGCAGCGCTGCACATGCTGGGTGATTAACACTCACAATGTTCTCTGCTTCACTGGCAGTCAATCTCGTCTTTATGGCATCTTTCTGTTGTATCCACTCCAAGGATTCTCTCTATGGATAAAACATAGTATGCTTATAACAGGCAGTAGACATGTATTGCATGTTGGCATTTCTTTTTATCTCCTCGAGTTGTTTTCTACTTCCTGTACCTCATATTCACCCCAGTCTCTGAGGAGCTCTCGCAGGCTGTGATTCGTGTGGTCAAACATCTCAATCTTTTCTAGCAACAAGTCCTGCTGCCGTGCCAGTGAAGATGCGTGCAACTTTGACAGCCTCTTGTCCTGAGAACATAAATAAAGTCACAATCATGTACAGCAAAAAGCCCCCACCAATCACTCATCTTTCATCTGTCCCTCCAGGTTTACCTTAGCGAGGCTGTCGATAGTGTCCTTCAGGGCTGTCAGCTGATTGGCTACTGCTACACCGTCGATTTCTGCCTCTACAAGCGCCCTCAGGAGCTCGTCGGTCTCTCTGTGTTGACTTCTGGAATCAGACCTGTGAGTAAGAGGGAAACAATCTAAGTGAGATTAGGTTAGTGATCCCCAGAAGAGATATTCAGGTGTTGTAACAGCCCAAAGACAGATATACAAAGACAATAAAGTAAATAGAATATAAAAAAATTGATAATGATGATTAATAAGTAAGTAAATAAATAAGTAAATATATAATTTTTATTTTTCCATGCCAAATGAAGGACAATGTTAAGTGATAAAGTGACAATGGTGTGGTTTAAAGCATCAAGTCAGAAAGTCTGCTATATCTTACATCATAAGATGATGTTAAAGTAATGATACTAAGTGTTTTTTGTTATATATGTTCTGTATATAAGATAATATAATTCAATATATAAGTCAGTCAGCTTTAAAGGGGCCCTATTATTCTCATTTTCATTTATACGTTGTGCCTCTGCTGCGACATCTTTACTCCAACAAGAAACTCCCTCTGGCGTGAACTATGGGATTTTAGCCCTTGCAGACTATGAACATGTACAAAAACCTACAGGAAGGAAAACCCCTTTAACGCTTCCATAATCCTAACAGTGGTATGAATTTCAGAGGATTATCAAGCTATAAAATGTGTATAAGTATTATAAGCAAAATGTTATTGGCTTCAAATGTTTCCAGTACACTTATGCAGACTGTCACGACAAAAGTCTGGATTTAGGCCTTATCACCAGCAAACCTCTCCTGTGTGATGTTATATTGATTTTGAGGGGAATGACAACAGCAACAAAACTAATGCCAACTAAAAGTATCTGAATGGAATGTGTCCTTGTCTTAATGTTGAACAGTTGATGTATCCACCAAAAAAAGGCAATTCATAACTAAATAAAATATGAAAAGAACATAATTTAAAGTTGTTTTGAACACTATTAAAGTAATTTGGAGACGGCTTCCTCTGACAGGTGGCATGCGGCTGATGCGGTGCTTACTTCTTTAACTGGCGGATGCTGTCTTGCTCTCTGAGGAGGACAGTGAGATGTTTGGATACTCCGGCGAGTTCTTCTTCCTGCTCCTCTTCATCCCACTGATGTCCGATTCCACTTCCCGATCGATGCTCTACTCTGCTTCTCTGCCAGTGAGACAAAAATTAACACAACTTACAAAATGTTTTTACTATAGGGCAAAACAAAAATATCCTGTACTCTCCTTCACTGCATTCATTTGCAAGCACATTTATTTTTATTTGGCTCTGGTTGAAAGCATTGCATTGATAGATAAACACTATGAAAATACCTGTCTGCAGGACAGGATTCCTGGAGGAATCCACGGCATACGGACCTTTGGCCGCCCGCCATCTCCCCTCACCTGGGTGTCTTTTGCTTTCATCTGAAGGGGGAATCCACAGGTAAAACACATTGAACTTATTGTAACATCTTCACTCTCACCATCATTTAGTTTATTTATTGTTAACACTTTAAAAAGCATGTTAAAAGGTAAAAACTACATACAAATCAGGCAGAGGTGATACATTTGTATCCCACTTTCTAATTCTACTTCTCTACATTTCTGAGGTAAATATTGTACTCTTTACGCCACAACTTTGCAGATTCCGAATATAAATGACAGAAACATAATAAACAAGTTAATGTTATTTAATAGTACATTTTAAGATCAAGCTTTATTGACTTCTGGGTGGAAATTCACAATATACCCAACAGCAGTATATGAAGTAATACAAATTAGCTCCACTCTTAACTCACAACTTTAAAGTGAAGATGCACGAATAATATCATGTAATTTTTTCCTGAAATAGGTCGCTCTGCATAATGAGTACTTTTTACTTTTGGTACTTGAAGTATCTTTTAACAACAAAACTGTTCTCTTCTTTTGCTTCAGTAACATTTTAAAGCAGTACTATTTATAACCACTGTGAATTTTACACATCAGCTAGTTAAACCCTAAACAATATAAAAACCTGTATTTCCAGTATAATGAACAAACAGCATAATAACCTGAGGGGTCCTGCAGGGACTCCTCCTCATATGAACATGTACAGGTGTGGTCTCCGGTACATGGACGTGGACCGGCGGCGGTGGTGAATCCCGTGTTTTCATTCTTTTAGGATGTTAAAACATAACACAACAACACAAACACAAACAAACTGTCATTAGAAAGCCTAATGGGTAGTTTAATGTTACCGTGCTAAATTAGCAGCTACATGCTTTCAGGATAAATCTCGTCGTTTGTCTCTCTTCTGCTGTGGAGCAGACGGTTGTTTGGATTTACAAACGACCTCTCTGATTGGCTCATTTGCAGTATCTTCGTCTGTGATTGGTGGAGGCGAGTTTACGATAAACGTTGTCCGTGGTAACCACAGAGAGAAACGGGTGGTTAATCATTATTTTAATTTAAAGATTCAGATTAGATGATGTTTTGTTTAAGATTAAGCTCCTAAACTATATTAAATATTAAAATTAGATTCCAGCTTGACTATGAGCAACATTAAAGTAAATAGAACAGTAATTAAAAACCATTAACACATAATGTATTCCTACACTATGGTAGTACATTTAAACCTCATGCGGTGAAATGCAACACAACATTAGTGCTTCAGTCATATTAATCAATAAACAGTAAAACACATGTATCTGCTGACTAAATATTACTATTCATACACTATACCAATAAAACTAATACTTGTAATACTAAACTGCAGAACAGCTTTTTGGTAAATGTATAAACATGTTCACATAATCCACGTGTGCTAGTTTGAAAGTAAATAAACGATAACACACTGGATGTATGAATGTGTGAATTTAATGTACTCTCGCTGATAATTCGATATATAAAGATGCCTAAATCTCACACAATCAAACGTTTTTAATAACCTTGACATCATAAAACAAGTGACTATTTGCAGGACTTTTAGTTGTGTTGTTAATAGACTGTATAGAAACGGTGATGTTGTACTGCGATGTAGCCACTGTTAAAGAAGGACATTGTTGAGATGACGGCACTTCCGCCCATAAATTAGCCTGTGGAGCTAGCAAACTATTCTCTTCTTAAATGAATGATGATGTAGAAGTATATGTACACTAAAAGTGTGTTTTTTAGTCGGATTTAAAATACTCCTATGATTAATCTGCTGCACCTTGGACTGGTATACGATAAGGAAGCGACATCGATGTTAGATCACTTCAGCTAAAAACACCCAAATGCTAAGGAGTTTAAGCTAAGCTAGTTTGTGATTAGCCTTCCATGTGCGTGGGGGGCAGGAATGATGCAGGACATATTTATAATAATGCAGTATATTTCCTTATTACTTCTGGTTTATCCTGCTGCATACCAGCCCGGTGAGGCGTGTGCTGCTGCCGGAGAGGAGGAAGGGGGCACCAGCAGCAGCCCCGCCGCAGCCCTGATACTGTGCAGGGCGTGCGGACACGAGCTGGCGGACGGGACGGACATCCACAATGTTCAGAGCCGGATGGCGCTCTCCATCCGCAACGATACGTCGATCGGGAGCCGAAGGGTTAACGTCCAGCTTTTTGAAAACCCCCACGGACACCAGTTTGAGGTGATTACTTTCAGGAAATCGGACGTTACCCTGCACTGGCCGGCAGATAAACACTTCTCCTGGTTCCCGGGCTTCTCATGGACGCTGGCTACCTGTCCACGGTGTGGAACTCATTTAGGTGCGTACCCATCACGGGTCAAATATGCAGTTTTCGTGTTATACATATATAAAGACTTCAATACTGGGAGTGGGAACTGTAACAGACTGTGTACTGTGAGATCACTTTACAACATTAAACTGTTATTTAGCTTCTTTTTTTTATGGGCATAATTGTGTAGTACTTACACTAACGTCACATAAGTCTATATTACAATATAGATGGTCTGTTAGGTAGTACTGTAACTTGAATAATGAAAGTAGCACCACCCAGGAAGAAAGTTTACGCCAATTAACTACTTTAAATAATTATATTAAATCAAGTTAAACACACTTTTGTGTTTATAGTTGTTTTGAAAGACTTATAAACATGTTGCCATCAGGATTTTGTAAAGCAAGTCTTTATAGAAAAATGCATAACTGAAGTTAAAAAAACAAGTTATGCACACACTAAAATCTTAGGAAATCTTTGTATTTCGATAGCTTCATAATTTATGTTCAATAATTAGATATGAAGACAGTCTCGATAACCGTAAGTTAGAGGGTACCAAGTACTTTTTAATTTGAAGACATTTTATTTATTTGGTGTGCAACTAAAGGAAAGTTAACACACAGACCATCTCAAACACTTTTCACTTGCCTTGAGCCATGTGCTAGATTTTACCATTAGAATGCCCGTTTATTCAGTAATAAGTATGTTTTAAATCATCTTTCTTTTTCCCCTCACTCAAGGTTGGGCCTTCCAGCCCAGTGACTGGCCGGATACAGTCACAAAAAACAGATTTGAGGAGTCGGAGCATACCTTCCTGGCTTTAATCACCCATCGTCTTTTAAGAGAAGACTTTGCTTCAAGCCTGCTTATGATTCCAAAATCCTTCAAGAGTTGATGGGACTTTCAACTGTTCAATGAACCCAGGTGCCTCTGCCACTACCAAAATATATTTTTTCAATAAATGTCTATGCACCCACATGTTAACACATTATGTTTTATTATTGTAACAAAGAAAGTTTTACACCTCAAATTTAAAATGGTTAATTTACCCCCCCCCCCCAGCAGAAAAGGAAATGTGACTTTATGTCAATTCTATGTTATAAGTCGTTTTTTTTTTTTTTTTACCCATAAAGCAGTGGGGGCCAAAATGTACAAGCTTGTTTTTTTTCCATTTTGTTCTTTATTAAAAATGTCATTTCAAATCTCATGGATATCTGTAAAACAATACAATGAAAAAAAAAGTCCCATAGAAATGGTGTCAAAATAACCACTCTCCCCAATAACCAACATACTCCTGCCCCACCCCCCCTCCCACTAAACATTACAAGTCAAAAGGAATGAGCTGGTACTCGTTAACCACATAAGGGAAAACAACAGTTTTTCATCTAGGGATGAAACCCCAACTGAAAAAAAAAAAAAATAGATGGAAAATAAATTGAAGGGTCAACTAGCGCTGGGTCACTACACCATGGCTTTAAGTCAATTTAAAACATAACCTTTAACAGTAGGAATTCAGTGTGAATGGTCTTTTAAAATTCTACTCAGGATGCCGTGCTGATTCTATTTTATTTTTTATACATTTTTTTTTTTTTTTCTAGATGACTTTGGGGATGGTACTCACAATTCAGGGCAAAGTGCCATTGGCCTAAGATGATTCAAAGAAGAACATAACATGGCACCACCAAGGTGAAGAGGCTTCAGAATGGAAAATGAAGCACACACGGATTTATTTATAAAAAAAAAGTAACCAAAAAATAAAATTAAAACCTTTGCTCCCGAATGTGAGTGGAAAAACCAAACAGGGAATAGAAGGTTTACGGTTTGGGTAGATCAAGTTATTACTTAGTCGTCTTCTCCCTCATCATCCTGAAAGGACAAGATATCAAAGTTAGCGACTTGTTGAAAACACACCACTTAAAGAAACATTTTGGACTTTATCCATTATACCTCTCCATCTTCTCCATCTTCCTCTTCGTCCTCCTCTCCATCTTCATCTCCCTCCTCGTCGATGTCCTCCAGACCCTCCTCGTCCTCTTCATCGTCCTCACCTTCCCCTTCTTCATCATCCATGTCAGGAACCTAAGAATGAAATTCACTTTGAGAATTTGTGTCTTTTAAGTCATACCAAAAGAGATAGCATGCCTCGAACCCCCAAAAAGGAATACAATAAATTAATATAAAGTCCAAAACAGGTCTGCTTATTGTGGAAAGTGGTAGCTTAAGATAGATAACCCCGTTTGTAGACATACCAGGTAGTACTGCAGGGGGTTAGGCCAGATGTCATCCTTGATGACCTCCCCGAGCTCATCAGCACCGGCGTCAGCGTGATCAGTGAACCAAGTGAAGAAGCTCTCTGGCTCTTCATGTTGCCTCTTCCTTCCGGCTTTGTTCTGTGTCTGGCTGGAGCGCTTGGTCAGGTCCTACAAACAGAGGGAGCATAAAAAAAGCATTTCAGATAAAAAATGTTCAATATGCAAGTCCTTTTGTCAGGTCATGCTGCTTTGATATTTGTTTTTGGTCAAGTACTCAAACTAGCTTATCAACTCTATTTTGCAAAAAGATTTAGAAAAAAAAGTATTGGAAAAATACACATACCTTTCCTGATTTCCATTTGATTTCTGTCGACTTCGAAGATGGGTCCCCGCTCTCATTCAAATGGAACTCTTTGGAAAGTACTTTGTTTTCGAAGTATGGATTTTCGTCAAAATACTAGAAAACAAAAACATTACAAAATGAGTAAGAATATATGAAACAACATGTACCTCCATACCGTGTGTCAGTGCGTGTCAATACTTACAAAATCTATTCTGTAGCCCGACTTGATGTCTTCAAACTCTGTCACCTCCACTCGGCTGAGGTAATGAAGTGCTTCTTCATCTTCCTCTCCCAGTAGGGCAGATACTGTGGGGGGGGGGGGAACAGACCAGACTTTAACTTGAGCCACTGTTCAAAATATTTTAACCTGGTAATGAAATAACTTCCGAATGACTAGGCTATGAAAATAAACACTTCATGTTGAGTAGCTCACCTTGTGGATGGTTGACAAACGTAGTGACCCAGAAGTTGGGGATTTTGGCGATCAGTTCTGACCTCTTCTGAAAGAATGGCTGACGGAGTTTGTTGTATTTCTGTTCTACTTTGAGGATCTCCTCACTGGCTTGCTCGTTCAACCTGAAGGGAGAACAAAGTTTAAGAAGTGTTTTAAAAAATAAAATAAAACATGTTTCTTTGAAATTGAAAAGTAACAGGAAGTCAAACAGTTCAGAATATGCATTTGTTTATGCCACAAAACAGGATGCACCATCTGACTTCATTAGTTATTTTTACATTTACAAAACACACAACCCTGACCTTAAAAATAAAAAAGTGTTTTTAAATTACCTGTCAATTTCGTTTTGAACTTCGTCGATGTGCTCAATAGCTTCTTGCTGCTCTTTCTCTGTGAAAATAAAAAAGTGTTATAAAAGATGCATAACAGAGCTCAGGGAAAAAAACAGATTTGCTCAGAAAAAGATACATGCATAACTTTTTTTACGTGCATGCAAAACTTATCGTATTTCAAGTCATGTGTGTGAGTGACACAATGAAACCCCACTGTACTTTCAAGATTTTCGAAGTTTTACTCATTCAAATAGACTTTGAGATTGCAATATTTAATCGCCCGGTAAAATGCGGGCTCCCCCGGAGGTTAACGTAATATGAGCGGCCAATAGCTGCAGCTCTAGCGGCTCAGGCACTCAGCGTTTCCTGCCGGCTGCGACCGACAAGGCCGCGTGGTTTAAATGTGAGTCTGCACACACAAATTGCCGCGATAACGTGAGAGACCAAGCTAGGACAGATGCCAGAACAACCCCCCCTAATAGTCGTACCGGTGGTCTTACGGCAGAGCCCTGCGTACAGTTGTATAAATATAATATTTACCACGTTAAACTGATAGAAAGGCTGGTAAATATGGATGCGTTTTGACCAGTAACAAAACATAACGTCGTCAGCTAACGTTAGGTAACATTACAACAACAACAGTAGCTGGCTAACGGCTATCGCCTGAATGAAATGTTCACTTTCCTCGTTTCAAAATCACAATAAAAGCGATGTAATGGGGACTTGCTCAAATAAAGCTCGTTTTAGAACAGCACCCAATGCAAGGGACTATCCAGCATCGCACACATCCACTTAGTGGGCAGCGAACGACACAACTGGCCACGCTGATGATGCTAAGGGCTAGCTAACATGGCCTCTCAGCACCGGTCTGAACTGAACAACAGCGGGCATGCTAATAAATGCGCTAGCTGACGAGCTAGCGGCTGTTATCGAAATACGAACACACGCAGCAAACAGCCGCGGCCCACCACAAATACGGTCCTGGAGCAAAATTAAAGCAATACACACAGTACATATCAACAATATTGAACCCTGTAGCAATGCAAATTGTGTTAGAAGAAGAAAGTGAAAATGGCGGTGAACGGGAGGCCGCCATGATTCCCCATCTTACCGGAGGTTTCGTCCGCTCCGTCATGGTTCGAGTTCAGCTCCTTTTTACTCACTTTTGCCGCCGAGGCCGACATGATTTCTCAAGCTGGGATAACTAACAGTCGTATGAGAAACTAGCTGGTAGCTTTGAAATCTGGTTTCCCCTTGAACAGGAGAATTTTCGGCGTAAAGTTCACAGCGTGCAGAAGCCAACAACGTGCTGCTTCCACACAATGTAGCTGCCGATGAGCAAGGAAGTCACAGCAACCGCCGCTCACGCGCTCCTTTCATTACGACGCGCCTCGCCGAATGGAGAAGAGGGCGAGCTCCGCCTCTCAAAATAGGTCTCACTGCCTTGCTCACATTTGCTGATTTACACCTCTTTCTCCTCTTAAAATATCACTCAAATTGAACAAAATTTCTAATTAGTACTAATGTTGATCTCAGAAACAATTTTGAAGTTAATGGCCGCCCAAAATATTTTATTAGGACCAGGCCAAACCTTCATTTGGACCGACTCGCACTTGCGCACTTTAAAAAAGATGCTGTATATCATTGGAGGCAGGAGGGACCTCGTTCTGGTGGTCAATGCAAATGAGCTTTTCAGTTTTAGGATTTAATTGTTCGTGTTTGATACGAAAAGAACAAGTAAACAGGACGTTTAGAAATATCTTTATTTAAAATGTAATTAAAAGGTAGTATAGCCTAAAATACAAATAGGACTGCAATTCTATAGGTAGGCCTGCTACATACCGTATTTAGCACATGCAGTCAGTTCAATTAAATTACTCTTACAAAAAGCATACTGGCAATAACTCAAGTCTAGCCCAATGTGTGCCACAACATGGAAGATTTGGTCCCTTTTGTACGTTTCTGTTTCTCCTGTTTAAAAACGTTGAGGTATACTGGTACCCTGGCATTTCCTCTACATGTTACTTTATATTTCTACAGTTCTACTCCACAGCAACTCAAAAGGAAACAGCCTACTGTACTTGTTTCCATTTACTTCTATTACTCTATTTGACTACTTAATTGTTTCTTGACAGCAGTTACTTTGCAAATTTACATTATTATACAACATATCATTAAAAGTAATTCGCTACATTAGCTCATCAACAATTATAGTCTATTTATATGACAAAATATAGTATATTCTTACTATTTAGTAAATACTAAACACTTAGTAAAGTTGATGCTAATATTTAGAATGCAGGAAATTAAATTTGAATAGCGTTTTTTTACCATTGTATTTCTATTTTAATGGTGTCCTTTCATGTGGACATGTTACTCATATTAATGGATTTCAATGAACAGAGCCATTCATCTCGGTTCCAATTTCTCAGGGCAGCCTAGAGCTGTCATGCTTGCTGCAGACAAGAAGTGCACATCATCCAGCAGCTTCTCCACCATTCTCCACCCCCTAGATGTATATTGACTACAATACTTAAGGTTATTAACTTCTCTCACAACCCCTTCTTGTCAGAGCAGGATAAACAAATCTCGTAACCACCGCACTGCCTTGTCCCGAAGAGAGCAGCAGCAGCTCTGTTTGCCTTTTGGTTGGTGACAACACAGGAACATGTGGTCCTGCAGCGGCCAATACGAAGCCCAGAGCAGGCGATCAACACTGTCAGACTACAGCAGCAGCAGCAGCAGCAGTGCTGGCAACAGAGAGGAACTCCGCCGTCCGTCCCCCTGCAGAAAGCAACCCCCTCTAAAAGAGACAGAGAGAGAGGGGGAGAGACACAGAGGATTTGTTAATAGAGCAGAGGAGGATGAGGAAGCAGTGGGAAGGGGACGTTTTAGAAGAGGCTGCACAGAGGCAAAAACAAACAGGACAGTCTGTGTGATCCAGGTCTCAAGATGTAGGAGCGGCATCAGAGGAGTCCAAAGTCAGTGTGTGTGTGTGTGTGTGAACGCACCATAACATCATAGGACTTGTGTTTCAAGGATAGTGAAGGTGGCAACCTGAGAAGTCCTCCACTCTACCTCCACAGAGGATGTCAAATTAGTCCTTATTCAGCAAGGAGCGAGAGCATCAACCTGAGGTAAGTGAAGTGCAAAGTCATGCTGTTTCCACCTGATGTGAACACGTTGTTCTCACTTATCTTCTTTGCCACTTGTTTTTGTCCAATATGGAGATGAGTGGTGTGTGCAGAGCTGCATGTCTCTGGCGATTCCCTTTATGCTGTGCCATTTGTTTTGATAAATAAATGGCTGTTTTCCATCTTACTCCCCTGTCCCGACTGATATGCCAGGGAGAAACAAGTGTGGTGATGAAGTGGGGCTTGTTGTCTCTTGATGTGATTTCGTTATCCAGGATCAGATGTTGTCCACGGCTCAGCAGATGCTGCAGGATAGCCGCTCCAAGATCGAGCTGATCCGACTGCAGATTATCAAAGTCACCCAGGCTGGCAGCAGCAGTGGAATTGGCGAGGATGGTGGCGGAGACCCCACTCATGGAGGTCAGAGTCCTGGGCCATGACCCCTATTGTACAGGGTCGCTGCATGTCTAAAAGATGATTAGTTGTTTACACGATTGGTTGGAATTTTGTTTATTTCTAGAGGCATTTGTACTGGAAATGTACAGCTTCTTCTAGCATGTAAACTATCTCCAACAAGGCATGAAATCATATTTGTTGTCATACAATACATCTCTCACCACAAGCAACATAAACACATCTGTAACACAATTTTTTGTTGGTTTTTAATCACAGTAATTTTCTTAATGTAGAGCAAGCTGGCTCGTTACACCAGCAATCTATAAGAAAGAAGAAATCTAAACATAATAGATAACAACATACTGGGATAATCAAACTGTAATGCCATTTTGTAATAGAGAACCATACTTTATAAACTCAAAATCTCAAGCTCAGCCTCAGGGTCGCTGGTATTGATAAACAATTCCATACTTTTCAGCAGAAACTGTATGGTCCCCGGGCGCCGTTCATAATGGCAGCCCACTGCTCCTAACACTAGGATGGGTCAAATGCAGAGAAACCATTTTGTTACATAGTAAGTAGGCCTACTGTGTAATGACAATAAAAGTATTACAAAAAATAAAATAAAAAATGTTCCTGTGTGTCAGGAAAAATACTTTAAAAAAAGAGACAATATGATGTCAGATGTGGATGTCCTTCTTCTCTGGAAGGAGGTCACGACTCTGTTTTCAAGAAAGGGGATTAAGGGTAAAAAAAGTTTTAGGATTTTTTTTTTTCTTTTGTAAACCGTGCCAATTTATTTACCCTGCTGATGTCAAGCCAGATACACACCTAAAAGTAAAGCCAGTAAATTAGGCAAGACCTTCTTTTTATTAAACAGGTTTTGGTTGACATGCTGTAACAAGCTGTGACAATAGTTTTTCATTTTCAATAATGTTTTTGTGTTTCAAAAGCCCTTCCAGGGAGAAAAATACAGCTGAAAGACACTTAGTGACAGCTAACAATGCCTGTCAGAAACTTCTGTCCTGAAATATAATAGTACCCATATTAGTTGAACCGTGATTCCTGCCACCCTTCCTTTTTGCGGGCATTATTTGTTTAATCTGGAAAGTGAAACCACTCTTGCACCTCTAATAAGAGACGGTACATTTAGCGTACTTCTGAACTGTAGATATGTGCTATTTAGAAAACTCTGAAACTAACACAAAATTATTCATGGCTCAAAAGTAATACGAGACATGTAACTGTACCTTGTTACCTCGTCTCACGTTTAATTTCCTTCACCCCTGACCTTTTTCCTCATTGATTCTTTTGTTATGTTTTGTTCTGTCGGGAATTTAAGTCCTTGTTACTACTAGCAGCTCGATTCACTGTGTATCCAAGTGTCAGCTACATTTGATAAGACAGTAGGGCACTTTACACCTTACACACTGTGCTGCTGCTTTGGAAGAGATCAGATAAAAGTGGATTCATCCCAAAGGACATTGTCAGCAGTTGCAGTATAGAGTGGGAAAAAGTGGAAAAATATAGACAATAAGGGTAATCGATGGGGTGCAAAAAACAAAACACCACACTTCCAGAGGTGTTAACAAGTTAAGTTTTACAAATATAAAACAGTAAGGTGCAAGTAAACACTTAACATTAAGAGCCATTAAGAGAATATATAGATTTATTCACAATTTTCCACAATATATAACTACTACTTTTCACGCCCTCAAAGAACACGCAGGACTTGAATACAACATTTTGAGAAATAAGGTACATAATTGATGCATTTCAATGTATACCATACAGATGATACAGATAATACACAGAAACCATTTTACCATGTTCACGGTTCAGGAAATGTTAATTGAAGGGGCCTTATTATACTTTTTGGGGGTTTTCCTTTTCCTAAAATCCTAAAGTTCCCTCCAGAGTTTCACTCCCACACACTCCCATCACTATGTAGCATAGTACAAAAATTAACCTAAAATGAGCTTAATAAGGCCCATTTAAGGCCGATTCCCCACGGAAAACAAAGATTTTGTAGAGAATCTTTTAGAAAAACATCCATGAAATGGATGAAATGTTTAACACTACATTACAGGACTATACAGGACCGCTGACTCTGTTGATATCTTTAAAAAAGCACTCAAAACACATCTGTTTGTCAAGGCTTTCAGCCTCAATTATCTCTCTCCTCTACATGTTTTGTGACCAGCCTTTTGTTTATTTCTGTTTTTTTGTTTTCCTTTTTGTCCCCACAACGGCCCCTCGTCCTATTGTAAAGCGCCCTTGGGTCTCTTGAAAGGCGCTTTATAAATCCAAGTTATTACTATTATTATTATTATTATTCAGAAGTCAATAGCAGCAAGATAAAAAGAAAAGTGAGGTAGTAATTTTTACCTAACTCATTGTTCCTTGTCTCCTTGCATTAACTTTGCAAAGGATAAACGGTTTTCTCCCAATGTGTCATTTTTATATTTCCTTTTAGAGCTTTCATACATTTCAGATAATTGTCAGCTAAATGTCAGGAACATAAAAATGTAACATACAGACCTTTGCGAGGAGCACAGAGACATTTCAGAGAAAAGGACTCTGCTAAGCGTTATAAATATTGAATGCAGGAGTGAGAAGAGGCTATATTCCTGTAGACTGAAATACTCTCCCTCTCTCGTCTTATAGGGATCTCTCCTGTCAGTGCTGTGGAGGCTCGTTTGGCAGAGTTGCAGCACTACATGCAGAGAGAGACCGATGCCTTGGTGCTGGCCAAAGATGTGGTGAAGCAGCTGGAGGGAATCTCAGTGCTGGACCAGAAGGCACTGACTGAGGTAGAACTCTCTATAAAAAATGGTATCAAACAAAAATATTAAAGGATATTGTCATGACAGCACATTTCCTACTCCTTTTTTGTTGTAGAATAACCTGGAGCTATAGAGAAAGATGTCTAGAATATTTGGGTTTTCTTGATAATCATTTCTGAAGGACAGTTTAGAGATCTTATTTAATATTTGTAACTATTTTCAAAAACATGTTTGAGTTTCTTTTCTGATAACAGAATTATTGCTGTTGCGTAAAAGCTTCTGACATCACAACTTGCAATCAGCTTTAATCTAACTCTAAAAATGGTAGTGTGCTCATTTTTTATTATTACCCCACTTAATAAGATTTATTCTAATGAATTATTTTAGATTTTCAATATATGAGTTCCATTTTTATTATTATTATTATATATTTGTTTTTATTATAATTGTAATAATAATGTATTTATTATGTTCAAAAAAGTACATGTATGTGAAAATTAAATCAATATGAAAATGTCTCTGATCATAAAAGGATATCAACTGTATGGCTAGCAACACTTAGCACAGAAACATGAAGAATACATTTATAAATAATGTTTAATTTTACTGGTGTATAGTCTAGCCCATTGCAAATCATCTATCTTGCAATCTTAACATAAAATGACTGATGACCATTTTCAAGTGCATCGTGCAGTAGGTTTGTCTAACAGGCGTAATCCTAGAGGGGATCAAGCATCCCGTCGTGTGAGTGTGTATCTGTCTGTCCACAGCTAATTTGGTACTGTGGTCACATCAGCCCAATACTTCTTGTGCATGTTTATGAACTCTAATGGCTTAAACATTTTAAACTTTTGTATTACTATTTTATACCGTCATTGGCTGCTGACTGCTCACCACCCTGAACTGTCTGGTAGAGGCTGAAAGGGTCAACAACTAAGTAACAACTAAGTAGCAAAAGCCTGTTTTGGTCTTCATCCTAGCTGAAAATCATCATCCATAAACAAGTTTGGTCTGATTTCGGACCAGGACATCTGCAGGTTAATTTCATACCCTGATATATTATCATCAACTAAGGTTAGGCTGAATTGTCTTTAACTCTTCTCTGTCAAGCAGACCGATCATAACAACACATTGTCTATCTTCCTTCAGGCTCAGACCCGGGTGCAGGAGTCCTCCCAGAAGCTGGATCTTCTGCGGCTGTCTCTGGATAAGTGCAAGAAGGAAAACAACCAGGAGCCTGCAGGGGGCGCCGTTCCTTCTGAGGGAACTCTGTCTCCTAAAAACTCCAGACCTGGATGTCCCCTGTCCACGTCCCCGTCCATCTTCTCTTTCAGACCTGCCTTTTTGACTGGTACACATTGCAATACTGACACGGATCTGAACTGCTTAAAACGTTAATATTCTTACATTTCATTTATTTTACCAGTCCATCTCACAAGGTTTTACTTTACTTATCACACCACAGCATTATACATGTTTATATACTGTACAGCTATTCTCAAACTTGTATTGTATAAGGCATTATCTATTTTTGAAAAGGATGGTTTTGGTCTTTGCTTTGCTATAACGGTAACATATCCCATTGGAATTAATAAAGGTATATCTTAAAATGACCCAATTCAAACTGTTTATGAATAGAATAACATTTTTTCTGAAAGATTCATCTTCATGCCGTTCGTATAAGTGCGGAATTAAAAAGCCAGCACACCAGTTTAGGTTTAAGTGGTTTTAAAAAATTCAAGTATTTTCTCTTACTACAAAATGTACTTCTAAATGTAATCATTTTTTTACTCAAATATTCAGTAGTATTATGGATGCCTAGTTTTTGAACATGCTGAGCATACGCTGACCTCTGGCAGAGGATAATCAGGATGTGTAATCTGTTGTTTTTTTGGACAGTTCACTTGTAAGCCGCACAAAAAGCCTTTTGATGATGTAACAAGGAGACAAATCCTGTAGCAAAAGATTGGTCTCAGAGCAGTGAATACACTCAAGTTGATTTTTGGCTTCCCAGCTATTTGCACTACAGTTAGATTAAGTACATTTAGATGTACGAGCGCCAGAGAGCAGCACTGATTACAGGCTTCGGCCTGAGAGATTTATTCACGCTGATAAATTAAAAGTTTAATTTGAAGTGCACTAGCTCAGCTGCCTTAACTGAGATTCATTACCAGGCATTTGAAACACACCGGGTTCATTTTTTGTGCTCAAAACCACTTCCAACATCTGGTTAGTTATTGTTACACTTGATACTATTTTAATTTAATGGAGGCTGATCGTGTAAATTGAATCTCAAATGTTTCTTTTTTTTATAAGTCAAAAATTAATATTTTGATCTTCTTTCTTTTCAGGGAAACTGGAAGTCAGACTTCTTGGATGTGAGGATGTACTGACATCCCGGACAAACCCAGAGCAGGAGAACCATCTTTGTCCCTCTGAAGACAGTCCAGATGCTCACAGGACACAGGAACACCCTGGTAAGTGGACATACTGTATACAAATATGAAACTGAAAATTAGCGTCCTCTTTAACTTGAGCTTGTCAAGGGGAGAAAACAAAGTTCTTTCCAAAGACTATTCTTAGAAATTATTATTACCCCATAGACTAAAATACAATTATAAAAGCAACATGAAAATGCAAACCTTTGTTCATGATGTATACATGAGTGGGAGTAAATTACAAGTGTGTGTGTGACCATTTTTGACATTTAATATAATTTTCTATCAATCTTAACTTAAAGTACATATTCAAACTGTCTTCCAGTGGCTTCCAGTGGTCCTTATCAATGAATAGAATTGTTCAATGTTGTAATTCTCCTAACAAGAACATGAATTTAAAGCAAACAGATTTTAAAAAGCATTTTTCATGAAAACTGAAACATGCTTGTTAAAGTTAATCTAATCTACCGGTAGTTTATTGCATTATATTTTTTTCAAACAATGTTGGAAGTCATCTATAAAAGGCCATTTGCCAAATGGCATGACATTTACTCTCTAAGATAAATGGTAAACAAGTACAAATTGGTTATACATTGGCATCTTTGGAAGTAGGAGAATCCCTGTAGATGGTGTTATTCTTTGAGTCTCTACAGTGAACCCTGATAAAGCCAAAGTATACATTCTACCTGCAGCAAAGGTGAAGCCATGTGTTGAGGAAAGTGGAGCTTCTAGCAGCTAAAGAGGCAGATTAGTTTCTCTGGAGAAAATTGCGACCAAAACAGAAACCAAAGAGAGTGAAATGTTGACTTACATTCATCAGGCGGACACAAACATGACTTTTGCCTGGATAACTGCTCTGTCTCTGGTATGGTGACATTATGACAATTTGCAGTGTGTCACAGTTCTCTCTGTAACGTTGTTGGGCAGTTATTGGGCTTAAATGTGGCCAACAAAACAATAAATGCAGCTTTAAGCTAATTCAAATGTGTTGAGTGTTTTTATAAATATATATATTCACATAGTTCCTTTTATGTGTTTCTGTCTCACAGTGGAGATCAGTGCGGTGCTCCGATTGGACAGCAGAGTGGTGGGACGGACGCGCTTGGCTGCTGTCGGCAGGCTGACCTGGGATCAGACGTTCTGCATCCAGCTGGAGCGGGTGAGTCACTGAAGTGCAGTCAACCCAGCATGTTTACACCAGTAGCATCTCAGTTCTGATGATCATATTGAGTTTATGACCCCTACACTTATATTAAACATGGAGAAAACTGACTATTCATCTCCCTCTGCTCATGCTCAAAACATGATCAAAGGTTCTGAAGGTGGTAGAATATAACTGCATTTAGTACAATACTTAAGGTAGATGTGATCAGGATGATTTTGTCAAGAGCAGTGTTTGAAGAAGTACTCTTTTTTAAAATAACTTTAACTCAAGTAAAAGTAGCCAAGATAAATTGTTAAAATACTCTGTCCTTCATTCAAAATCTCACTTGAGTATACATACAGTACATACGTTTTGGTGTCAAAATATACTGAAAGTACAAAAAGTCTAATCTAATTTACATGAAAAAAGAGGATTATGATTATTGATGCATCTATGTGTGAATCACACCTGGTAAATGTGAAGCTAATATGTCATCCTGATCCTAACATACGATTATATATCTATAGTTTATTCATTTAGAAGATCTCTGTATGTGATGAGTGAATACATCTTAGTTTGTAGTAACTAAAACTGGCAAAACACTATAGTGCAATAAAAAATATATTATGCACAGTTAATACGACGAGATGAATCTAAGTTAGGCCATTTTTCCTGAAAGCCAGTTAGTACAAAAATCGACTAACTCTGGGAAATTGTTACATTCTTTTTACCTTGTACGCTAATTAGCCCCTATTAAATGATTCAATCCAACTCAATTCAAACAAGTCAACAGTGGCACGTTTGGCCAAAACTGGAGGGAAAACTTAAACAATAGCTCCACCACAGATATCCCATAATATAAACCTTATTTACTGTAGTCCAGCTACCCGTTTCTGTGATTCATTTTATAATTCTGATCACCAGCACCCAGGTCCAAGCAGTACTTCCTCTGCATGTACATCCTGTTTCAACCTGAAATAAGTTGAACAACAGAAACAGGACACCACTGAGATACTCCAGGATCAAAGACAGCATGTTCTCCTTGTATGATGGATGGACTGGACTTTGTCTCTGTGACATTGGTGCTGATAGAAAGAGGATCAGCAGCTTACAGGCTGTAGTAACGCTGCATGTGCTGACACGTTGTATAATACGTCCACCACAGGACCTTACAGAGTGTACAAGGGCACCATGCAGGGAGGGAATACACAGGAAGTATACACTTGAGTAATAAAACGTGTATAAAAACTGTAAGTTGAACCAAGCAATTCCTTTTTGTCCTCAACATGACACCGAGAGATGAATTAGAAAAACTGTTCATTCTGGTTTTCTAGAGCACTTTCTTAATTTTTCTAGTGTCCCGTGTGTTTTGTCTTTTTAAAATAAATATATTCGATAGCATTAAGGGAGATAACAAGTGATGCAATTATAGGAACATAGATTATATTCTTTGTGTTTAATTTATGAATAGTTTGTGTAGTGTATATTAACTTTTAGCCTTTCAAAATACACATTTTAATTCATGGTATTTTTGGAGTCAGTTTGACTTCATCTCATTTTCAACTATTCCCCGTAATTGAGGAAAAATGTTTTTGTTTAAACTTATTGAGGTAGAGTCAGACTAATTGTTTGCCTTGTAAAACTATGCATAACCAGTTAACAGCAAGCACACAACATTTGATATTAACTTTAATATAATTATTGGAAGTGAATTTGATTATCAAATGTTCATGTAGTAAAGCTTTTGTGGAAAAGATTGACCCAATGTCCTCTACAGGGGACATTTACAAAATAATATATACATATATATATATTTGAGAAGGACATATTTTTAATGTTTCTTGCATCTAGATAACTTAAATACTTAAATGTGTAAACTCTTAATAACACTTATTTTCTTTATATTATATTATAGGCAGGCAATTAAAACAAAAATGAAGTTATAAATCTGTGGGCTCTCGTGCTTGCTGGAAGTGGGGATCTGGATCTGGTCCGACCTCTTTATATTTTGTGCCTTTCCGTTGGGTTGAGAAGGAGATTGTTCTCTGGGCTGCTCTCCTTCTGAAGAAAAGGGGGAGCTGGCACGTTGTCCTGCAGCAGAGGTGCTCGGTGCCCTTTTTCTTGTTATCATTATGCAGGATGTCATGGTAATGGCTGCATTTTTTTGACATGCCCCAACCCAGACACTGAAACCTGTAGTGTACTCTACACTCCCTCTGAGACTTGAACCGATGGGATCCTGGGAATAATCATGAAAAATACCCCACAATAACCTACTTACTGGCAAATGATATACTTTGTTGTCATTTTTAGTCTTTTTGTAGTTGTTTTGTGTAATTTAGATATAGTTTTGGTCTATAGTTTTGTTTTTGGTTTACTTTACCCCTTTTTGTAGTCAGTTTGTGTCTTTTTCTGGGTTAGTGTGTCTTTAAATGGCACTTGTTAGGTAAATGCATAGACTGTATATATAAAGGGTAAATGCCACGGGGGTCCTGACCAGGGATTGGGACTTTTATAGTCATTGAGGACCGCAATAAAAAAAGAAATGTTTTAAATGTCCTCACCTTCATACAGGCAAAAAGCATTATACTGTATGTTAAATATAGGCTGTCGTGATCAAGTAAAACACCGCCGACTTGATATAGAGTGGTGCAGTGACGCGTCCTAAAACCATAGACTATTACAAAAAAAAACAGAAGTAAGCTGCGGATGGGTTCCTTCCATGGATGTATAATAAGAACAGAAAGGGAGGAAAAATAACAGCGCGCTGTGCTCCCGCCAAGCTGACGTCACGCCCGTCCCATTACCGGTCGTGCAGCCTGCAGGAATGTGTACAAAAACTAATAGCCACTTTCTGTCCATTGGACGAGTGTCTTACAATACTGTTCACGTACGCAACTTATTAATTACTCTCACGATATTCTACACATTTCGCATGTAGCACTAAGAGCAGAATATTGCAGAAGCAGCACGCCACAGAGCCACTGTCGACTTCTTCCTCGTATTTGGCAAACTAGATGGTGCAGTGTCACAGTGCTGCCCTCTACTGGTGGTTATTCGTTTAATAATATCACTCATGATCATTTCAGCAGGGCAGATGATGGAATAGTCCAAGGGCATTTGGTGGAGGAATGGAGGAGGGCTTCGAGGAAGACAGAGGGGGCTGATTGGATGGGCTGGGAGGAAGAATGAGACACCATCAGAATATTGAATAGCTGCAATCATAAAACAAAATGGAAAGCTATTCTGGGAAATCTGCACTCCTACGTGCCACCTTTTGAAACTTGTGTTATTTTCCTTATGATACTGTTGATATATTTTTGGATTCTTACTTGCAAGAGATTGTATCATAATTTTCCTTAAAGTGGACCTATCATGCTATATTTAAATGATATATGGCCATACCTATATAAGGTATATTTATTATACGTTTCTGTTTTCAAAATACCAAACAGATCATGCATTTTAGCCATGCCTCATTTCGCTCTATTTGCTCTTTTCCAGCCCTGTTTTTGCAGGGGGCTGATTCTGTGAGCTGCAGCTGACCACGCCCCCCTGCAGGAGAGGGGAGCCGCTCTGATCAAGTCAGAAGAGGGGGAGAAAAATAGATCTCTGTCCTCCGTGTTTTATTATAGCCTATTATTATACAGAGTCGTTATTCATTTGTTTTAAAGCTCAATAAATAACAAAGAAGACCTTTGACCGGCACTTTTCTAATTTTGTCCGGAAGATTTAAACTTTAACGGACATCTTGACCGGCGAAAGAAAACCTAACTGAAACTCTGCCGCACGTTCCCCTCGTTCCTTGGAAGAGGCGGAGAGGTGGGTGTTTGTCATCTGCTGGTGGACTAACCGGAGAGAATTACAGTGCTTGCCTCGACGGGGAGGGATTGCATTGAATGAAAGCAGCAGGAGCAAACGCTTGCCTCGGGGAGGGAGAAAAAAAGCCACAGCGGAGAATAAACAGAAGGGTAACCATGGTAACCATGCGCGGGAAGTCTTCTTCGCTGCTTTTGTGGCAGACTACAGCGCCACTTACAGGCCTGGCATATGTACTACAGCGTCTCCAGCGCTTTCGAGCGGCAATGGCCGGCCGTGGCCCAACCCCACATTCCCCTGATAGGTGGAGAGTTGGCCCAATAGCCGTAGCGCCATTGTCCTGACGTCAGGACAGTGTTCACATCTGGATCAGTTTTTATCAGATCCGTTGCAGCCCCTTTTTTTAGAGATTTGGGTATGGAGGAAAATAGAGAGGGTTGTGTTTTCTGACACTTGGTGAGTTCCCTGGAACACCGGGGACACATATTCATGTATAAAAGACGTACAAAAGTGCATTTTGCATGATAGGTCCCCTTTAAGCTTTAATGTATTATTGTTGTAGTTTTGTCTGTAACCAGCAGGTGTCCATCTACTACCTGCAGATATTCTTTCATCAGCTCAATCATTCATTGCAAGGACACTATTATTTTAGAATAAGATGGCTTTTGCTTTGGGAGTTATTTTTAAATTTTTCTCATATTGTGGGGATGTGTTTTTGGATCACATTTGTAAATCAATTATAATCAGTAATTGTTTGTGTTCATTAACTGTTGTGCTTGTTCTGTCTGCTCTCCTATTGTTGAAAAGTCTCGAGAGCTGGAGGTGGCTGTGTTCTGGCGGGACCGGAGGACGATGTGTGCCGTCAAGATGCTGCGACTGGAGGACATGATGGACAACCAGGACCACAACCAGGAGTTCCCTCTGGAGCCACAGGGCCTCCTCCATGCCAAGGTATATAATAATAATAATAATAATAATAATAATAATAATAATAATAATAATAATAATAATAATAATAATAATAATAATAATAATAACTTGAATTTATATAGCGCCTTTTCATAACCTCAAGGTCGCTTTACAAAGAAAGGACAAGACATAAAACATAAAACATAAAACAGGGGGCAGAAATGGAAGTGTAAGTGGGGGGGGAGAGTGAGTTATTGTTGGAAGGCGATGTTGAACAGATGAGTTTTAAGGGTTGATTTGAAGATGTTGAGAGAAGGGGCCTTGCGGATTTCTGCAGGGAGGAAGTTCCAGAGGGTGGGGGCAGCGACACTGAAGGCACGGTCCCCGAAGGTGCGGAGGCGTGAAGGTGGAATGGAGAGCAGGCCAGAGTCTGAGGATCGAAGGGTGCTATTTATTGTCAAAGCATTTAATATATTCATTGCTATCGGGATGTTAAGAGCATTCCATGGAATATAACAAAAAGTTTTTCTGAAATAAATTACATACCCCACCTTTAAGTCAGGTTTTGAATGCAGAATTTGTACTTATTTTCAAATTGTGGTACCTTTACATAAAATATTTAAATACTTGTGTCACCACTTGGTGTTTGGTAGTAAAAGTCTTATAATGTCTAAACAGGCTTTTGTACGGATCATATTTCTGAGGAGGGTATATTTTTGATGATTAAATCAACCCTTTAAGGCCTACAGTTTCAAAATGAAATGTTCAGGTACTTGTTGCAGGCAGACACACAGGTTCTGAACGTACTGGAGTTTTATGAAGAATGGTTATTACATCGTTCAGGTGAGAATGTTCCTGAGGACATGTTAAGTGTTTTAGGGGGAAGCAGGGGTTCCCTTTATGTATAAGTGGAGAGCTTTAGAGGCTAGTGTGATTTCAGTGGAATGTGTAGTATGGAGAAATTGTTTAGGCAAACAATGACAACTGGACTATAGAGCATTTTACTGGTGTACACATCAAAACAAAAGGATCCTAAAGCAATTTTACCTTTCGGAAACATTTGAAAACCGGTTTCTCTCTGCATCGGAGGCCTCAACATCCTAAAATGTGGTGAAAAAACGTTGCTTTTTACATCATTAATATGTGCTTTCCTTTAAATACATTCTCAAGAAGTACAGCAATAGATACATTCTGGGTTATAGCAAACAAATGATTCCAAAAAACTAATATTGTTACGTTCCCTATTAGTCTAGGGATGAAAGGGCAAAAGATTAAATAACTGGGAGAAAAGAAGGAGAAACTGATCAGCAAAATTAAAAAGATAATGTTTCAATGACTCAAAACAAAGAGGGGTCACTAGCCAATTGACCAAACAAACCAAAGTATAACAAGAACAACTCTCCCAGCATTAGCTGCATTCATTTACATGCATATATTTTGAATATAAGATGTTGAGAAATTGAGCAATAACACAAGTGAATGTCCAAAAGAATTCTTCTCCTGTTATGTTTTTTTCAGCTTCAATTCATCGACACTGTTGTTGAGCGGCAGCCGAAGCTGAGGCGTCAGAGATGTATCTTCACTAAAGAGAGAGGTACAGAGGAAATACCTAAAGCATCAAACAATTTCCTTTCAAAGGATTTCGTCTGTGTTTCTGTTCCTCTGGTGTAACATGGTAACCTTTTCTTCCTCAGGGAAGAACTTCCTCAGAGCGGCCCAGATGAACATGAATTTCGCCACATGGGGTCACCTGATGATGAACATCCTCCCTCGCTACAGCTCCTTCACCACCTTCAGCTCGTCCTTCTATACGCCCCCCGACCTGGTGGCCAACAACTCCCCCCCTCCAACTGAGAAGGAGCCTCTAGCTACCAATCCACTGCCAAGGTCAGCATCACCTGACACTTAGTAGGGTGTAAATCTCTGCCCAAACTGTGTGAGCCAACATCTTTCATGTCTTTGTATCTCGCAGCGAGTCTCCAGAAGTCAGACTCAGCCTCACTGAGGATCAGCCGCCTCCCACCAGCCTCCAGCCGGGAGACGACCCCCCCGCCATCATCACCACAGCACACAAAACATCCTCTGTGCCTGCCTCGCAAGAAAATCTGGTACATGACTGTTTTTTTTAACTTATTTTGACAGTAGCTAAATACTATAGTGTTTGACCTCCAATATTATACATATCAATCAATCAATCAATCAGATTTATTTATAAAGCACATTTAAAAACAAACCACGTTCACCAAACTGCTGTACAGAACAGAGCAGGTGGCCAAGACAACCTTTCATAAAATAAATAAATACCAGTTAGAGTTGAATACCAGTTAAATACCTGGGCCAGTTGCAGGGATGACTGACAGATCCCAGTATATAGGGAGTTGCAGTCGCCTAGACTGGACGATATAAAGGCGTGGATAACTTTCTCAAGATTATTGGAAGAGAGAAACAGATAGATTTTGGCCATGGTACGAAGCTGGAAAAAACTGGCTTTAACTACTTCAAATACAGTTGGTCTCAATCCCAGAGCGTCTTCATACTGATGCACCAGGCACCTTTTAGAGTCTAAATGAGTGTGGATTTTCAAGAAACTCCCCCAACAGCAGGTCACCAAACACAGGACCAGCGTTCATGTCCCCGAGGACACAGGCAGGTACTCGGGGAACCGGACAGGAACAAAGACGACAAACCTACAAACACAAGGGGAGACAGGCCTATATACACACAAGATGAACACGATCATACAATCACACAGGTTGGAAAACAAAAAGACAGGAAGTAAAACCAGACAAGACACAAAGAGAATAATACATTTAAAAATAAAACCAGAAACATTAAACACAAAAACTAAGATCATGACAAACGGAAGCTTTAAAGTAGAAAGTCTTTCATAACACAAGCGAGGAAAGACTCGAGTGAGAGTCAAGCCACACTCCTTAACATAGTTATAATACCAAATGCAGTGGATCATTAAGAAAGCTCTTGTAGACATGGTGATGTTAGGATGTCATGTATTGAGGTGACTGAATGATCAAATGTTCCAAACGTTGTCTCTGTTTGTTTGCAGTCTTCCATAAACAACACAGAAGAAAGTGGAGACCAGCCTGTATCTGCTCTAAAGTAAACACACACAAACGAACGCACGCATATGTACACACAAATCCTAATGACTTTTAAGTTCATTTTTGGCTCTTCTTTCACAAGGATGCAGATGGATGATTTCAAATATTTTTCAGTTCTGGGCAGAGGACACTTTGGGAAGGTAAAAGTTTGAACGCTTTTCACTTAAACTGTTAAATGATCTTCTTCTGGTGTTCATCTTCAGTTGTTTGTTGTGAATCTTCTCTGTTCAGGTTCTGCTGGCAGAGTTCAAGAAGACAGGAAAACTGTACGCCATCAAAGCCTTGAAGAAAAGAGACATTGTGACACGAGATGAAGTGGACAGGTGTGTGAAGGGAAAGCTTTAAAGGGGCCCTTTATGCTTTTTGGAGGTTTCCCTTTCGTGTGGTGTGTTATATAGTGTGTTTGTGTGCATGTAAATGTTCTGCAAAGGCTACAATCCCAAAGTTCACGCCAGAGGGAGTTTCTCAAGAAATTAGCAGAGCCATTAAAGACACATTCAAAGTCTGCTGTAATTTAAAATAGTTTAAAGCTAAAACAAGACAGAGTTTAAACAAATAGCTACAATTTGCTGATTGTATTTCTCAGGCTTTAAGTTTGAAGGGCATTTTTTTGTGTCTTCTTACTAATTTGTTTGTGAATTTCCGACTAGTAAACCAAGGCTATACTTAAAGTAATAATCTGTAGGATTATTGAGAAAAGGCCCTTGTATTGGCAGCATAAAAAATAAATAAAAATGACTAGTTCCAATACTGTTTGGATCCCTGGCAAGTTAGTTCCAAAAAACACACCTGCAAATATCAAAATAAGTCAAAGCTCATAAAACAGATATCTCGGAGATTGTAACTAAGAACTCAGTAAAAGTACTCACTTCGAGTTAAAACTTAACAACAAAAAATCTAACAAAATTGAAGACACTCAGCAAATGGTCATTTGTTATACAGGTCTCGTAAATATATGACGTTTAGAGTATTGAATCTGAGTTGTTATTCTGCAGCCTTATGAGCGAGAAGAGGATCTTTGAGATGATCAACGCGTCCAGACATCCGTTCCTGGTGAACCTCCACGGCTGCTTCCAGACCAGCGACCACGTCTGCTTCGTCATGGAGTATTTACCTGGAGGAGACCTCATGATCCACATCCACAACGACGTGTTCAGCGAGGCCCAGACCAGGTTCCTGTTTGTCCTCCTATATGTTTGTGTAATGCAGCGGTGGAATATAACTAAGTATGTTTACTAGGCATTATTCTGAGGTAATTGTATAAAGTATTTTATGCAAATCAACTCAAACATTATGATATCTTATAAAAAATGAAGCCGCCCGGCAGTATAAAAAGGGATTAAATGAGCTCCGATTTGATCAGCTGCAACATGACAACACTTGAAATTCTATAAATGCATTAAAAAAAAACACACCAGAAATAGAAAGAAAGTCCAGCAAGTGTGCTCGTATTCAGTATTATAACTGTTAATGTATTTGTTGTTGTCTACAGGTTTTATTCAGCATGTGTCCTGCTGGGTTTAGAGTTTCTCCACCTGAATAAAATCATCTATCGGTAAGTCATACAGAATAGTGATTCCACCTGATTGTACTGATTGTACTGTAGCTTCAGACGTGGTTATACATGCACTGGGTGTTTTCCACAGAGATCTGAAGCTGGATAACCTGTTGATGGATGCAGATGGGTTTGTGAAAATCACAGACTTCGGACTTTGTAAAGAAGGTGAGTTGATCGCTAAATGCATCAATAGTTGGAATACAGCAGTAATGGGCCATCAGCATAATGAGGGCTTTTACTTTTGGTACGTTTTTTTTTTATCTAACTTTTAATAGAATATTTGTAGAACTATGTTATAAAACATTTTGTTGTTTTGCAATGAGTATTTTCTTCTTTTTGCTTATTTCTTCAGTACAATTTAAAGGTTTACAGAAAGCCTTATGTCGTGTGTTTGTATGAGATTATGGTCATTAACATTTTTCCTGGATGATTTTGATTGTTAAAAAGAATTGGAATAATTGGGGTAAAATAGTTGTAATAATTGTGTTTTACTTATTTCAACAGGGATGGGTCACGGAGATCGGACCTCCACTTTCTGTGGGACTCCTGAGTTTCTGGCTCCCGAGGTCCTGACAGACGACAACTACACCCGAGCGGTGGACTGGTGGGGGATGGGGGTCCTGATCTTTGAGATGCTCGTTGGAGAGGTAGCTAATACGTGTTTTTGTGTTTCTTCTATTAGTTTCTGTTAGTTTTCAAAACATTGATGACAATTCTAACATTCATTGCAACATTACATACCCATTTATCTTTAAATGATCAATTATCAAATTCCTAAATGGACTATAGGTAAAGGGGATTTTTACTCTAAACTCACTCTTTCAGTGCTTGTGCTCATACATTTTGGTATAAGAAGTGCCACACAAGGATTCAACAAGCCATTTGGATTTGGTTCCCCTTCCTTTGTCACATGCAGGCGCATTAGAATAAACTGCCCCGCATCTCCACCAACAGTTTGAAAACTACCCTTGTAAAGGTGTACCATATGTTTCATCAGAACAGACTGGCCTTTTTTATGGAGAGCCTTAAAGACAAAGACGCTAAAACAGAGCGTTTCAGACAGTGGGTGAATACAGGTGTATTCAGAAAGACTTTATGAGAAAAAACATGTTCTAGTAGAAACACAAAATGCAAGTATAAGCTTGAAAATCTGTATTATATGTCCTCTTTAAATGTGTTACTCTGCCCTGCTGCTAGTCTCCGTTTCCTGGTGAGGATGAGGAGGAGGTGTTCGACAGCATCGTCAATGATGATGTGCAGTATCCAGGGTCTCTTCCTCCTGATGCGGTCTGCATCATCAAGAAGGTACAAGCCTCTCAGCTAAGGCTCACATAAACCCTGATTCTAATTCAATTACTTGAGGTGTTTAAGCTTAATTTCATACTAAATGTTTTTGTTTGTTCAGCTTAACATCTTTTGGTATAAGTGTAGACATAAGACAGACATAAAAGAAGATAATAACAGTACCACCAGCGGAAAACAAGGACAACAAAACTAGTTATCTTGTCATGGTCCTTAGGTTTAATGTTGATAGCAGAAATGTTAAGCGTTTGAGATCCTTGGTTAAGATGGCTGTAACGATCATGTCATATTACTCAATCATTCTTCTGTAGCTGTTGAAGAGGAATCCTCTGAAAAGACTTGGCGCTGGAGAGAGAGATGCAAATGAGGTCAAAGGGGAGAAATTCTTTGAGGTAAAATCCCTTTATTTAACTTTACGTACTCTTTAAATAAATCATTTTGTGTATTTAATCAAATCCAAAGGGGTGTTAGAAGGATTCTTAATTTAAGGCTTTTAAAACAGTTTCTTTAGCTAAAAGTAGTAGTGTGTATATAGGTTTCTGTGCATGTTAATGGTCTGCAAAGGCTGAAATCCCCAAAGTTCCCTCCAGAGAGAGTTTCTGGAAATGGAAATACAGTACCTGGAATTTAAGCACAGTGTTTGAGTAAACTTCACTGTTGGTACATGTGTTTCCACTACTGCTATATTTTGTTCTAAATTACAAAAAAGAGTGTACAGCATTTAATATTGATTCAACAAGAAAATATAACTTTGTCTTTCAGACCATCGACTGGGAAGCCCTCCTGGCTAAGACAGCCAAGCCACCATTCCTGCCGTCAATCAAAGAGTCAATGGATGTCGGAAACTTTGACAGCGAGTTCACTCAACTCCAGCCAATCCTGTCGCCTCCCGCCAAACCCTTCATCCTCTCTGCCGAGCAGCAGGAAGCCTTCGCAGACTTTGACTTCTGCGCTTTGCACGGATAAAAGAGGAGCTGAAAGGACCAGGGTGGGAAATGTATAACATTTGGTCTGCGGATGGAAGTTTGTCCACTTTAGGAGTCACCAACCATCATCATTTACATATTTGTATAACCAACCCCACTATACTTGCAAGTAAAATAAATAAATTAACTAGCTATTTACAATTTTTTGTAAAACATTAATAGCGGTTTAGCCAAATGACTGAAAACAAGACTTAAAATGTGCTGTATCAGCTCATTTATTATCAGTCAATTGGCATAAATGAGCATAATCAGTGACAATTATTATAAGTGATTATCATCTAAATATAAAATAAAGTACCAAGAGTAAAAGTACTCTAACAGCATAGCCCATTTTAGAATAATGCATTTGATATAATTGGATTATATTTGATTGGTGCAATAATGTGTTTTAGAGATGCAATCTATTATTCAATAGACAGAAAACAATACGGCAACTATTTGTGAACTCAATTGATCACTAAGGTTATCTTTAATGCAAAAAATGCTGTTTCATATCCTAGGTTTTTGATTGATGTAACAAGACATTTAAAGACATCAACATGGCCTTTGAGGAAATAAAAAAGGAAATTTTTCACAAATATTTGGACATTTTATAGACCAACTATAACCGAAAAAGTGGAAATATCCAGAAAATAGTCGGCAGATAGATTTGAAAGTCTGCAAAGTTGCCTAAAAGACAAATTAAAAGGCAGTGGAGTAAAATGTACAACGTAGCATAAAATGGAAATACTGAAGTTAAATACAAGTACCTCTTTAGTACCTTTATCCGTTTCCCAGCCTGGTCTCGATAGCACCAACTGAACTAACACCCTGTATAATTCTGCAGCTCAATCATTACAACAGGAACTCTACATACAATCCCATGGCTGATTTTGCTGACTATTCTGACCGCCATCCAATCGACGGCCAATAGTCGATCAAATAAACGAGGCAACATTTTGTTTTTGTAACAGAGCAAAAGAAAGTGAGTAAAACCCTTTATATTTTCTGTGGAGAATCAAGCTTTGCTCTGTTTGTTCACGCAGTAATAATAATAACTCACATGCTGTTGCTATAAAGAGTATATGAGATCTGGTCAGGTGAAATGTCTACAAACAGGGTGCTTGAAGAGTTTATAACGTTATCACGCCATCTTTAGGGTTTCATTTCATTAATTCAATGCTCGAAATGTGTTCCGTATCAGAACAAATGCAGGGGGTTTGCAAAATAGTGCAAACTAAATCTTAAATTACTGTAGCCATGCAGGTAAGACTGTCAAGAAATGTCTTGGATCAATTTATAATTTTGCCACTTTTCCTCTTGATACACTATTTGTTCTAATTTTGAATCTGATGCACCAGTAATTTAGGCAGCAACTGCCTTGTCCTCTTAGAGTATGTAAGCTGCCTTATGTTGCAACATAAATGTATAAAATGATGATTGTCATACCCCTCTGAAGGTTAACACATGCTGTATTGTGTATTGCTGACTTGTATTTACTTGTGTAGCAGTGTAAGCTGCCTCAGTTGCTGGTGTGTCATTCAAAAACAGGGTTGTATGTGATGGGGGAGGAGGAAATGTGTCACAAATCATCACAACACAATATCACAAAGGAAAACTACCATGACACTTAGCAAAATGGAAAACGTCCTAAAATAAATGTTAAAATCCATAGCATGTTAACACCCTTGATTATGTAAAAAAACAAACACTAAATTCATTTATTAGGTTCACCAGGTGTTTATAGACTGTATATCGGTCTAAACAAATCCAAGCCTGTTTGGTTAATAATCACTCCTCCAAAACAATTTAGCTTAGTTAAACGACTGTAAGAGCTAGCTAAACTAGCTTTCTCTAAGTCACTCATGATAATATTTTTATGCTAGCTGTTAACACTTGTTTTTATTTGTACAAGACTTTACTGCCTAGTCCCACCTGAAACCAATTAAAATGTGTAATGTCATGTTTTTCTTTACTTGACTAAGCTAACTAAACCTAGGCTCCACGGGAACGCATACGGCAAAACGCATAGGATTAACGCAAACGCAAACGCAAAAAAGCTTCCGTCCACACGCAATATACACCGGATTGTGTCTTGCTACACGAGACAGCTCCGTTTACATCCAACCGCTGGAAAAGCTGCAGTACATATGCCGAGCCTGTACGTGGCGCTGTAACTTCCTCCACAAAAGCAGCGAAGAAGAATGGTTGTCATGGCTGCACTTCTGTTTATTCTCCGCGGTGGGGGCCGAGGGAACCGGGCAGAGTTTTTCGCCGGTCAACGTGTGATAAAGTTTAAATCTTCCGGACAAAATTATAAAAGTGCCGGTCAAAGGTCTTCTTTGTTATTTATTGAGCTTTAAAACAAATGAATAACGACGATATAATGATATATAATAATAAAATACACTGAGCCTGTCTCTTTTTCCTCTCTTCTGACAGCGTCAGTGTCTGTCTCATGCAGCAGCTGATCCAGTAATGATGACTCGACAGTAAAAATAAACATATTTATAACTAGTTTAGGTAGTTTGAGAGGTAATTAAAATAGCTAAGGGTGATGATCTGACTTGAAGTGTGTGTTTTGCTCCCGCTGCATCACAGCGGGAGGAGCTGCGTGTCTCCGTCCTGTCAGATTAGACTTCACTCACGTTTATGTCCATATCGAGATAAAGATAAATAATCTGAATTCAGTGTGCAGTGTACTTTTGCGGGGGTGAGCAGCAGAGGTGGGGAGAGGCGGGGCTATTGCGTCGTCATTATCAGAAACGGATGACCGTATAGGCTACCACACGGCCCCGTTGGACCCCCCAGAGCGCTCCGTTCCCAGATCTATCCACCTTTGGACCCGTTGTCGTTTGCAGGGTCCGTTTCTACCGTTCCGTTACGGCGTCGTGTAGCTTAAAGGGCTATACGCAAGAGAAATATGCGGATACAACCCGTTTTCGTTCCCGTGGAGCCTAAAGCCTTTTAACTAAAACCATAGTTGTTAGCAATACAAGTGTTAGATAACATTGACTTGACTTATGCTAACTAGCACTTGTTTCATGCTAATCAAGTTGATTATTTAGCAATAAGACAGTGTTCCGTTAAACTAAAAATCAGCCTTATGTATTAGCATGTCCTTGGTCAGAAACATTACACAATAGGCATATGAATAACCAGTCTTAGCCTCTTTAAGCATCCTGTGTGTTCGAGACAGATTCTGCTAGCTTTGTGGCCTTTGCTTATTATACAATATTTGTCCTTCAGAAATACAGTACATGCTGCCAATTCTATGCATCACTGTGACAGGCTTTGCCCACTGCCTTGACCAAACATATGAAACACGTTTAGCCTACCCAATTTCTGGTAACAAGCCTTTTCTTAAAACATGTAAATGTTTCAAGTAATTCCCTCGTAAAGCAAAGACGCATCCATCTCACCACCTGACCAACTGTTTTTTCATTAGAAGTGCATGGCACCGTGATGAACTTGTGCACTAGAAATCCTATAAATACTAGTGATATATATATATATATATAAAAGGGAAGCCATAGAGAATATTATATAGCCATAACAGTAAGAAAAATAACTGTATTTTTAGCTAATAATATTCTGTGATACTGAAGCTCTCATGATGTCAGTGCAATAAATCAAGAGGAAGAAGAGGAGCCGCAGGGACGAAGGTTTTAGAAGCATGTCTTGATTTAGTTGAAATTCATAAAAAAACTAATCCCTTTAAGATCTGTTTTTGATATTATCACACTCACATTTGAATAGAAAAACCCTAACTCTGACGGGAGAGGTGGATGAACTATTGAGAACTATAACAGAGTTATACTTTAAAGAGTAACTTAACACTAAAACCAGTTAAATGAGCATCATTTTATCATACTATTAATTGATTGTCTTTAGTGTTAAGCTGTTTTGAATCCTTTTTTCCAGAGCAATATTGAGTAAATATGTTATCTAGACCAAAAAGAATACAAATATGTGTTGCTGTCTCGTGCTCTGTGCACCCAAAAAGTACAAGGCAGAATCAGACAGAATCAGAAATCAACGGTTTGAAGAGGTCTGTTTTTTTATTCCTGACTGCCAAAGACGCTGGAAACCAAGACATTCCTAGAACCTCAGTTGTAACCACTTCAAACGTGGAGAATGTAGGAAAGATAGTAGTGAAACTCAAGAAATGAAACAACCCCTTTGATTACAATTGAGAGGGAAAATGTGGACCTTTATACGAGAAAAGGACTGAGCGAGTGACAAATGTGGGCGCCGTTCAGTCTGCAAGTCAACATGCAAGAGCAAAATCCATTTTAAGCACCTAACCTCTCCTTTCAGTCCGCCTTCTAACAATGTTTGTTGTTTGTGTGTTGTTTACCTACCTAGACAGACAGATATACATTTATTTGAGTCCAGATGTAATGTCAAATCTATGGGGCGAACTGAAACACGCTCTCTCTTGCAGGAATTTTCGTACTCGCTCAGTTCTTTTCGTCACTTATTTACTTAACTTATTTAAGGGGAGTTATTATCTGTTAGAGCTTTAACAGTGTTAAGTTGCTCTTTAAACAAATAGAATGTTCTTGAATTAAAAAGGCCAGTATGTCCTGCTGAAGTTCCCCTGAGCAAGAAGCTGGACCCCGGGGAAGGCCGTCAGCTAACTGAATGAATTATATCAAGACAACGTTGATGTAGCCGCTGTAGCACTTTAAGTTCATGCTGCTGAATATTATATGTTACTTTTGTGTCAGTACTGTATTTATGTATGAATGTGAACAAGGGAATGTCAGTCTGTACAGATGTACTCTATAACAACATGCATATCATCAGTGTTTTAATGTACTCTTGTCAATAAATACAAACAAAACAAATACAGTAAAAAAAACATGTTTGGTTCACTTTGTGTAGATTATCAATTTGTAAAGAAGCAAAGGCACAAGACCTGAATCGCCCTAGACATAAAGGCAAAAGGTGTTCAATATGAAAATCACCACTCTCACAAGGCAACAACTCAACGATTTACAGTAGAGCAAGTAATGACCAGACCTGAGAGGAAAACACAGGTTTTCAACTATTTAGATCTTTTAAAATGCATTTCTGTTAAGTCGAATGTTACTTAAGAAAAAGTAAAAAAAGTAGTAGTATCAAAATACATAAGTAACAAAACCAAAAGTACTTATTATGCAGAATAAGTTGAACATATTTTTGCTTGAATAATTGGAATTTGCAAAGTAACTAGATTTTTCTGTGTGAAAAGTATTTGACTCCAGAATGTATTGAATTATAATTATAATGTGGCATTAAATGGTAACAATCAAGTAAAGTACATTGATTATAGTACCTCAATTAGGCACTTAAGTACATTACTTGAGTATTTGTACCTTCCACCACTGAAAATAACCATCCACTGAACTAATCATGGTTGTGAAATTGTATCTGTCTGTAGGATCATAGAAGGACCAGAAATGAGCACAGAATGTCAGATCTTTAGCCTTGTTCTCTATTTTTAAATCAGATTAAGCTTTTACCTATAATTGTGCTAGGCATTCAGTTTTTATTTGGACTGCGTTTTAAATCTGATGTTTGGAAGTCTTAGAGGAAGGATTTAAAAGAGAGACATGTTTGCTTGTGTAGGCGCTGTAGAGTTTGGGCTTCAAGTGACACTATCAGGAAAGCAGTATGAAAATAATATTTTAGACTTCTGTAGTCTGGAACAAAAGATTGGTGGATTGGAACAAAAGTATTAATAATCTATAAGGATCAATCAGAGAGGACCCCTGCCAAGGCCTTTTCTGTAAGTGCAAAAATGGTGTGCATTTTCCACTGATTCTGATCCATTCCAAAATATTATGGGTTACAAGGACTCAAAAGTTGAATACAAAATCAGGGCAGTAGTTTCACGTAATCCTGCTGACAAACAGACAAATAAATAAACAACTGTGGTTGGATCTATTAAAAAGACTGAAATGCTGATATGGAAAGCCCTGCCCCCTTGAACTGCATAGGATCCATCCTCTGAGGGACATGAGTGTCTGTACAACATTTTAAGGCAATCCATTTAAACGTTTTTGAGGAATTTCAGTCAGGTCTAAAGTTCTGGGCCAACATAAAAACTGACGTTCAGACGGACCCTGCCATCTTTGGGGCATCACTGCTAGCATGGTTTAAAGGGCGTATTTTTGTAGAAAACCTTGTTTTTACTCCAGCAAAGAGTTATGTTCTGTTATGTTTAAAAAATCTTGTACAATTTTAGTAAATAAGCAAAACCAGCAGTTAGTTTGCTAAATACCTGATAAGCACTGTATCTCAACTTTCGCAGGTAGTAAGGACATATTTCATGGTCCACTCAAGTTGTTAAGGCCTACCCAAAAGGGCAAATTAAATAATGATTAAAGGTTATTTCCCTGAAAGTAGTGTCCAACCCAGGTTTAGATTCTCATGCTCCGTCTGGTTGGAGGTCAGACAGAGTTGGGGGTGTTTCTGGTGTACATTTTCTCCCACACCACCGTGCTGCACACGCAGAAGAAGTCCCACAGGTTACAGATGACTCCGCGGTCAAACGGGTTCTCCTCGTCACTGAAGTTCTTCAGGTAGGAGATCCTGTGGCGTGACATGAACTCCCAGGTGGTGCAGCTGATGGAGACCAGGTACAGGTGGCAGCCCAACAGCAGCACCACCACCATGGAGAAGACCCCCACCACACCCAGCGCCGCCAGCAGGAACCCGTTCACTCTGAACCACTGCTCCCAGGTGAGGGTGGGGGTGATGCCAGACCTGGAGGACAAAAACAAATGTTCAGGTGAGTCACTATTGTCTTTGGGGTTGTTCTCTGCCCTGATCAAGGTCTGGCAGGCTGAGTGTCTTGCCAAGCTGTGTTCAACACCGATCCTGTACCTGCCATTCACCTCAACCAATTAACTGGTTATGTCTCTCCTTTTCTTCAATTAAACGTAACAGGCCTACTCACTGAGGTTTTATTTAAAATTGAATAAATGTGTTCCTCCATCTATATCTGCATATGCACATGCACATGCTCTACATCACATCACGTCCTTTAATTGTTAAATTCTGCTGTTTCTTTTTCTAAAGAGGCCATATAATGCTAATTTTCAGATTCATATTTGTAATTTGTGTCTCTACTGTGACATGTCTCCATGCTTTAATGTTCAAAAAGCTCTTTATTTTTCTCATACTGCCTGTGCTGCAGCACCTCTTTTCACCCTCTGTCTGAAACCAGAGCCCAGTCTGCTCTGATTGGTTAGCTGGCCGGCTCTGATGTGATTGGTCAACCACTTAGAGATTTGCCTCCCCTTAGCCTTTCACGTACATTTAGTTGTAGTTAGCTAATAGAAGCACGAGTGTTACATAGTGTGGAAGAGAAAACACCCTCTGGAGGGAACTTTAGCCGTTGCAGACCATTTACAAATAACTATTTACCACTACAGCAAAGGGAAACCCCAAAAAGCGTAATCTTTAAAGAGCACAAGGGAGGTTCAGTGTTCAGCAGACATACAGAGCGATGTGTAGCGCCCACAGCAGAGCGAGCAGCTGCACCAGCAGGTAGACGATGAACCAGCGGTGGTTCCTCTCTCCCACACAGTTCTCAATCCAGGGGCAGTGGTGATCGAAGCGACGGACGCAGCGCTTACACGTCTGACAGTGCTTCGCTCTCATTGGCTGCTGCTTAAAAGATGTGTAAGGGAGAGAGAGAGACAAGTTGTATTGTAACTGGGAGAAGTCAATCCACTATTCAAGAAGGAGATGTAGGTATGGAAGGATATGAGCAGCATGTCAAAATATTGCAGTGTCTTTTCTCCTTCAAAGCCTGATTGAGTGCACTGATCTCGAGCTTGTAAGACTTTTTTTTTTTTTTTTAAACTTAAACATAAATAGAATAATTAAATAATTAATCACTTATCTTAAAATATTGACTTAGTATCTAAAGAATATTGACTTAGTATATTAAAATATCACTTAGTAGGGTACATAATGACATAGTATCTCAAAATAATGATAAACCTTTTTGTTATATTTACTTAATACCTCTAAATAATGAGGAACTTTTTCCTTATATTGACTTAGTATCTCAAATGATAACTTAGCTTCTCTACATTATGACAAACAGGATTGTTCTCCCATCACATTGGTAGAAATGGTCTTCCACACATCATCATGCCAAAGGTTGACTAGTTGTCCTATCACAGTCAACATGTTGTCGGATTGAATTTTAGTTACACTATCAAAACAAATCTTTGAAAAAAAAACATTTAAATACAAACAGATAACGATAATATAACATGTAAGTCTTGAGCATTTCAACACAGCAAGGTGATATACATAATCTGTGTTTGAGTTAGACAGGTTTAAAAATGAGATATTAAATGAACAAAGAGTATAAAAACATGGGACTTTTCAGACATGTAGAAAACAGACTGATGGTGAACTCCAGGTGCTGATGAACGGTGTCAGCTGGTTACCTGCAGCAGGCAGTATCCACAGCGCCTCAGCCGAGGGGTCAAAGACTGAGGAATCATCGATTCCATTTCCTCATTTGAACCCTGAACGCAACACAGAATGACGTGGATCACACATGAACACACACTCTGACCTGGACAGGACTTTCTGTCATTTAACTGCATGTAGCCTGTTTACCTAAAATCACCTTACAGTAAGGGTTTCTAGATTAACTCCTTTAATCTACGCAGCTCAAGAAAATCAATTTCCACAGACTTTAAAACATGTGAAAGGTAACAAGATGTTTCATTATAGAGCACAGCTTGACTTCTTTTTCTGTTAAAGTTGCATTATAATTATTGCATCATCATGTGAGATTTTTTAAGCTCCATTTAAGACCTGAGAGTCTGATGATGACAGTAAGCATTATTGATATAAACAGAAATACACAGATATTTTTCATGAAATAATGTGCCTGCTTTGCTTTTTAAGGTGTGGGTTAGTTAAACTCACCTTGACAGAGTCAGTGAGAATGAAGCCAGGGTCCATTAAAGAAACAGCAAAGTATAAGAGCACTGAGAGCGCGACCAGGAGGAAGAAGAGGAGCGGCAGCAGCAGCTCTCCTTGCTCCTCACATCTCCGCAGATCTGCAAACACACACCAAAGAGATAAACTAGCATAACCAAAATACAGTGCTGCAATAAGACTATTAGTGATTTCATGCAATAGTTAATCTAACCAACAGTTGGATTCTATGACCTAGAACAGTCTGATAACTTCAGAAACTTGTAAATAGAAATTAAGACCAGGAAATTACAACATTAAATCATAAAAATGTGACAATAACCAAACACCACAATGATATATGGTAGTCTCTTGCATATATGTACATTTTCTTTAGAAACTAATACGGTTAAATAGGGCTTCACTTTTTTTTTATTAAACAAATGGCTAAAGGCAAACAGTAGGGCAGATAGAACAGTCTAGTAAGCCAAGAAAAAGGACACCCCTTTAGTATTATGGAGCCTTTAACATCAGAAAAAGACTGTGTGGCATATTACGATGCAACATGTAAGAAGAGAGTTTGATATCAACCTATTTTAAATAATGTGGAGGTTCTTTGTAACATCGCATTTTTAAACTTTTAATACTTAAAGTACATTTTCCTGATTATACACTTATTTTAACTGTATTATACTTTTACCTAAGTAACATTTACAATGCAGGAGTATGAATATAATACAAAATAAGGAGCATAAATAATACCCAATGCATTGAGAGGGTATTTAAAGGTTTTACGACTATCCAAATACTATTTTATTTGGGCCATTAGTGAACCTGGAACCGGACAGGGCGACCTGGGACAAGCCATTCTTTAACTACTTAACTATTGTACTAATACTACTGTTACTATCATCCTTTTGAAGCCAGGTGTGCTTGTTAAAAGCCCTGGTGGTCCGTCGCGATGCTAGTAGTTTCAGATAAGTTGTATTAGTCTAAATGAGCTTACCGGTGTTGTGCAGGAACAGTATGAGGGTAATGACCCAGGTGAGCAGGGTGTGTGTGGCCCGGACCAGAAACCCGGTCCGAAACATGTTCTGCCCCATTTTAAATATCTTTCATTAGCACCGCTGCTGCTGCTAACTAGCTAGCCTGGTTAGCAACAACAGTTATTTTATAATAAGACCAATACATATATCATAAATCCCATTTTAACCATGTTAGACAAATAACTATGCAGTCCATAGAGTTATAATGTATCTAGTAAAGGTAATATACGAGCATTTTATATATTTTATCTCTGGTTCTATGTTATCCATCCTGTTGTTGCCTCTTGCTTGTTTAGGTACGGTAGCCTGCGTGGGACATAATAAGCGAACCGTGCGCAAAGGAGGAAGTCAAACGTGTTTTCTACGGATACACATACATCTGCAAAATAATTATAGTTATACGTCTAGCTATGGATATTAGGAACATTAAGGAACCTCTCCGAGTTTATATCTTTAGACTAGTTACTACAGTATATGGTTTATTAAATTATGTTTGTATTATATCCCTAAAAGAATGTTTTAAATTGTGTTCAAATGAATATATTAAACTTCTACGAGTGGCTGCTGAATGCAGGCATAATGTAGCTTGTTGCCGAGGTGAAACTGTAATTGTAATGTATGTGATTTGATACAAATCCTAAATCTACATCATTCTGCACCAAAACAAAATCAAGACATCAAACTCAGTATTACAAGAATTTGCATTTATTTGCATCAAAGTGGTCCATTAAACCTTAATACCTGGATTGATATGACATTAATTCAGAGGCCCTTCCAGCATTGATTAAAGTGCTTTATGTCACCCATCTTTTTTTAAAGCCCTGGTTTTTCTTAGTGAACATGTAGTGAAACAAAAAACATTGGCTTTGTGTGCTTTTCTGTGAATTAAACAATAATCTGCCCGTAACCTGAGGTGAACATTAAGACCTTTATACCTAGAAAATGGGCAAGAATATCTACACAAGTTAACAGACATAATCTGAAACAGTTTACACACACACACAACAAAAAAGTTATTTTCCAGGTCTAACATCAGCTACAGTGACTCATGAGTAGACAAACCACATTTCACCAGACAACTATATTTAGCGTTTCAAAGGCACATGTTAAGGCTGTCTCTTGTGTTAGTTTTCACCCTGAATACAATCACTGCATTTATAAAGATCGCACATGTGGCTCTCCAGGATCACGCAGCATTGTACCTCCTTCCTCTCCTAGACATTCAAAACAATAAATACTGCAGACTGGAATTCAGGAAATCCGCTCATCCATTCATTGATTCATTCGGGAGAGGGATGGAGAGATCAAACTCACGTGTGCAAAGTTCTCTGTTAAGAACACATTTCTTCCTATAGGTAGAATGGTTGAATAATGAAACTGCTTATTAATGCTATCTGCCATCTAAAGTTACTCGTAATTGGAGTTTTTCCCCCCAGAGTTGCATAACACAAATGCTGGTGAACTGCCCAGAGCCTGCAATCACACTACTATGAAAAAAAAACTGTAACAGGCACCAAACAGCAGGGACAATATAAGCATTTGGTCCTCCAATAGCTGATCACCCACATCCATCTTTTTTCTCATTTCAACTCTCAACACAACTTCTTTTAAAAATAAAAAATAGCAGCAGTTTACAATCCCGACAACGTGAGCTCACAGAGTCCATATCCTCCACCTTTTCAACTTAAGTGTCCTTTCTCATCTTTCATATTCAGGCGGACATTCACAGAATGAGATCGCCACAGGAACCAAAAGGCCCCTGGGTTTCCCTAGCAGGAGCGATATGGGAGGGAGACGGAGAGTGGGTGAGGGTCACTTGTCACATGAATCTTCAGAAGTGTCCTGACAATGAGAGGGTGAGCTTCAGCGCGATTTCACCCCAAGCTGTGTCTTCAAATGCTCGTACACCACGTAGCTAATGCTAACGGCAGGGATGACTTTGAGGAAGTTGGGGGCGAGGCCCCTGTACAGCCCCGTCGGGCCCTCGGTCTGCAAGATCTGCCTGAAGAGACCGGACATGGTCATCTGCTGGCTGCCCTCCACTGCTGCTGTAAAGATAAAAAAAAGAAAGAAAAGAGTTACACACAATGCAAGAAACAAAATGGTGAGGAATAAATAAATGGGAGATAGTGATAATTTTAGATCTTGAAATGAGGACATTATCTGAACCATCTTCATTGCCTGAGAAACATAAAAGTAAGTGTAGTCCTTTAAGAAGCTGATACTTCCTTAAGATAATTGTTTACGCATTTAAAAAAGGAACCTATTCCACATTCTTATCAACGCAATACTTTTTGGTATGAGCAAAGCTATGACAAAGGTGCAGTCTTTCAGGAGCCTCACCTTGTGCTTGCATGCGGGTGCGGACCAGAGCCAGAGGGTAACTGGCGAGCTGACCGCAGGTGCTTGACACGGTGCCGCAGGCCAGCAGGACCAGCACGCCGGGGTCGCTGCTGTTGGTGCCGTACTGCTGCAGGTATCTGTTCTTCAGCGTCTGAGGATGGAGTAGAAAGAGATGAGGAAAAGACACTAGCATTTCCTTAGTACAATGTCCTTTGGTATGTGTTAAGGAGGTTACCGATACGATATGAACATTCTTAGGGATAGAAGTAGACCCACAGGTTTAACACTGCAACAGTGCCTATAGTACTGCTCACCTCGTACACTGCCAGGTCGATGCCTGCGTAGGGGATGATGCCCAACATGTTGGGGATATAGCCTTTATAAAAAGCACTGAGTCCTTCTCTCCTGAAAATCTGCTTCGCACAGTCTGAGATACTCGAGTACTGCCCGGTCTTCCTCAGAGCAAGGCGGGTTTTCAGGACCTGGGGGACAGAAAAAGTCAGTTCTGTTTAATGATAAAGTCTTGAGAACTCCTATATACAGTTTCCAGTTGGCTTTTTATTTTAGAGTAGATGTAATTAAGCTGGTAATCACCTCCATTGGGTAGATTGTGCTCTGTGCGAGCACTCCGGCCAGAGATCCTGCAACAAATCGATCCAAGATCCCCAGAGTCTGCTTATCGTTACAGATCAATTTTTTTATCTGCACAAGCCGATAGAGAAAGAAAACTCATTAATACAGGAACATAAGCATCATCATTTATTCATTTTAGGCAAAGCAAAAGCCACTCATCATACCTGCTCATACGCCATGAACTTTAGGGCCGTCTCCGGGGCGATTTTGATGATGTTCACACCATTTCCTCGCCACAATGACTTCATACCACCCTCTCTGATCATCTGCATCATCCCGGTCATGATACACATGTTGTTGGTTCGGGATCCATAAACCTGAAGGGGAAGAAATTATAGTTGTTATAGTCTTAAAAGATCTGATGTGATTTAACTGGAACTTATAAAATGACAATTGATATTTGGGATGTATCGGTCCAAAACTAGGTATGTTCTATTAATCGTTGGGAGAAGGCCAAAGCAAATCAATCCTAATCAACAGGGGCTCAAAGTCAATCTTCCATTAGTGACACACATCGGGGCCGTTGACACAGATCCTGAATCAGAAGTAGACCTTTATCCCATTGCTGACGGCAAGGTGTACGCGGCCGAGTGTGTGATGACCGAATGTGCCCAGCCATTGGTCGCTGGTGTGTTCTGTCATCAGGTTAATCAGTGGACTGTGGAACCCTACTCTTACAAACTGTGTGTCAACCATTAACTGGTTTATTGCGCTTAGGTAACTCAGTCTTTCGCAATTGGGTTTCTTATCAATTGTGACACTTATGAAGTAAGCTTAATTATGGGCTCAAGGCCTTGATTTCATTTATTAAGTGATTTCCAAGTCTTTACATTTGGCCTGAGGGTTGTAGCGTGATGCACCTGCCAGCTAAATTACCAACAAGCTGCTGATAATTCTCACGGTAAGATTTACATAAGCGTCCCCACAAACTGTCTAGTTCTCAAGGCCTGTAAAATTGAAGAACACCTTCGCCAACTTCAGTTTTCTGATTGTCAACATTCCTAGAATGAGATTTAACCTGGGATTAAGTTTAGTCTTACCTGCATCATGACTTTGAGTCGATCCAGTGGAGCGGTGAAGGTCCTTGAAACAGCACCAGCTCCTCCGCCGGCGACCAGGTGCCTCCACCATATCCCGGTCTGCTTCTCCTCCACAGTGAACTCATCGGGCACCATCAGGTTATCCCCCACGTCGAATATCTGTCAACAGAACATACATGAAGTATTAGGTACAGAGAAGATGAATGGCGCCATTAATCCCCCACTGACTGCAGGCCACAGGACATTTGTAGCTGCTTCATCTTTACAGATCACACTGAAAGCTGCACATTTACTGTGCAAAACAAAACACAAAACAGTGTAACCACACAGTTTCAATCTTTGTTGGCACCACACCATTCAACAGATCCTCATTCCACAGTAATGTTCAAACTGTTTGGCTGTCATTGAGACACTGCAGGTGGAGGTCAAAATAGTATAGCTTGCAGTGGGTAATAAGGAACCTGCTGTACTGCTTTTGATGTACTGTACTGAGCTATAATGTTAATGAGGCTCCATAGGCAAAGGAGTAAAGTCCATAAGGTACAATTGGTTCGGATTAAACCTGCAGCTTTAGATATCTGGTCCTCTTCAACAAATACACATACATTTGGTAAATTGTATCTTTGATTTATCAATCTGACTTAAATTAGATTTGTAACTATATATTGCACATCTCAAATTAGAGGGCATCAACAGCCTCCCCATACTCAGCTGATGGGGAGTCTCACTGTCACACAGGGTCACACTGGTTTTGCTGTGGGGATTAAACGGGTGTCTCGTAAACCAATTTAATATCAGCTTTCTTTCGAGGGAAATGACCCTAGCAGCTCATGTTTCATCTGTAAATCACGAGTTACTGCTTGGCCCCCAGGAGGGGTGACTCCCGCTCTATTCCTGGCCCTAGTTCAGCCTGTCAGTGTCTCCTCTGTGCAGAGTTGAGGCAGCTGGACTCATTAGACAGACCTGCCTTGAAATAACACTCAAATCACGCTGCCCTTTAGCAGGAGCGCTGCTATAGCACTTTAATCTCAACCTGCTCCAACTGACCGCTGCTCTGCGTTACATAACTGCAGACAAATCCTTTGGACATAATCCATTAGGAATGTAACCAATGCCTCTCAAAGCTTAATATGGCTTTATTGCTGACGCACGGTTTGTGGTGATAGAGCTTTAAGAGAATTAGCTCTTCAGTTGACTTTTTTTCCAGACGGAAGGTGTAATGCACTGCCCTTTGATTAGTTCCAGATACCATTATCGGACGCCCTGATAGCCTTACCGGAGAAGGATTTGTGAAAATAAGTCATCAGAAGATGTATGCATCACCCACGACAGATACAGAGAGCAGAAACGTCTGGTTCCTTCAGATATTCCCTGTCACAGCACAACTGTCTCTACCTGTGGTATTTTGGAGGCTAAATGTGTAACTGGTTGAACTTACCGTAGAGTGCTTCCAGTAGAGGATGATTTCAGGGATGTTCTCGGTCTTCTCCTCCACGGGGTAGTTGCTCCAGTCTTTACTGCCGATAGTTATCATTCCGTTCTTATCCATGCTTTAAAAAAAATATATATATTTAGTCCCTTTATCCAACAATGAACAATTGCAGTGGATGAAATGGATGAATGAAATTACCTTTTAAGGGCTTTCTCCGCGTGCTGCGGGGAAATATGCACACCAATGTCCTGGAGGGACTGCATGAATTCCTGAGGATCAACGTGGCCTAAAAAAGGGAACACAGACAAGTTGTAAGAAAAAGGTCTTGCACAATGTAGGTGAACTACTATCAAGGTGAAAGGTGACACCAAGCTAGCACTGACACATCTGCAATGTCAGGCGACTCATACCTGTATTCTTGCTGGTGAGGCTTTTCACCAGCAGCTTTAGGTCTTTCTCGTAGTCCTGTAGATAGTGAACAAACTCTTCAAAGTCCAGCTGTCCACCTGAGTTACTTTCTTCTCTTTTTAAGGTTTTCTGTAAGGAAAAATATGTGCACAACAGTGAGACATGGTACTTAACTTCAAATAAAAGTGTGCAGTTTGAATAATGAGGCTTGTTGGGGGGGGGGGGGATAAGAATTGCATGTTTTAAAGGCAAAGGCACAAACTAAGTGTGGTAGTACAATATTTTCACATAGGTCACATGTTCTGGAATGTACTGTCTGACTGCCAGTCCTTACGACAAGGTGTCTGGCTTGTGGCTTATGACCATGTTGGACAGCGCTATGGCCTTTCACTAAGCTGCAAAGTGTTCTGGAATGACAAATGACGTCCGTTTCCCAGGACCAGGTGGGGTGGGGGGGTAATTAGATAGTAAGATCTGGTCTATGTTTGACCTCAACGGCAGGCAGACAACTGTTGTAATCCAGCGCTAACCTGCTAAAACAAGATGAGGACACCAGCAGTCAAGTGCTGATATCTGACACTGCTTCTAACACACAGTGCAGGCATACGACTGTCACACTGTAACCACACTCTGCAGGACATCCTGCTCTTTCCTGCAGATGACATTTTACTACCTGTACACATGCATACAGTTAAAATGTATTGCCATTCCTCTGCTCCATGTGGGGCCTTTTCCCCTAAAAAGTCTAATTCAGTCAAACACAAAGATTGCAGTTGAGTTTGCTGGAGGCAAATGGTGCTAAATGGTGTTGCCAGACCAAATAATGTGTTTACGGATTATTTCTGTATTGCAAGCTGCACAAAAATGTGAACTTCAGCTGAGCCCAATAACTAAAACTTCTAACAATTTAGTCAAAGCTCAGTGCAACCTTTCATCACAAAATCAAAGATTTGTATTTCATGTGCAAGGAACAAGAGTTTCTTAACCCTAAAAAGTACAGCAGAACACAGTTTAAACAAGTATGTAGGGGAAAGTTGTAACCACCTATTTAATAAATATATACTACCAATGTCCTTTTTGGTCTCAGGGTGGATGTTTGGATTACATATATATTTATATTTTCAATACAATATTAGAAATACACATTTTTTTGCATTTTACAAATATTGAGTTCAGAAGTGCAAAACCTGAATAGTTTGACTTGCATTGCAGACATGGCAATGGCAGCAAATACTGACTTTCCTTACCCTACTCTGTCATAGCATAGCATTAGCATACATTCATTTTTTAGGGTGGAATTTCACTGAAAATGTTTAGCCCGCGCCGGTTCAGTATTAAAAACATATGAATGGGAATTACATTGGATAGACGAAAAGCAAATTACCATAACACATATCTACGTTTAGCATTATATAAATAGCTGTTGCATTGTTTTTCGACAAGTTTTACATTTGAAATGCTCGATCGCAGCTCTTTTTGAAGCCGGTCATCTATTGCGGCCTAGTCGTAAGGCTTTTCACAAAACCACGCTAATTCTTCCGGCGGCCGGAAATAAAGGTCTAGTCACGGTCATAGTAATAATATCTTAATAACTTGTTGATTGTAGAGTTACACAGACTGTGTGTTGAGATATGAAACGATAACAGGGACATTTTCCTCACCTTTCGCCATCTTTTGTAGGATGAAAATTCCTGTGAAGGCAGGAACACGCTCAGTTTGTTGAACAGAGACTTCAGCTCCGACGGCAGTCCATTTGACTCAAAATATTCCACCTCAACTGGGTCTGAGTTGGAGACGGGGACGTAAAGGCACAGGCCGAGCATCTTGGGTTCCGTAAATCTTAAAATACACTACAATAAATAAATAAATAGCGCAGCTCTGTCAGTTTCACTCCTCCACGGGGTAATACTGGAATGCCGGTAAGGAGGAAGCACCGGCTTCTGAAGAATATCATCAATGCCACGCCTCTTCCCGGAATAGCTCTTCGTCATTGGCTGTCCTGCGTCTTAAAACGTAATTTTACTACTGACCAATCGCTGAGCCCGCCCATTGATGGGGATCGGCTCGGTCCCGCCTTATTCTTGTGCAGAGCCAATGAACAATGAACAACCAATCCTGTCTCTTCTTTCATCCATCGTGAACAATTGTCCAATCCAGTCCTTAGTTTCATTCACACAGCTGCAGAAGCGGCCAGTTGGGCAAATTGGCGGTATATTTGCCATGATCTCCCAACCAGTGGCAGCCGGTGGTCTTTTTTTTTGGTGGGGCTCTTGACGTACCGTAAGTGACCTACCCGGGGGGTCCGTGGGGTTTCCCCCCCGACATTTTTTTTCGAGAAATGACCCCTTAAATGATGACTTCTGGTGATGTTAGAGGGGGGGGGAAAGGAGAAATCGAGGCTTAAAAATATGAGAAGACTGATCAATACCTCCATAATCTTCAGTGTGGAAAATATTATTTATCAACCTGAACATCTACTACTTTACCAGGAATTTGTGTTCTCAGAACTGGTCTGTTTTTTTCTTTCTTAAAACTGTTCATGTTTTATGAACCAACACCTTCACCAAGTAGCTTTACAGTGAACTGCATGTGAGATATAAAATTAATAGCATCTTTTCAGTAGCATTAATTATAAATATTTAAGTGGTTCAATACAAGTCACTACAGCATTTCAAACTGAACTGTGAATAAATGCAATTTAAAAAAAATAACCACAGCACAAAATGTCATAAATTGTGTTTTTTCTTTGTTTCTCTGAGGATTATTTACAAACAGGCTTATTTACATATAGCAATAACTCAGAAATGAAAAAGCTACATCGTCTAACACGAACAACCAGTTAGCATAATGATAATATATGTGTTATGTACAATGTAACTGGCAAGGCTAGAGCAAGAAAGAACATAAAGTTTGCAAAAGGTTTAAATAACTTCAAGTATCTGTCTTCAGATTACGTGGAGGTTTTAGTCCGATGGGAAGCAGATTTTAAGCGACACCGAAGATAAACCAAAAATGTGGTGGAGCTGCAAACCGTGTAGTGTTGCTGGGACAGAACAGGAGCTATAACCGTTGGAAAATACATCACAGACAATGCAACAAACGTGGAGACAGAACAATCACTTCTGTGATAAATGCCCACTTATTAATAAACTTCTAACAACCATGGGAAACCTCCTCTCTACATATAAAGTGATATCCAAGCATGGGAAACAAAAGACAGCATTTACCTGTTTGCATCCAGCTAGCCAAGCCTTTCTTGTGTACCAGCTACTTGTGAAGCCTCGTGTATACATTTTGTCTTTTTCACGAGATTGCTGCGATATATTCAAATCGGGTTGATCCGGTCCAAGGTCTTTAAGCAACAATTTATCTGCCAAACTTCTCCTTTCGAAAGGATTGGAGATTAGCTCTTGAACAAAATTAGGCGGGGACCGAGGTCCGGAGACTCCACCTGCACACGAAGCCATCCTCATCAACTACTGCGTCAACCGGATACGAGTCACTGTCCAAACTACTCACAGACTGCACTGGGCGCTGACATTGGCGCCCGGTGACCGTCATCTTTGACGACGCTGATTGGCTGAAATTATATTTTCGCGGCATAGTTTACACGTTACAGATAGCAACAGTCAGCTGCTGGTGGCTGCTGCTGCACTGGTTGAAGGCTCCTCTCTTAGCGCCCAGACGAGAGAAGGTGCATGGGCAAGGCCAGGCAGGAAACATGTGACTTATCAGTAACTTTAGACATCGTAACACAATTTTAAACGAGATTTTATTGTAGATTATACATTTTACTGATACCAATTATATAATATTTACCTTGTTCATTAAAAATAAAAATAAAAATATATATATTTTTTTAAACATATATATTTTTTTTAATTTTAATTTTAATTATTATTATTATTTTTTTTTTTCAATATGGGAAGAGGTGGGGCGGCGCCCCTAGCGCCCCTATGGACCGGCCGCCACTGCTCCCAACTACTGTTGAAATAATAAATATTCAGAATGTAAGAATACGTTTGATTACACACTACATTTACAAGACAGGGCCACAACATAAGTTAGTAATGGAGGGCCAACCTTTCTTTAGTATGTGTTTTAGTATTGCAAACAATGTACAATTAAGTAAAGTCCTATCCACCAATTAATACACAAATAACCTGGGCAGTTTGCAATCATGGATGTATAATAAGAACTGGATACAGCGTGGGAGGCGGGGCCTCATTCATTCCTATGAGAGTTGCTCATTCGCGCATGATGATAAAATGGCCCAACTTTTGAGAGAGTGAAACGTCACAGATTACCCGGCATGCCTGAGAAGTACCCGTATGTGCGCTCATAGCGCATGCGCAACTTTAACCATAACCCCCAAAATGCTCGTTCACATCAAGCACGTCAATTTGCGTACACGTAACAGCACCGCACGTTCATGACAGCATGGTAATGGTTTGTTATTATGATAGATTTGATATTAACGAGGCGGCAGTTAGCAGCTAGCGGTTAGCTAGTAATTATGCTAATTTACACATCAATCGTTATGTACTTTTATATTACGCTGTAACAGGATCTAGTGATATCCAAGCAACAGAGCTTCATTTAGCATGAAAGAATTATTGCACTGTATATATATATATATATATATATATATATATATATATATATGTATATATATATATACAGTGCAATAAGCTTCTTAGTGCAATAAGAAGCTACAGGGACGTTAATCTACGTCGGTAATATTAACTTTATTTAATACAATTACGGTACAAGATTTAATCATACAGCCCATGTAGTATAATATTTTACAAATGATGAATTACAGCAAACATGTGCAATATATCCATTATTACAGCTCCGTGGGCTGGCAGTAAGGCGATATGGGTCCGTTCTTATTGTGCATCCATGGGTAAAGATAAACGCATGTCGTGCTGAACACGTAACATGAACGTGCCGGGCGGCGCGGTCCCGTGGGTTAGATGCGCGTTCATAATGCAGAGGGAAATAACTCACAGAATAACGTTATTAGCACATTTTTACAACTTGAGGAACGAATGTTTCTAATAAGGGCTATACAAGTGTTCATACTGGGTAGTTTATTTAGTTTAAAAAAAATTATCCAATGATTTACAGACCACTCTTTCCCCATGTAAGTCAATGGGAAAAAGTGTTTCCGGGCCTGGCAACCAAAAGGAAGTGTAGTACCGCCGTTTGGCCAGCACGAATATTTTCATCTGAGTCCGGCGCACTTCCTGGGGGCTTGGTTTGCAATCCAGTCCTGGTTTTAGGACAACATATTACTTTCACATAAGTAAAGGATTTTCGAAAAAAATATCGAATTTTATTTGTGGGTTTTGCATGGAAAAAACACTTTTTTATAAAGATTTAAAAGGAAATATTGAATATGGCAGTATTACTAAGCAGGTTCCTAATTCTCTTAGATATTTGTATTTATTTGCAGCCAAATATAGATTTATCATAATTGTTTCCTGCTAGTTTCAGTTGACTCTTTATAGGAACATTTGAGACTGCAAACGTATGACATGTTCCTTATAGGTAGAAAGGAACAGGGGATGAAGGCTGGGGAAATGAACTGGGAAAAGGATGAGCACCAAAAGCCAAACATGGATCTGAAGGAACGCCGGCAGAATACACAAAACATGCAATTCTTGCTGCAGCATACATATATATTTTAGACAATTAAGCCCCTTTCTGTCTCTGCATGACACCCATGACAATGTTGTTTTCACAGTTTTGTATTGACACCTTTATATATACAGTCTATGGTTGACACACTCGACTCAGAAACCCTGCACAGAGCCCTGCTGACCACAACTCGATCCAAAACGACTTTACTTGCTCTGGCAACATTTTGAATGCCGGACTTATATTAAGACTGTGCTATTTCTATAAATACTTTTGTAAATGATCTGAGTTGGTCTTCCACTCATTATTTACCTCCAAGGTGTTGTCATCAGAATAAGTCAAAATCAGAATACTTTATTTAACCTGAGGGAAATAAGGTTTTGGGACAGTTGCTACATTTTATAATTTGTATATGAATAAGAAGTTAGAGTAAAAATGTAAAAAAAAAAGATTTAAAAAAAACAAAACAACAAAAACACTATAATAATATATTGATATGAACATAATGGTAAAAAAAAGATCTCATAATAATAATAATAATAATAATAATAATAATAATAATAATAATAATAATAATAATAATAATAATAATAGGAAGTTAAAGTCAAAAATGTACAATAGAAAATTAAATTGTTATATATAAATTATTATAATTAAATTATTTATATACTGTATTTTATAACGCAAGAAGTTAGATGTCAAATAAAAGATAAAATAAAATGTGCACATCACTACAACATGAATATTACAATATACACAATGGTGTTTTAGAATATTAATGCTGAAATGCAGTTGTGGAGTGAAGTTAAAAAAATAGAACACTTAATACCCTGCTCCTGAAAACTGAACTTTACTAATACTATACTATACTAATTGTATTTATGGTATTTTTCCAGCAATGGCTTTAAAGAAATGTTTACAATGTTTTCAGCAGCTTGCAAGCGCAGTTGAGTGAGAGTGAAAACATGTTGGTGCGGCTGCTGTTGTTGAATAACCTGCGTCACTCAGCTGGAGGTAACCGATAAAGTGCAGGGACAGAGACACTTTAACCGGCAGGATCAGACAAACAGTCCATATCTGCAGGAATAACACAGGGGAGAGGTGAGGGGGCGCAGTGTTATCAACAGCAGCGCTACAACACAATGATCTGTTGTCTATAGCTCCTGAGTCACCGATTGATCATTCTCTTTTTATGATTGTTATGGAGGTTGTTGTTGGGACTGGAACAGGATGTTCATTATCACCAAAGGTTCACTTGGTCTTTGAGTCACAACAACCTTAGTATAAAGAAAAAGGAAGCATGTTGTACTTAAAGGTGCCCTATTCTGCTTTTTTGGATTAACCCTTTCCTGTAGTCTGTTATAGGTTTTTGTGCATGTAAATGGTCTGCAAAGGTTACAATCCCAAAGTTACCTCCACAGGGATGTCACATAATGACATCACCATGTAACACATGTTTTTATTGGCCAGTGCTGCCCCTGGCAAACTTGTGGCCCCACGCAAAGTTATGAGATGAGGCCCTCTGTCGCGAGTGTCGACGAGGGGGGGTTAGGGGGGCTAGTGGAGCAAGCGCGACAAAACTGTGGCTCGCTTAATTGCGCCGCATTTGCGCATCAGATGAGGCTCCCTTCACGAGGTGAGGCCCCACGCAGTCTGCGTGATCTGCGTGTAGGGAGGGGCGGGCCTGCCAGTGCTCCAACACATTGTAGTCAAAGTCAAGTCAAAGTCAACTTTATGGTCGATCTTCCAGTTTGTGTGTACAGAAAGAGAGATAGAAATGCTGTTTCACAATCCCGAATACATAAATACAAATATATAAAAATATGTATACAAATATGTATATCCTATATATACACAATCAAAAGACACATTTATACATATGCACACATTAAGACATATATAAAAGCACAACAATCAATATATACAAAATAACAGTCACTTCAATAACTTTGAGAAATGTGCATTAGTGCAAGATTGTCCATAGCAGCGTAAAAAGTGTCTGCTGCTGGATTTGAGTGTCTGAGTGTGTGTGGTGTTAAAGTCCAGTGGGGGCAGGGGGGAGAGGGGGAGAGAGTTCAGCCTCCTGACAGCCTGGTGGAAAAAACTGTTTTTTAGTCGGGTGGTGCATTGTACGTGAGGGTCGGGAGTCGGGACATCTCTAAGTGGTTGACCAATCACAAAACTATGGGCTCAGAACAGTCTCATAATACACACATGCACACAGAAGGATTCACACTTGTATTTCATGATCCGCAAAAGGATTCACACTTGTATTTCCGGATCCACACTTGTGTTTTTCAATGCACACACAAATGTGTTCCGTTTCATATACATGTAAATAAAATCCAAATACAGAAAAAAGTTTTACATATGTATTTTTGATCCTCACATATTTGTTTTCCGTTTAAAATCGCTGCACCTGCAAACACAAACCGCTTTCTGTGCATGGATCGCTGTGCATTCGTGTGTGGGTTTTTTGAGACTCCCCTGACCGTGACCCGATTCGTACTTGTAATTTTTTCTATCAATAGCCAATCAGATGTCTCCTCAACTCTAAGCCAATCACATGAGCGCGCCCCCACGAGGGTAGATTTCTTGCGTTTATGACGTAGCGCTTCATGTACGCATTTTGCGCTGTCTGGAGCTGACAGGTCCATGGAGCCTGCCTGCAGGCGCTAATCTCAGGACACCTCCACTCTCAGTACATTGCCACTTTCCGAACAGGAAATGCACGCAAATACAAGCCTTTATATTATTAAGGTACAGTGCCACTTTCCGAACCATTAATGAATGCTTGTGTACACAGTGGCGTTTTTATATGTACAAGAGTGGTGGGGCACAAAAAACTTAGATGTCTATATATAAGCTTCTGCAGTGACGTGCAGTGAGGTTCATGGCTGGTGAGGCACTGGCACTGACTCTTCAGGTTTACAAATATTATATTTTGACCAAAACCAAAATATAATATTATTTTCAAAAGCTTTTTTTGTCTGATGCTTCGATTAATTTTAAACAGACAGTTCAACAAAAGGATACCCAAAAAATGTAATTTTATCATTTAAATATTGAATTGTTCTCTCTTAGTAAGATCCCATTTTCAATAAAATTGCGGTCTTACCTTGACTTGAAGATGAAGTCCATTTGGACAAAAATGTCTATAACTTTTTTGTAAAAGTCCTCCTTATCTTCTTGTAGTTTCAAAAGTCTATCATAAATCTAATCGATAGATTTATGATAAAAAAAATATAAAAGTAGGGTAGACATGTGGATGTTATCCGGCTGAACAAAACGTGCATTTATCTAACAGGTACGTTTCCCACAGATCTTATTTCGAGCTATTTTCTAAAATCCTATGGAGAAACCTCATTGCTTTTTTGTCGAGGGAAGCCATGCGCAGCTTACTTCCTGGTTTTAGGACGCGTCACTGCAGCTCTCTCGTCTCTTCACACACCACACTTTTCGCGGCACACATACTTACAGCCAATCAGCTCTGAATGATGTGAGATGACGTATGGTGGGGATGGCAGCTCAGTGCCCCTATGGTCATTATTTTTTTGCCACACACATTAAATAGGAAAATACTCTGAGCATGCGCAGTGTAGTTTTTACAGTCACCGTTCACTTCACAGCGAGAGGGAGGGGCATGATCAGGTTTTGTCCCACATGGCTCTAAACAGCTCAATAGGCACACACTGTGACTGTAGACACACTAATTAGAACACAGACTAAAACAGCAATGTACAGACGAATCAGATGATTAAACATGATCTTAAAATATATTTTATATTTATTTTTATTTTGTTTTTGCATTTTTTGTAATCATTATTTGTAATACTTTCTGCTGACACTAGGTGGGGCAGCTACAGGTTAGCTTAGCCTAATCGATCAGTGCACTACGAAGCCAGTGCTAGACAGTGAACTGTCAACGGGGGGAGCCCCACCGGTCATTATCGGCCGATATTCACTCTTAATAGTTTGATCGGTGCTCTCTATAAAGGCCGTTCAGGAGAGCTGGATCTGATCGATATGGACATAAACGCGAGTGAAGTTTTAGCGAGCTGCATGAGAAACTGACGGGCTGTCAGGAGGAGAGAGGGATGAGAGAGGAAAATATAGGATCCGTTACTCCCGTGTTATTAGCCATATCCGGTCATAGTCCGGTAATTACCTGCTAACGGAAACTCTGCTACACAATTCTTCTTCTTCTTCTTCTTCTTCTTATTATTGAAACATGACCGGTAAGTTTCAAATTTGTCCGGTAAAATAAATTCTGTCCGTGGAAACCCTGCTCCGGACAGCGCAAAATGCGTATATGAAGTGTCATGAACGCAATAAATCATACCCTTGTGGGGACGCGCTCATGTGATTGGCTTAGAATGAAGGAGACATCTGATTGGCTATAGATAGAAAAAATTACAAGTACGAATCGGGTGACCAGGGGAGTCTCAAAAAACCCACACACGAATGCACAGCGATCCATGCAGAAAGCAGTTTGTGTTTGCAGGTTCAGGGGATTTAAACGGAAAACAAATATGTGAGGATCAAAAATACATATGTAAAACTTTTTTCTGTATTTGGATTTTATTTACATGTATATGAAACGGAACACATTTGTGTGTGCATTGAAAAACACAAGTGTGGATCCGGAAATACAAGTGTGAATCCTTTTGCGGATCATGAAATACAAGTGTGAATCCTTCTGTGTGCATGTGTGTATTATGAGACTGTTCTGAGCCCATACAAAACAGCCGGCCAGCTAACCAATCAGAGCAGACTGGGCTCTGGTTTCAAACAGAGGGTGAAAAGAGGTGCTGCAGCACAGGCAGTATGAGAAAAATAAAGAGCTTTTTGAACATTAAAGCATGGAAACAGCTGTGCAGAGGCCTGTCAACCAATCGGTGCACTTAAAACAGGGATAAACAATATATAATTATAATAATAATAATGATCTAAATGGGAAAATGGACCACAATACTATTTTGGTACCAACCTAAATGTGTCCATAGCATCCATATCTCAAACTGAGTCAAACTCTTCTTCTTCTTTGATCAGATATCCTTATATTTATACTTTGATATTTTGGACCCATTTTGGGTCTGTGCATACATGACAACAAATAATGAAATATATTTATTTTATATTACAAGACATCAAATTATCCATGCCTGAGCGGAAACTCAGTTCTTCACTCTGGTGTTATTTACATCACACACATAGGATCAAATACACACATGAGCACATGCACTAACAGGACATGCATGCTTTAGCGGAGAGGTGTTAGAGCGAAAGGGGCTGCCAGTGTTCTGGGGCCCTGCAGTGGTTGGCGGTGCCTTGCTCAAGGACACCTCGGCATTGCCCAGGAGGTAACTGGCATCTCTCCAGCTACCAGTCCTCACTTTGTATTTTGTCAGATAGGGACTTGAGCCGGCGACCCTCCAGTTCCCAAGATCCCTGGTCCCTCCGGACTGAGCAGAACAGTACTGAATTATAGTGGGTTTCAATTATAAACAGTACAGTAACCTAATTGAATTTGTCCAGTTATTTGAAAAGAGTTTGAAACAGTCGCTACCATTCTGTAAATAGCAAGATTTTCATATACTCTGTTATAATTATACAAACGTCAATGTGATGTTACCTGCAGGAGAAACAATTACAAATATTTTATTATAACAATCCGCTAGTGATTAATTATACACAGAGAAAAGAGCATTATTATAGAGGGTTTCTTCATTGTTTTTTTTTGTTTCATGACACAATAGACACAATGGTTACAATGGAGGATGTCCTTCTTTAGTTTTTTCATTTTGATTTACATTCAAGTTTTACAATTGCAGTTAGTAGAGTTTAAGTTGTCCCACTCTTGGTTGGTCAGGTATATCCCATCAGCCCGGTACCCTTTTTCCTTTTCTTTAAAAATCCGTCTAGAAATGCTGCACGATAGCACCGGTCTGAAGTGTGATCATCATCTAAATGCCCCCCACATTTTCTCTAAAGTTCGTTTTGAGTTAAATGTATTTTACAGCTCATGTTTCTGGTTATGAAAGAAGCAGTTTTTTCATCTGGGTTTTGCAGCAGTAATGTGGTATCGGTGATGAGAGCCTGTTCCTGAATAAAAAATATATAAATGTCTGAAGAATCAGAATCATATTTGAGCGCTAGTATCTGAAATTGTTAAGGGATTCAAGCCATAGTTGTGCCAAGTAAAATAAAAATACCATAACAATCTAAGCTAAACTGGTAGAAGAGTTGAAACTGAGCTACTACTTAATAATGAGTTGACCACACTTTCCTTATTTTTAGTATTTATTTTAGTTGATAATGATATACAAACAATCTATCTTTAGTATTATTTTTACTAGCATTACACACACCATAGAAAATAAATAAATCACAACCTCTCACATAATTTGTAAAATGTGCTGCGAAGTGTTGGATATATTCGCTCTGCTTTTCTTCTGTACTCTGCTGCCCTCTGTTGACAACACAAAAGTATGACATTTACTACTAATCTACTGTTTGAATGAAAAACAAACATTTATTCAGACGGATATGCCTAAATGTAATACAAATTACAGAGATGATAACACAAAGCTAGTATAGGCCTACTGTTATATGGATGAAACATCTTAATGTACTGTAGTCTTTATAAATAATATACTATTATTAATTTACTGAATTTAAGACGGACTGTAGAATTGAGTAATAATGAATGCGAAATTGGGAATAGATGTGTTATTAAGTAGCCTATGTGAGTGAATATTAATAGAAATTAATTAATTAATTAATTAATACATAGACTGATTCATTGATGAACTAAACAGCAGCTCAATTGTTTAATCCTGAAATAAAGTTTACATTTTACAATGTAAAATGGAAGAAATAAAATAAAAATAATATGTACATAATATACAGCCAAAAGTCTCAAACATAATGTCCAGGGAAGGTAATTAATTAACAAAAAGTTCTTGAAGTAAACATTAAACTGACAGACCTTTGCCACACGGGGGCGCTGTTTCTCCGCTGAGGCTGCAGAATGACTGGCAGGGAACGAGGCTCCCAGGAGCTGAGTCAAGCTAACGAGGGTGAGCTGATTGGAGAGCGACCTGCATTCAACAATAAAATATAAAAGGGATCTGCACACATCTGCACTCGTTAACTCTTCAAAAAACATTTAATGGATTTCATTTGTTTTAATTAATTATACATAATACATTGGGATGTAGCCTACTAAATAATAACTTTTTAAACAACATGGTTTGATGAATTTGGACATTACAAGCTGTAGGAAAAACATTTATTAAAAAAATAAATGTCTATGCAATTAAATTATATAATTTACAACTTGATGTATTTTTATTTTATTTTATATTTGTTGTTTGTATATATAGTTATGTATAATTTATGTAAAGAAAGTTAAAAAAATAAAACGTATACCTAGGACCAATTTTCCAATATTCTTGGATCATGTCAAGTCAAGGCAAATTGTCTTCTGTATCAAATACATGATCTGAGTGCTTTACCAACACATGTTACTTTGACTTTTTTGGGTGGTCTCTGCTTTTTTCAAGTATTAACCAATTGTTTTTATTTATGCATTCTCTTTATGTTTAATCATGTAACTCTAAATATTTTAAATAAATGAATAAACCTTAGGCATACTTTACATTTCACACAATCACGACTTCTTGCACGACCACTGTGTGCATTATGAGACAATGGGCCCCTGGGCACAGCTATGCAAAAGTCTTCAGCACCTTTCCAACATAGGAACAAGATACATATTTTCACATTTTTAACATTGTTGTTGTTGATGTTTTAAGAATGTATTTAGATATGAGATTTTATTCTGAAAAGTAGTAACCGGTAGTCAGGAGGCGCGCTCTCAGCTAGCTTGATGTTACTTGCGCAAAGTTCCTCCTCTCGGTCCCGAAAGAAAACGGATGAGAAACCTCTTTTTGTGTCATTGTATGTTGTTGTGCGGCTACTAAAGCAACCGAAATGTCTCCCGGTAAGTCTTTTGTCACTTCTTAAACAGAGACGTTAATATGTTCTCCACGTTTAGACATGTTATTAACGGAAATATTCGCATTTGTTTTTTTTAGATTTCTGCGCCGAATCATCTCTGAAGAAGAGAAGCTCGCATGAAAACACAGAATAAAATCACTAAAAGTAGTTCTCATCAGGGAAATTTCATTTAGCGTTAGCTTTGACTATTTTCTGGTGGCTGTAGCTGTGTTTTATGCGAGTGAAGACACTGAAACAATGGCGTTCTTCGTGAAAAAGAAGAAATTCAAGTTCCAGACCCAACTGACGCTGGAGGAGCTGACCGCTGTGCCTTTTGTCAACGGAGTTTTGTTCTGCAAGATGAGGCTGCTGGATGGAGACTTTGTCGCTACTTCTTCCAGGTAAAAAAAAAACCCCAAATCATACTAAAACACCCTGAAACATCCCGTCAATGATGCAAAAGTTGTGGTACATATGTAATAGCTTTTCAAAAAGATTATCCTCTTTTAAAGTCACTTTAATACACTTAGCCTATAGAAGCTTAAAGTGCACATATGGCTCTGTTAAGTGACATCATTTGCATGTTAATTAAAATTGTCCAGTTGGTCATTTTATATTTTTCTATAGTATTCTTAATGTTTTCTAAACTTTCTTTGCGATGTGTTAACTATAGGAAAAATAGTGATTTCGAATGTATTATTATTATTATATTTTTGCTGGTTGGTTTGTTTTAGTTTTTTAGAATCACAAATTACTCAATTAGTTGCTGTTTTCACATCATACCACCGCTAAACACCCTTTAATTCATGCAAACATTATTTAAAATGCATTTAAAAAGGATTTACATTTTAATACAATTTAGGACTCATTTTACCCTGTCCAAGTCACTTAAACACTCTTACAAGAGGTTAAAGTGCATTTATGGAACTTTCTAGTGACATTTTATATCCTTACAGTATAGGCCTATATGTTTTTCCAACATGGTGTTATATTCCATAGGGTTCCTTAACTTGTTTTTGGTGTGCTATATGGAAAATATGGTGATTGTTGCAGTGATCATATTATAGGATATTGTAACTTCTAGTTTGTTCCCCTTTATTATTGTAACATACTTCTTTGATGTAACAGATGTCGTTGTTGTTGCATTTCTGTACCCAAACAATTGGTGTTATTTCTTTGTTGCACAACTTCAGATGCACATTTCACCAGCTCAGCTCAGGCAGGTTGATGTAAGACTACTTTCCTCAGAATCACATTTAAACGCAGGGTGTAGCCTGTTAAGTGACCTCTGTGTATCTACATAGGCTACCAGACTAAACATAAGAACACCTCTCAAACCAGTTTGCACGGGCCAAATGCCCTGTAGGACCATGGCACTAGGATGTGGTGAACTTGATAGTGAGATTGTCTTTTTCCTCATCACGTCACAGAACTCAAGATTCCCTCCCTCGACTTTGAAAACATCAACAACTTTTCCCCCTTTCCCTCCCTTGTCTTTCATTCACTAGATGAGATTAGAGGGCCTTGAAAGTCTCGTCAGATGTCTGTTCCAGTTTTTTTTGTTTAAGATTAAAGATGGGACACAGTGCATGTCTGGAGACGGGTTGACCTTTTGTGACTTCATTGTAGGACTGTTTTTTACACTTCAAGTATTACACTGGCCTCACCGTGTCCTACATGAGCTAAATGAGTGAGCAAACTTCACAGATAACTAATCAGGACACTTAAAGGTGGGGTAGGTAATTCACTTCAGAAACACTTTTTGTTATATTCCATGGAATGCTCTTAACATCCCGATAGCAATGAATAAATGAAATGCTTTGACAATAAATATATACAAATATTTCATCTGTGGAAGCCGTGGCGTTGTAAAAAGCAAGTCCAATTATCTGCCTCGGCCCACGGCAGATAATTGGATGGCCTACCTGCCCTAACTTATCTCGTGCCCTCATTAGCCGCGTTCACACCAAGTAATTTGCCGTACTTAGTGCCGGCACTTAGTGCCCCGGCACTTATTACCCCAGGGCACTTAGTACAGATCGCGTTCACACCGGAATAAGTTCCCTGAGGGAAGATGCAAATGAGCCGCTGACGTCACTTCGTCTTATTCAGCTTTGGGTTTACTGGCAGGCCGCAAACCACTTCACGGTGTATACTGCCACCCGAAGTCCCCGGCCGGAAGTCCCCGGAGTTGGGGACTGGCTTCAGTAGAAGCTGCTGGGACTCCCAGCAGCTTCTACTGAAGCCTTCCGAGTAAATCGCCAGAACGCCGACACCTCCTCATCTCCACCGCTCCCATCTTTTATTTTGTGTATTAAGTTAGTCTCTCTGCGTTTGTGCGCTGGGCGAATGCTAATGCGAGGATAATAAAATGGCGGCTCTACAAAACATTTCAGAGTTGTACGGGGTAGGGATGCCAGCGATTATTCGAATATTCGTTACAGTCTCCATAATCGAAGATTATTTTTAAAATTCGATTTTATTTATATATTTTTTTATTAATATTTATGTTTTTTTTTTTTTTCCTGGTTTGGTTTCAACCGGGGTCGAATAATCGATTAATATTCGCCAGGGCTGTCCGATTTTCGATTTTGATCATGGTCAGTTTCTGGCATCCCTAGTACGGGGCGTGGTTTGCAATTCGCCCAGCCAATCAGAACTGGGGCACTTTTTTCCCCCAGGAAAGTACCATCTCTCAGCAGGCACTAAAAATGGGGGTAAAAGTTCCCGGCACTAAGTACTTTTTTTGGTGTGAACGCGACATAAGGGGTACTAACGGAACTAAACGCGAAAAGTACGGGGAAAAGTACTCCGGTGTGAACGCGGCTATTGGTCATGTGCGCGTTCGTGTGTTGGAGGAGGGGCTCTGTAAGGAAGTCTGAAGGAAGGGGCAGATTTTTTTCGGTTTTGTACTTTCAAATTCTAGCTTACTCGAGCTGGTTTCTCCATTCTTACCTACCCTACCTTTAAACAGTATCAATTCCTACATACAAATGTCCTCAAGAGCCGTGTTCACACCAAGTACTTTCCTGTACTTAGTTCCGGCACTAAGAGCCCCGGCGCTTTTAACCCCAGGGCACTTAGTACAGATCGGGTTCACACCGGAGTACTTTTCCCTGAGGGAAGATTACGCAAATGAGCCGCTGACGTCACTTCTTCTTCTTCTGCTTTGGCTTTACTGGCAGGCCACAAACCACTTCACGGCGAGTACAGTAGGTGGCGGTATGCACCTTAAAGTTGTTTGCAATCCGCTACAAAACAAGAGAAGAAGAAGAAGAAAAACTTCCCGCGTATATTGTCTGTTGTTTACCTTCCGACCTCAGACATGATGGAGATGGAGTCGACTGAAGTTGTGCTGTTTGTGCTCATGTTATACAGCTTTGTAACTTCGTTAATGCGGCCTGAGCCAGAGCCTGAGCCTATTAGGCGTCCGACACAAATCCGGAGCCGCCACACGTCGAATGCTATAATCGCAAAGTTTCTTCAGCATCAAAGGCAGTTCAAAAGCCTTAGGAAAAGGATTGGCCGACGGAAAGCACACATGATTGCCATGTTTCACCGTAGGATGGCTGATGACGATAAGCAAGATACAGGATCTGTTTAATCGCCATGTCGGTTTTCTTTATTGCACTCTCAAGACATAACATTAAATAGAAATATTTTAAATGTAACTAAAGTGTCAGTTGTACATGTCAGTAAACATTGTCAATATAAAATAAAGTGTCAGTTGTACTATATAATAACAGTAATAACAATATAGAATAAACTGTCCCAGGTGTAGGGATAGTCTCAGCAGCAAACCCACCTTAATGATATATATATATATATATATATATATATATATATATATATATATATATATATATATATATATATATATATATATCTTATATATATATATCTTCCTGAGACCCACTGCATCCGTCTGCCATAAACACTATGGAAACATACATGTTAGTTTTGGCCCATAGTGGACTCCATGTTGTGTTGTGTAAAATGGGGGGGAATTAAAAGTTTAGGTCAAATAATATTTAAAATTATATAAATTATCATATTTGTGTATGTGCCGCTGCCATTCCCCCACAAGGTTGCAACATTGATGATAAATAAATGACAAATACAGCTTTGCCAGTTTATAACCGATGAAACATGATGGTATCAGAATAATCACTTACATGTGATGTATAGGATGCTACACAGGTCACAAAAGATAAAGTGTCAGGAGAAATAAGCAATATACAGGATCTGTTTAATCGCCATGTCGGTTTTCTTTATTGCACTCTCAAGACATAACATTAAATAGAACAATTTTAAATGTAAATAAAGTGTCAGTTGTACATGTCAGTAAACATTATATATAAAATAAAGTGATAACAGTAATAACAATATAAAATAAACTGTCCCAGGTGTAGGGATAGTCTCAGCAGCATACACACCTTAGTGCAAAGTTGTGTGTCGTGTGTCAGTATTTACAAAAACTATACCAAATAAACTGTCCCAGGTGTAGGCATAGGCTCAGCAGCAGACATTAACAGTGGCAACTAAAGGGAGGAAGACCTGTTGGCTTTCACTAGCTGGGAAAGCACTTCCAGAAACCCATTATTAAATGCAGTTTGTCGCTCATCCTGCCGCAGTTCCTGGCGCCGCTCGCGCTGCGCTGACGCTTCCTCATGGCGCAGCGCCCACACTTCATCCTGGTGCTGCTGGCGCTCCATCTGCTGCTTGAACACTTCTGCCTGGCGCTCCATCGAGGTGAGCATCTTGTCCTCCGTTTCCTGGGCCTTGGTGAACTGCACCATCTGATCTCCACGCAGCGACTCATTCACCACGGCACGCCGGTCCTCCAACGCCTGGACGGTCTCAAAGAAAAGTGCATCCTGTGTCCGCTTTCCTAAGAGGGGAAAATAAGCAAGATACAAGATCAACAACCAGAGACAATACATCATGTATTTTTTAGCTGCCCGGATTATAACAGACAAAGACTCATTCTGAAAACTGCACTGGAACAACTCAACATCAAGGACATGGATTTCAAGTCAATATATGAAAGTAAATCAAGAAATGAAGCAAACAAGCTGATCTTCAAATTCTTCAAAAGCACTGGTCTGAGGACAAGGATTTAATAAAAACATTTAATAAATCAACAGTAGGTGGCGATATATGCTCCAAGTGGAAGCGATTTCTTACCGGAAGTCATGTGACCTCTAACCCGGATGTTTACAATGTTTGTGAGAGTAAAAAGGCGCGAACATTTGTAAATGCCGGTATAGGCGAATACGTTTTCACGCTGTTTCATAATTGTACCAAGAAGGAAATAAACATGATTGTGAACATCAGTGCCATGCGTAACGTTCTTTCAAGACAAAGTTACAGTGTGTGTACCTTTGCGTTTAGTTACTGGTAAGGGAGACGAGCAAGCGCTTTGATCTTCAAGGCAAAGCTCGCTTGTTTCCAATCCCGAGAGTTGATGATTTTCCTCGCCTGAAACACAAGATTAGTGCCATGAGTTAGTGAAGCAAATTACAGAAACACTGCACAGTTATTCACAAGTCAAAACGTTTTCATAGCGGCCGAGAATATCTAGCTGGCTAGATGTTATTAGCCAGCTCGGGGCCAGTGTTAGCTAGTTCAGCCTAGCATGGCTAGCTTGATCTACTGAGCAAATAAAAGTACATCCGAGACCATTATTGTGCAGATTAAAACCCCAGTGCATTTAGTTGCTTTTACCTTCGTCGTGGTCGCCCTCTAAATCCGCCGTTGGAGCGGCCTCCAATACCATACTGCCCGAATCAAGGCTCGATGCTGTACCGGAGAATGAAGGTCTGTGGCTTAGCAAAGTCGTACCATTTACTGGTCTTCCGGTCGTTACCACTTTTATTATTCCAGTCTTTTTTTGTAGTCCTGCCGGAGTTTCTTTATTTTTAGCCGGCATGCCATGGCGCTGTGCAAGATTCCCATCTCAAGCAACTTCTTCGAACAACGGTGCGCTGGGTTTTTGTAGCGAGGAAAAACAATGGCGGCTCTACAAAACATTTTCACAGTTGTACGGGGCGTGGTTTGCAATTCGCCCAGCCAATCAGCACTGGGGCACTTTTCACCCACAGGAAAGTACGATCTCTCAGCGGGCTCTAAAAATGGGGGTAAAAGTTCCCGAGATTAAGTACGATTTTTGGTGTGAACGCGACATAAGGGGTACTAACGGAACTAAACGCGAAAGGTACGGTGAAAAGTACTCCGGTGTGAACGCGGCTAAGGCTTTTTAAAGTCACATTTTGAAGGGGCTCTATTATACTCATTTTCAGGTTCATATTTGTATTTAGTGTCTCTACTGTGACATGATGTCTCCATGCTTTAATGTTCAAAAAGCTCTTTATTTTTCTCATACTGCCTGTGCTGCAGCACCTCTTTTCACCCTCTGTCTGAAACCAGAGCCAAGTCTGCTCTGATTAGTTAGCTGGCCGGCTCTGTTGCGATTGGACAACCATTTAGAGATGTTCCGCTCTTTAGCCTATCACTAACAATGTCTTTGAGCGCTAGCAAATAGAAGCGCGAGTGTAACGTGGTGATGTCACTATGCTGCAGAAGTAAACAACGGAGTGCAATCGAGGTGTTTCCTTAACCCTTGCAGACCATTTACATGCACAAAAACCTATATAACACACTACAGGAAAGGGAGAACCCCAAAGAGCCTTATAGGGACCCTTTAAACTTACAGGAACTTTAACCATGTCTTGTCGGAGCTATATAGCAAATGTATTAACTTTATTTGCACTTAGAGTTTATATTATTCTATATGGTTCTTTTGTTGATCTTAATATAGGGATTTTTATAGGTTTTTTGTGTTTTAGGTGGTTTCGGTACTCAAAGTCTGCATGACAGATCTCTCCTACTGGCTCTGATCTACTGAACTACCCTCAACTTGTAAAAGAACACGAGGCGGCATATTGTCAAGGGTTTTTATTGACAGAGAATGTCTGAACTGCTGCTTACCCATTTTTGGATAAGAGGATAGTGCTGGTAAAAGCCCATTACTTATTCTTTTTATCAGGACTTTTCCGAAAGGGTTTGTACCTTTGTTCAAACACGACCGTTACACTTCTAAATCCCCAGAGCTGACTTAGTGAAGCGTTTGTTGGAGAATGTTTTTTTTCTGTAAAAGTAGATCATTTTGTGTGCGAAAGTAAACACTCTTGCTCAGGTTTCTTGTCAGAGGAAGTTCCCGTTTTCTTACCTTTCATCAGCGAGGGGAGAGCAGTGAGTTATGTCTCATAAACAAAGATAATCTTATTGGTTGAGTGAAACTACGTCAGCCAGAGTCAAGAACACATTTATGTGAAATACATGTGTAAGCCTTGTGATTCACCTATACATTATCCCTTTTAACTCTTTTTCAATAGAAACACACACACACACACACACACACACACACACACACACACACACACACACACACACACAGCCAGTAATTCCAATAAATGTTGGTATGAATATCTGCTTATAACTGTTAACATGGAAAATTACCTGTTAGTCACAGCTGCTGAACTGCATGTTACAAAAGTCTGAATAACTTACTTTAACATAATAAGACAGAAGGCTTTGCTCAGAAATAACAAAGTGAAAGCCCCTGTCCTCAGCAGTGAGGCCTGTGATATGCGAGGCCTCTGTTCGGTCAGAGGTCACTCTCCTCTCGGGAGGTTATATAACAGCCCAGACCCCCTCCCTCCCTCCCATCTCAGTTATCATCTCTGTGACAAACAACAAGGCCCTCTCAGAGGGCGAGGAGACGGCGCAGGGAGGCTCCCTCCACGGCGGACAGAGATTAGCGTTATGTCACAGATCAGACAAACCCGCCCTTTGTACCCGGGCTCGGCCTAGCCTCCCTTTGTTGTGGGTCGGGAACACTCGGGGGAATTAACAGCGAGCTTATGCAGCGGGCCGAGCGGTACCACATGGAAAACATCCATGTTGAGTCCCTGTTTACTCCAAGTCTGACTGTTGGCACAGATAAACAATGGCTACGCACAGAGTGGTGCGCTGATCACATATTTTTAGGGTGACCAGGAAGAAAGCATTACAAGGGCTCACTCGACAAAAAGTAATGGGAGTTTTCCTTTACCTTTGGAATATTGCAGAAAATAAGATCTGTGCCAAACATGTTTATGATACTTAAACATTTTGTTCAGCACAATCATTTCCACATATGATGTTTGACGCGTAAATGCAGTCGCCAGATGTTCAAAGCTAACCCTGGCTATTAACGAACTTCATCACAATTGCATGGCTGTGCATCACCACCACTAAGCTAAAAGCGGCTAATGTTGGGGGTGATGACATGAGTAGTCTCATTTAATCACTTGGTAGCAATCGCTGTTTTTATGACATATAGAAACTTAATACATTCCACAAGTGAGGTATTTATTGATGTATTTTATGTCGTAGAACCAAACATGAAATCTCGTTTTCAGACTTTATATCAGCCATCTAACCAAAAACACATGTTAAAAACACGTTTGAGGCAACCGGAACGGTAAAATACTAACTCATTTCCAGGTTTTTAGGGCTCATTCGAGTCATTCCACTCTTGAGTGACCAATACTTCTGTTTTAGTTTGGCCTTCCTGATATTTGTTATATAATTCAATATGACTCAGGCTTCAGCTGCTGCACACAAACATATTTATGTGTTTCCTCATCAGTTTTGGCATCCTGACGGATTCTTTTTAAAAGTGCATGTCCTGAAGAATTAACCACAAGTTGCAGCAAGCACAGTGAGGAGACTGGGATGTGAAGTAAGGTCAGCAGCTGACCAATGGCAATAAGAGTGTAACATTTTCCAGAGGAGCTCATGTCAAGTATACTGGCTGCATCTTTTTCTGTTTTATATCAACATACCCCAACCTCTCGTTTAGATTTTACAAGTTGCAAATTCAGAAGTGCTGGGAGGGTTCTGTTTCTGTGTTTATGTCAGAGCAGGGGAAAAGAGAGAGCGGCAAATTGTCAAATTTGAGATGAAAAAACCCACATGTTTCTCTTTTGTTTTGATAATTGATTTTAACAATGAATTTATTGTCAGAATAATTTTAGCTGTAGAAAGAAGACACATGTCGTCAGTTTTAGTGGACGTTCAGACCATTAAGCCATGTGTAAAACAATGGGCTAAATGGTACATTTTTAGTAGAATGTAGTTTAAACAATGATTTAAAGAAATGAAATACAATAAGTCTTATTTTTCCAAGTTACAGCTCTGTGAATTTAAAGGCTAATCAGACGGCAAAGTTGTTTATAATACCCTGACAAAGGATTTTACCACTAAAGTTGATAAGATTGGCGACTGATCTCCAGTCTAAAAAAAGATGTCTTGTTTCCGATTATTTAACCTTTTAAATGAGCAGACAGAGGGCCTTTTGTGATTTCTCCGGCTTGTGGTTATACAGATTTAGTGATATTACATAAAACAATGTGGTGCATTCATATCTATTGGACGCAGCAAACAGAAGAGCCAGAGGCAAAAGAGAAGTTACATAAAACTCTTTGTGCATATTCAGTTTTCCTCTCAGGACCTGAATAGCATGTATATGGGACAGAACTGCAAACGACTACTGACTTAATCTGAATATTCTACCTACATCTACTCACTGCAAACATTTCTGCCATTTAATGTAAAAATCACAATCATGTTATTGAACAAAATCCCAAACATGTATTATGTGCTCCGAGTCTCCAGAAACCACACCCTTCAAAGCGCCTTCAACATTCTGTAATGAAAAGAATGCATGCAAATAGTTTTTGGTTAAAGCTTTGAGATCATATTTAAAATGTATTTCTCTTGTTTGTGATTGCACTTTGCTATAAGTTAAATCCTCATTAGATAACAAAGGAATACTATGCAGACTGGTGTTGAATTTCCAGTGCTTTCAGGCATCCACTACATCAAGCCAGCTTTAGAGTTCATGCAGCCAGTCAGATTTGATAATGGATAATGCTCCATTATCATTCTGTGCAGCTTTAGTAACCATATGGTCTCCATTTTGATTTGGCAAAAAAACAAGGTTTTCAGTGGTGCTCCAGAGCAGGCTTTGTCAGCTATGTCTTGATTTTAGTATTACAATTTAAGTGCCAAGAAGGTCGAGGGGATTTTACTTTCTTAAAGTTGAATATAATAGAGGAATGTTGCAGAATTTAAGAGGCTATAGACACCTGAGAGGATGGGGTTCAGAGATTGTTCATCTAGAGAAGAGGAAGTAAAAACGTGAGTCTTGTGGCAACGTGGACAGATTATGTTTGTTTCCTGTTCAGATATTTAACCACAAAAGTGCAGGAACACACACACCACATTCAGTAAGAGCCAACAGTTTCACAAATACACAGTGCCATGGGTATTACAGGGACAGATGATGTGTTCGTTTCCCAAACGTTTTACAGTAAGTCAGAATTTACTGGCAAAATCTGTTGTGGACACTGTACTCCGGTATCGTGTCATGTTGTCGGTTGTGTCAGCATTCAGGATGTAGTTCTTAGGAGCCTCAAAAGTACCAGAAACCTTTGGGTGGAGTTGGCAGAGCTTCCTGACTGTCTGTTGTCAGGCGCCACGCAGCACTTGGCAGGTTTGAATTGTTGTAAATGGCATTGTTGTTTTTAAGTTTTAAAGAGATTCCTCTTGGTGCTTTCATGGATTTGTTGTTTATCTGAATATGTCCCTAGCATTCTTAAAGTGGCCCGATTATGCTTTTTGGGGTTTCTCCTTTTCCCGAATAGTGTTAAATAGTTCTCTGATATAGTTTCTGTCCCACACATCCCCCCCCCCCCCCTGCCTGAAACACCATCCATCCATCCATCTTCTCCCGCTAATTTGAACATCATCATCTCATAACAAAATAAGCTAAGGCGACTACTTGTATTCAGTGACTTGATTTTTAAAATGAAAACCAGGGACATTTTTAGTGTTGCGGTCCATATCTCATTAAAATATCTAATGTTAGTAACTATTAAAGAAAAAATGGGGACAATTATATACGCCTTATTCTTATCATTCTTTATGAGCGCAGTAACGGTAAGGTATCTAATTACTTATTTATTTAGTATTCCATAACTTAATAACAGAGATGGTCAAATTTAAAATGGTAGTGACATGGCACAAATCCTACAATGAAGCGGAAAGTAAAGTGTTCTCCCGTGAGAGGGCGATCAAGAGAAGAAAGAGAGCGTTGAGGGAGTTTACAGATGAAAAGACACAGAAAGACAGAAGCACAATAACAAGTATATTTAGGTGTTTTTTTTGTAAATAACCGACGGTTTCAAGAGGAAGTAAAGTCCCCTGGTTTGTCCCCTATACTCTAACTGCCATGAGGAAACTCAAAATTAATTTCCCCAAATCCGACACTAGAGGTGGTCTTAACGCACCGGCACCAATACAGTATATAATACGTGAAATGTGTAATCACACACTTAGCAATATAGAACATAAATAATAAAAACGTACTTGGTTTAAAAACACTTTTGTGGTTCACACTGAAACGAGTTCTTCATTCAAAATTTCGCGGGCAATTGCATATAAGAAGGAGAAGAAGACGTAAAATAAGTAGTAGAAGAAGAATGAAGCTGCTAACGCTAAATGCTAACGCTAAGGTTACAATAATTGTATTGCTGCGAACAAGCACCACGCCTTTGAAACATCAACTTTGTTACAATTTTATTTCACCTTGCTATGTGTTTTTAAAGCATATTTAAAAACGGGGACATTTCCGGGGACAGATTGAGGCGGGGATTGGCCACCAAAGCCAGGCAGGCATTTGGTATGATCACCATAACCATATGAGGCCGGACTCGGAGGGCTGTCCTTTGCTTTCAGCTGTCAGATTGTAAACAAAGTCACGTGACTGGGGGCAGATGACAGCGCTGACAAGGTGTTTTTTATCGCAGCGAGACGCTACAATACTAATTGTGGGCTTATCATGTTTATTCTGCCACAGCAGAACAAATAAAAAACTCTCGCTCTCTCCAGAGGGGCAGGTCAGCGAAAAAGGGCAAACGGGCCGTTGCCCGGGCAACATTAGCCCGTACCTGTGCACGTCCCTGGTGTTAATGCATTGTCACATGGTCCACACATGTCTGCTTGGCGAACCTGTTGACAGATGATTATATTTCTGTCACGTGGGGAACCCTTAAGGCTACTGAAGGTATACATTCCAGTGTTAAGTGCACTATATATATCTATCTATCTATCTATCTATCTATATATATATATATATATATATATATATATATATATATATATATATATATATATATATATATATATATATATATATATATATATATCCTAAACAGGAATTTGTCTTAGTGTTTTGGTGCATAACGAAAATAGTCAAGATAAGATATATAAAAAGTGGCTAGCATTACATTAAAAATGTATTCTTAGTCCTGTGAACTATTTGTTGTTTTATGAAAAAAGAATACATGTGACTCAAATTATAAAATTAGACTCCTTTGCTTTCTTTCGTTGGACTCATTTGTCGTTTTAAGTGACTCTTGGGCGGGGAGTAGCATTTAGAACTTACACTGTTGTTGCGTAAAGCATTCCTATAACATCCTTATCAACACAAACAGAAGTAGTAGTGAAGGTACATTTAGTATACGAGTGATATATGTGATGCTACTGCTGCGTTTCTGGAGAGGCTGCTTGTCAGTGCTAGGAATTAGAACATGGGATACTATGTGATGGCTCAGCAGTTTGGATTCACACAGTATTTGAGCTAATAAAGAGTTAAAAAACAACACAGGTGTTTTGTAGTGTCTCACATGTTGATGGCCTAGCTGCCATGTTCTCATGGGATCTACTATGTCCCCACTGATTCTTCTCAGCTGTGTGGAAGACTCATTGGTCCCCTGTGGTGGTGTTGGTGGCCCAGGAGAACAGTAGTCTTAATCTCATATGGCTGTAGACTGGTCAACCATAGTGCAGCTTGGGTATTAATGATGATGTGTGAGAGCCTCATTTCCCTCAACAGTGTCTCTCTATAATGGGCTGTGATTATGGCAAACACCAAACAAGCGTTACAAAAGTAAGGTTTTTAAATATACCAACACATTTCACAACTCTTTCCACCTTACTGAGAGAATAAATAATGTAATCAGTTAGTAAATCAACAGTTCAGTTAATCTTTCATCAAGCATACAAAATGAGAGAAATACCTTGTTGTAGGCTTTCATAGGACTTGGTCAGACAAAAAAAACAAACAACCATTGGTGTTAGCAGTATTAACATAATTTACTTACGTAAAAGTACAAAAACCCAAGTAAAAGTCCTGCGTTCAAAACCATAATATGTAAATTAAAATGTCTACTTTAGTACGGTAAGAGTTATTAGTTGCATTGTACCACTGATATTGGCAGTACAGTACTGATGACTGTGGTTGCAAACCACACAAAGAAAAAAAAAACATCTTCTCCACCCAACACCCCTTTTGATCTACTAAGAATCCTCCAATTATTGATCATTTGGTTTGCTTCAGGATTGAACGTTTTTAGGAACACACAATACAATCAGGCTCTATGAGTGAATCTGCTAGGGCTATTGGAAACAGGAAACCCTCCCTGGAACTACCTCTGCTTCAAGAAGGGCCTTTTCAACCAAATGTACCTGCAGTCCTTTCGTGTTCCTGTCAGAGAAAGTGCCATTTCTGCCACCTGACCTGACATTTGGCTTGTGAGAGAAGGGAGGAGGTGAGTGAAAGGAAGGAAGGAGTTTGTGAGGAGAGTTAGAAATCGACTGGGACGAGCAGCTTCTCGACAGCTGTTTCCTGTTTTCTTCTCACTTTTCCAGCCGTTAGCGTTTTGGTGGGATGTGAGGGGAGCAGTGTGTATGGATATGGTGCGGGGGCTGTTTGCACATTATTCCCAGGTAATCAAAATGTCTCTTTCTCCAAACAGAGGAATTCCTGTGAAATTGATTTTTCAAGCTTCTCTCTCAAGATCGACCTTTCTTATCGTTTTTATTAAGTTTTTCATTAATTGATGAATTGCTTGTCAGTTATTAAGTAAACATAACCAGATATTCCATGGCCTCTTGTCCTTGCAAGATTTGAGCTGTGCATGTTATTCTCAGCTCTACATGCACGGTTTCACCTAAAAAATGTTGTGATAGGACTGCTAACTCTTGCACATTGACTGTGAGAATTTAAGTGACACTTTTCACACGCTCTAACGCAACATGTCCATTTTCTCACAGTGTAAAAAACAACTCATAACCAATCATTATAATTTGTGCTGTAACGGTTCCAGTACTTCGGAGGGCCCACAATGCATCTCAGCAATAATCTTATAAAGGTAATATATTATAAACATGTCTTTTTGAAGTTGTAACGTCAGTATAGGAATCACAATATGATATTCCCGTTTTTATATTGGATGGATTTCTTCTGAATATGTTCCTTAGACAATAAAAAATGTGAAGTGTGAATGTGATGATAACTATGCAATGGGATTTTTCCATTGGCTTTTGGAGTATTGCAGAGAATAAGATCTGTGGCAAACACACATTTATGCTTACACGTTTTGCTCAGCAGGAAAATCTCCACATATTAACACAACTTTGTGATTTATAAAGCCTAAATGCGTTGACAGAAGTAAAAAGCTAATGTTATGCTAACCGCAAGACACTGCAGCGCATCGTAAACACTGCTGAGAGGATCATCGGTGCCTCACTCCCATCACTCCTGGACATTTATAACACCCGCCTCACCCGCAGAGCACTCAGCATTGTGGGTGACCCCTTCCATCCCTCCAACTGCCTCTTCACCCTCCTGCCCTCAGGGAGAAGGTTCTGCAGCCTGAGGTCGAGCACAACCAGACTGAAAAACAGCTTCGTCCACCAGGCTGTCAGGAGGCTGAACTCTCTCCCCCCCCTCCCACCTCTCCCCTCTCTCCCCTCTCTCCCTTCTATCTCACCTCTCTCCCTTCTCTCCCCTCTATCTCACCTCTCCACCCTGCCCCCACTGGACCGGGACTTTAACACCCCCCCCCACACACACAGACACAAAAAATCCAGCACCAGTCACTTTTGCGCTGCTATGGACATTTTTGCACTCATTTGCACTATGTACATCATCTTTTTTATATATATATATCCTGCTTACTTGAAGTAAACGGTTATTTTGTGGTTTTTTGTAATTATTGAGTGTTCTTGTATTTTAGTGTTTAATGTGTTTTTGTATACCTCGGGACTGTGGGAAACAGTATTTAGATCTTTCTGTGTGTAAAAACATATTTTGAGATTGACAATAAAGTTGACTTTGACTAAAGGAACTACACCACGGTCTCTAAAGGTGGCTAATGTTCAGGGTGATGACGTTTAGTTGTCTCATTCAGTCACCTTTTAGCAACTGTTGTTTTATGACACATAGAGGCTTTGTATATTCACGAGTGGGGTCCTAACTGAAGTATTTCATGTCATAGAACAAAACGTTAAAATCTCTTAAGATTGTGTTGGTCACAAATCTTATTTAAGGCCTATGAATAAAAACCCTTGACTTTGAGACGGGGGAACCAGAAGTGGTTAAATGCTAACTCATTTCAGGGTTTGAGGACTCATTCCTGCACCACTCTATTGCTATTCTGATAACATTTCAATTATTTGTGCAGCCCTAGTCATTAGGGCTTTGGTATGGTTGTTCTATCCTGGGTTCTCTTTATCTGGACACATGGTTGTTTGAAGGTCGTCAGCTCTGATGGATCCTGGGACCTTGTGGGTAACCCCCTCTGTGACACCTCGCCCCCCCTGCTGGTGCGTCCTTACGTCAGCGTCCCCTGCAGGATCTGTCTGCTTCCTCAGCACTCTCTGTCTCTCTGCGCTGTTTATCTGAGCCTGACCCGACCCGGCTGCTGTTTGTGTTTTTGCAAGCGAGCTGTGGGGCCCCCAGGAGCCACGCAGCCAGGATGGGGAGATAAGGATCCCATACTGCTGCGTTGCTGACATGATGACTCATCACAAGCTGGGGTCCTGTGGGGGGCAACTCAAATCAGGGACTTCATGTTTACATTTCAGGCTTTCTGATGACTTCACAATCAGAACTTTAGTTCATCTTCTTCAGTCTGATTCATCCTGGAGAAGTCTTCTTTTTCTTTCCTTGCTTTATTTAGCTGCAGTCTTTGCTACATAACAAGCCAAACAAGACTTTTAAACCTAAGTTACATTGACTCAGAAACAGTTCTATTATGGGACAACTTTTAAATAACCTGTCATCTGACTTCCATTAGCAGAAACAGCTGATTAATAGATTAATAGAAGTAGGAGTTCACTTGCAATCCTCCAAACAATTTTCTTTGTTTCACATTTAATTGATTTATCAAGTGACTGAAGTTTACATTTTTTTTATACATTAAGACACTAACAAATACGAATACATAATTTGAGCTTTTATCAGGTCCCAATTAAACCCTCATCTATCGCTCCTTTGAGGTTTTTTAGAGATGAAAAATCCGCTCCCTGGCTCTTATTTGCTTCCCGACTACTTCCTAATCTAGTCTGGATGTTATATAATCACAGGAATATTATGTTCTATCTCTTGTCTTTGACTCTTGGCCTCCTTACTTTAATCTGTGTTTAATTGTTGATAATGAAGGAGCCTGTTCTACATTACAATACATTACTTGTCAAAGAGAGGGGGAATCATTCTGCCATCTGACTTTGCTATTGTTTTAATCTCTGTTTTTGGTTAAAAGTTATAAACGCATGGTCATTTTTGAGATGCTGTGTCTTTTCAACACAGGACGGCGTCTCTTTTTTTTCTGTAAACATCTAGTAGTCTCTGCTCAATCTTCAGGATGACGTGTGTGGGAAACATCAGGTTTTACTCTATTTTCAGCTGTTGGAAATTATGTTTGGTTGAGGCAGTTTTTCTCAGAAACACTGATTTGGTTCAACATGATCAAAGTAGTGCCCGCAGGACAAATGCATGGAAGAGTACACGCACAAGGACGGCCTTTGTATTAGTTTTTCTTTGCAGGCGTAATGATGCCGCCCTCAGTCCTCTGTTTATGTGAGCTCTGTTCAGCTGGAGTGAGAGCAGCTCCAGTGTCTGTCTGCTGTTACTGTGGCCTGCTTTAACCCAGGCCCTGTTCAGGCCTAGTGTAAACATGCGTTTTCTGTGATCCAATCACAGGTGGACAGCTCTTCGTGCAGACGGTAAAAGCACAGCAGAAACATAGAGAAAGCATTAAGATCTGATCTCTCAGACCACATTTGGACGGGCTCTGGGACGCATATGGCCATGTTCTTTCACTAGTGTGTACACTAATGAGTGCTGGACAGAAATCAGTGTGTGTGTGTGTGTGTGTGTGTGTGTGTGTGTGTGTGTGTGTGTGTGTGTGTGTGTGTGTGTGTGTGTGTGTGTGTGTGTGTGTGTGTGTGTGTGTGTGTGTGTGTGTGTGTGTGTGTGTGTGTGTGTGTGTGTGTGTGTGTGTGTGTGTGTGTGTGTGTGTGTGTGTGTGTGTGTGTGTGTGTGTGTGTGTGTGTGTGTGTGTGTGTGTGTGTGTGTGTGTGTGTGTGTGTGTTGTGTGGTGTGTTGTGTGTGTGTGTGTGTGTGTGTTGTGTGTGTGTGTGTGTGTGTGTGTGTGTGTGTGTGTGTGTGTGTGTGTGTGTGTGTGTGTGTGACCAGCTTGTAAGACGATGATACACTGTTTCCCTTATTTGTTCTGCAGGGGCTCTGCTAAAGCGAGATCCGATCACATGTGGTCAGTTACACTTCAGATGAAAGTTTTTGTATGATGTTAGGTGTTACCAGACAAATGGTTAGCTACATTTAAAGTCATATGTAGGGCAAGTTAGGGTGGATATTAATCTTGTATTAAACAGAAAGAAAACAGTATGACTCTATGGAAGGTTCTGTTGTTGATTACAAAACATCTTAGTCTCATGTGAAAGGCAAAAGTCAGAGTTTTGATACTCAGCCAGAAAGCTCTCTGTTAAGGCCTCCGCTGACGCATTTCTGTTAAATGTTACACCACAGTCTCCCTTTCACATATGCGAATAAAAAGTGTCACAGAAAAGACACAAAGGTTGTAGGTGAGATCACAAACAAACGGCGGAGGGCTTATAAAAACGTCCAGAGGCTCAAAGACAAGAGTGTCGATGTGAGCGTCTCCTCCTCTGGGCTGCTGGCAGAGTGTCGCTGGATTTGAAGTGTGAGGTTTCCATGGAGTCAGAACAAAGCCATCTGGACTGAGGAATGTGGTTTAGGAACGCTCCCCGTTACACACTGGACAACCAATGGTGTGAGGGTCCTGATAAGAGCTGAGAGAAAGAGTGTGCGTGTGCTTTTGTGTTCTTACTCTTCTGACCACCTCTCTTGTTTCCAAGCCTCATTTCCACCTCTCTACACTAATAGTTAATGTAGGATTAGAACTTAAACAGGATTTAATACACGTTTTGTATTTTGTGTGTGTCTGTTTTTAAATCTCTTAGTTGTGAATCCACCCTTACATGGGCTATATTTTGGGTTATGCCTTCATAGGCCTTGAATTCATGTTGTTTGGATGGATGAACATTAGCAGACAAAGCCTAAAGAGGCCTTGCGGAGTTGTCTTGTAAACAAACAAAAGTTATGTTAACATTCAGTGTTCTTCAACAACACGCATCATGTGTATCCTTGAATAGTTCATTTCCCTCTTTACTAAACATTTGAAAAGCTTGAAGTGTTTTTAATCCAGCATGGTTTTCATCTATGTTAAATAGCTCACAGTCTTCTTTGTTAGCTTTTCTGGCGTTTTTCAATCTTTGACATTTTACCGTCACCATTTGTGGAATAGCAAGATAGTGTCCTGTTAAAGTAATCTAGGGCTTTATGGTTAATATCTGATTTACACAACACATCATAACAAACCTATGCTATATTCATATGCTATTGCTATCTATATCTATTATCATGATATTAAATCGAGACATGCATTAAAACAAAACTTCATATGAGATGTTTCAATCAGCAAATATACCTGCTTTTAAGTGAGCCATAAGTTGATGAATTATAAATCAAATAAAAAAATGTAAATTGAAAAGACCCTGCATGCCATACAGGGTCTGTACACAGACAAATCAAATCAACCCAAACAAATAAAATGGAGGACATTTTAGCAGTGCTAGCATTGATAACATGTCACTGATAACATGTCACTGATAACATGTCACTGATAACATGTCACTGATTCTGCAATGGCAATAACAAAAGATGTCCTCATGGAACATTTTGAAATGATCCATATAGAGGATTTTATTGGTAATTTTACTATTGATGCCAGCAGTTTATTGTACAAGCAAAGCAAAAGTGTATGCATAGCTCAAGCAAAATGTTGCTCAGAAAACTGTGAAAATAATTAAAAGTGGTTAAAGTAAGAGAGAGCAGATGCATGTTAGAAACCCCACGCACATTGTGGAGAGATGGTGGATAATGGTGAATACGGTGATGGGGGGAGGGGAGTGTGAGGAGCAGCTGCTGTTTGTTATGCGTGTCAGTTGTACATTAGCACCTTCTGCCACATGATAACTGCTTTTTTTTAAATCAATCAAAATGAGTGGAAATCAATTTGTCTATGAACCCATTAGTTGTGTCAACGCAATTGTTTCTGTTCTCTTGGCAATAGGACTTTAAAGATCCGTTTTTCCCGAGTCAATCTCTTTAACACTTTGTTTCAGAAGACCTCTCCGTAACCTTTGGCCAGATTGCCATTACATTTGCTGCGTGTACATTAATGTTTCCCCAGAGGATACATCCTAATTATTTTTCTGATTACTTTGCTTCAAGCACTATCATCAGGCTGAAATGAGTAAACAGGAAATACTTCAATCTAATGGGTAGAGTGTCAGGAAATCCAGACGATGAACCAGTAATGAACGAGCAAATGTACTCATTAATTAAACTTTAAAAAATGCATGTTTTTGTTCCCTGATCTGGTCCAAGGTTTATGGATGGTATTTCACTTTGATCCACGGCACACTGTTAATATTTCGGGGTTTAAAAATGTGACATTAGCTATACAGCCAAGAGATCTCTTTCTCCCTCTGCGTACTTCTTACCATCGAGTAAATCATATATAGATTGTAGCATGTACATATAGTTAGGTTTTAAGAGTTCCAACAGAAGAACACTCTTATGCAACTTTATATTCAGTACTTAGTATCATTTGGGGGCCCTATTATGCTTTTTGTGTTTTTCCCTTTCCTGTAGAGTGTTATATTGTTTTTTGTGTCTGTAAATGGTCTGCATAAGCCTGAAACACCTCCATTGGAATCTTTTGTTTACTTCCGTAACACAATGACATCACTGAAACACTCGCGCTTCTATTGGCTAGCGCCCCAACACATTGTATGTGATAGGCTAAGGGGTGGGACATCTCTAATGGCGCGTTTCCACTACAGCGCGGAGCACGGTTTAAGAGGGCTGTGACGTCAGCGGCCCGTCTTTGGTTACGTTTCCACTTGGCCTAGTACCGGCCGGCGGGTCCTAATTCACAGTTTTTCTGGCCTCATAAAATTGCGGGTCTAGGGCCAGAGACAACGAGGCTGAGTCGGGCTGAGTATGCTAAACTAGAGAGAGCATCGCTGGCAAGGGGGCTACAACTACAACAAGATGGACATATTTGACCGTGATTTAATTGTAATACACGTTTCAAAATGATGCCGAAGTAACAACATACTGATACTGGTTAGTAAAAACCATGAATTAATGCTTTGACAAGTCTGCAGACAGACGGCAGGCGAAAAACCTTTTAAAATGCGTGTGTTCTAAATGGAGATTGGCTAAGCTAACGCAGTATATGCTCCGACCGTCCACACTCACAACAACGGCCTATACAGACATAAATAAAGCAGCGACTGTATTCGCCATGACACAGGCAGTCTGTGGTTTGTACTTGTTTAACTTTTGTCTAGTTTCTGAACATATATGAGGAGCTGTGAGCTCTGAGTGCTAACAGCTAACGGCTGTGTTGTTTTTCTGGGGTTCTCATTGAAGATGACGTCACGGCTCCGCCTACACTGCATTACTATAGATACTACCCCAGTTCCTAAACTGTAATGGAAATGCGCCATAAAGTGAGCCAGTCCTAACGAGGCCCAGCCATACCGAGCGGGGCCGAGCGAGGCCGAGCGAGGCCGTGTAGTGGAAACGCGCCATAAGAGGCTGACTTTAGCTCAAAATACAGCCACACCCCACATCAATGGACTGATTTACATGTGTGGGAATGAAAAGGCGTCATGCAGTTGAAATGACTCGGTAAACAGTGGGCTGTTAAGTTGATCCGCTTCTTCTCAGCATGTTGACATTATCCAATGTTTGTTCCAAAATTAGACGTTTTCCTTTTTCAACAACAACATTGTTGTCAACTTTTCCTCTTACTGGTGATCGTCCGAACATTCACACAAATGACTATGCTCAGAAACAGGATGGTCTTCAACTGAAATGTTAGGTTGACAAAATGATGGTCGATCACAGAACAGTGTCGATTCTCGTAACTTAGAAATAATAAAGACCTACATGTACATGAATTCTTTTCCACCCCATAATTAGTATATAGTATTTTAGAGTACAACTTCAAAAGTCCAGTCTTTTTTCAGACGTCTTCCAGTTTTAGAAGCAGCGATGCTCATAATTAACTACAAATTACACAGTAGAATAACTTTAGCTTACAGCGAAAACGCTTTTAAACACGTCTTTGCTGACTTTGAAGTTTTTATGATTTTGAGTGAAATATCAACCATACCAACAAATATTGAACGGTTCTAATAAAACTAAGCTTCTCATTTAGTGCTTGATTTATGATCAAGCAATTGCGTTGACATTCCCTTTAGCCTCAGCTGCACTTTGTTTTCATTTTAATTCATAAATGTTAGACTAAGAAAATCTGGAGTTATCAAAAATAGTTAAAGGATATGTTTTTTGTTGATCCCGTCCTCTATTTATTGTACATTTGTTTTCAACTCCAAGCCTAATTTACAGATTACAATGTGGGGCTGCAGAATCTTGGCATTTTCACAGAAATCTTGTTCTGGCAACACAACACATGTCACAAGTGATATAATAAACAAGTCAACATTCATTGCCCTCTTGCTGCATGTTTTGGTGTTTCTATGACTTTTCTTCAGCCTTTGTTTTCAGAAACAAAAAGATCGGTGACCAGGTCTGTTTTTACTCCTACGGCTGTGTTCCCAGCCTTTAACCAGGATGTATGGATACTTTTGGAAGGTTTTCCACTGGCATTTTCTGTGTTTTCACAGAAATCTTTTGACCATCGTACATGGTTTCCTTGACAGCTTTCTTATCAGTAAAGGAGGAGAGAAAATCCTGAAAACTCTACCACTTTAAAATGTGTGTAATGTCGTTCCATCAGGACAGTCTTGTTGACAATGTCACCAGTTCACTGCGAAACGCTATCCACAGAATCAATGAAATAATCAGTTAAGTTCCTGAAATGAGAAAATGTACCCAGTGTCATTAGCCATGGGAATCCGCTCTGTTATTCAGTCGTTTTGGAAAAACTTGCTCACAACATGTTTTCTCAGTGTTGCTCTGATAAATCTGATCCTCGTTGGACACACTGGTCATGAGGCTATGAGACTGGGATAACATAACTGTGAAGAATGTGCTGTTCTGAAGTCAGAGTATAACAAATCAGAATTATGGGTTTCATGTCAGGAAGTAAGTCCTGGTCTATGCATAAATACACACTTTATGGTTGCTTTGACATCAGTGTCATTTTCAGTTTTATTGCCTCAGCAAATAAAACAATGAATCATACTTTTATTGAATGAAGTCTGTAACTCTAGAAGCGAGGAGTAAGCAGAAATGGAAAGGCTTTTCGAAATAAGTCATTCATGGAAATGTACAGGTCATAAATTGTAAATCGCAGAGATTTATGTGCCCCTGCTGTGTGTTCTTTCTTCACAGACAGGAGGTTCGAGAGAACTGTGTTCGCTGGAGGAAGAGGTTCACCTTTGTGTCCAAAATGAGCGCAAACCCCCACACCGGAGTCCTGGATCCCTCTGTCTGCAGGTTGTCAGTCAGGAAGGTACGACTTTTATACAACAGGTCAATCAGTGTCTATAAAAAACTATGATTTTAATTAGTTTTGACTTAAAGGTAGTCAGGTGATAATCATCTGAGCCATTCATTAACAAGATTTGACATGGAGCAGTACTGAACTACAAAAGAGATTAAGCAACAAATAAGCTATTTTTATGAACCACCATGTTTATGTTGAGTTTGAGTCATTTGACATCAGGTACAGTTGCAGGAATCCCCAGTACTGCCATGCTCTTAACTGCAAATATAATTGATCACTGATCTAGAAGTAGTTAAAAGGTTGTCTGGAGCTATGCTGGAGCCGTACTGATTCACACTACTGTTCAAACATTTTGAATCAGCTGTTCTTCCCTATTGAAATGGCTTTTGCCCCAAAAGAAGAATCAAATTATTCAAACTTGTTGCGTGGCACGTGGGAATACTGTAAAGGCATAAATGACCCTTGACCAGTATAGAACCAACTCTTGTACCAATACCCAGCCCTGAAGAACTGCATCCACCAACAAACCAGATACAACCAAAATAAATGTACAGACTTTTTGAGTCAGAGGTATATCCAGGATCCAGGATATTTCAGTGATGCTGAAATCTCCCATGTGAACGGCGCCTCGATGCCATGCTCTGAGGCACCCTGAGTGTGGTCTCAGCCTGTAATTTTAACTCTCTCTTTGGGAGCCCTGTAATTGGAGGCCACTGTAATATGAAGTTGGATCAGTTGGATCACCAGGTTCATTACTGTCTTCCTGTTTTCCCTGCAGGAACTCAAAGGAGGAAAAGCATATACGAAGGTAAGAGCTTGTGTCTCCCTATCATGTTCATGAAGTTGCCGATGAGCTCCGTGTAAACCTTAATGCCACATTGTGTAAATATTAGCATTTCTCGCTGCACTTTGTCAAGCTCTGCACTAGCAGGGCTTGACAATAAATCAAAAATGCGTCCTCCCTACGTTCACTTTTGCCCGGAATCTGCAGAACATCCTGCCAACACTTCTCTAACCGTAACTGTAAGAGCTCCTACCAATGAGTCACGTCTCGTGCAATGAAATTACAAGGTCAAACCCCTCAAGTCGATAAACTTTTGTTGATCCGTGGACGTTGTTGCCGGACAGGAACCGTTTCCTCTGTTTTCCCTATTCTCCATTTAGGTTTCCTTTTGCTAAATATATACCCAGCTTCCCTCTTTAGAAGTTGGCTTCCTTTTTAAATACACACCTGTGAAAACAGAAGCTCCTCAAGAAAAGGGAAACCTGGAGAATGAAGCATGGGAACATTTAGATTGAGAGGAGCTGTAAATTGTAGTTCATTTAAAATAACATCCCAAATGAGCTTCAGACAAAGGCAGTTTCCACACGGCAAGAAGCTGTGAGGTTATTTTTAAAGGTAAAGTCATGTAGGCATGTAGGGTCCATTTCAGTGTTACCTTCTAAATCTGGATCTCTAATGCTGGTTTCAGAATCAGGATCAGAATACCTTTATTCGTCCCACAGGGGAAAGTTTCATTGTTACACCAAGTAAAGAGCCAAAGATAGCTTAATATTATTAAGAAGCATATTCAAAATAAAAGTAGAATTTACCAGTTAAGCCCCATGCAACATCTAGCAAGAAACAGTGTCTAAGGGCTTCTTAACATTTAACAAACTATGAATGTCTCATACCCACTTAACGGGAAGAAACTCAGCTATCAGACAATATTAACCATTTTTAGCTAAACAAAACAGAAGGGTAATAACAAGCCTCTGAATTAGCCCTGAGCGAAACTGTAGAAATACAGAACTCACGGTAGAAATACTTTATTACTTATCGGATCTGCACAAACAAGATATCAGCTAGCAAGCTGAATTCCACAGATTATATAGGTATTAGTATCATCACTGAGAGACCAAAACTTGCGGCAGGGGAAGCAAACCCAGACAACACAGCTTAACGGGACCAAAACGGAAAATAAGTTGTTTTCTGATCAAAAGTTGTGTTCAATGGCATTAAAACGCATAAAACGCTGCTGAAGGTTAATCCAATGTGTCTGTGTCACTTTTAAATGATTACTGATAATCCATCAAAAATATTTATGGCAAAAAACTGAGTTTTCATATATAGCTGCTATGATAGCTACGAGAGTGTATGACAGCTTCCGGTTTTGGGCATTCTGGCTGTGCAGCACTCATTCACCAATGGGTAATGTGTAGATGGATTTGAGGAACTTCCCTTCGATTCTATTGGCTCTAACGGTTAAAAAGAGGTGTCAATCATCAAAATCGACCAAGGGGGGCCAGAGATATGGAAAATCCACCCAAATGACCCCAGAAGTGGTTTTTTTTCTCCAAATCTCTCTAAAAAGGTCAAATGTCACTTGTTTTGCATCAATCTTGATACAGGGTACTTATTATATGTTGTACTTTGGATTCCTAAAGCTTTTAGTCTACTATCCCATCATTCAAGGGTAGTTTACTTTTTACTATAAGTAATGGTTTATTTTTTGGACGGACACTATAATTTAAATTTGTTTTTTGTTTTTACTATGTTCAATCTGAATTTACTTTAAAATAAAAAACATCTATATTGATTCTGACTTTTCTACATCCAACTCACAGGTTTATCATTACTTTGAGAGAAAAGATTATTAATTTTCCCCTTTTAGAAGTGAAGTTATAGTCATTTGTTCTGGGAATGTCATTTTCGAGCCTGAGACCTTAAAAACAGGCTTGGGGCTTAACTGGTTAACACAATTTACAATTTACACACATCCAGGAAATTAGAATAATAGAGCCTCTTTACTGAATTGTTTTATTTATGTAGTAAGAAACCACAATTATAGACCATGTAAAGTTGTTTTTGTTCAGCTTTTTGTGCCGTTACAGCTCGTCCTAACTCCCCCTTTCTCTGTGACTATTTTCCCATTTATTTTTCAAACAAGGTTCTGAATCTTTTGATTTTTGGGAGGGTAAAGGGAGAAAAAGATTACAAACAGACTGCATCATGCAGGGACAGGCCGTCCTAATACCTTTCCAGAGTGCACACTGTGTAGGTGTGCCATAGATTCCAAGGATTTGTTCCCAAATGTGATACTATAATCAGTGTTGCTCTGGCCTTCCTTTCATGATTTTCTCACTGGCTGTATATCCAGAGAATATAACCATCTACCTTTTAAAAAAATGTAACATGTAATTCTCTTCATCAATTCAACAAAAATATAGGTTTGATGTCTGTTAAGAGTGACATGTGGTTTCTAAACCCTGTCATATATAAAGACTTCAGAAGCTTGTGACTTTTTTTAACGACGGTAATTTAGTAAATGATGGGTGTCACAGAGATCTCTCATGCCAAAAATAAAATGCCAATGAACCCGTCCATTAGTGAATCTAGAATTAACTTGTTTTCTTCTTTTTCACTCAGCTGGGCTTCACAGACCTCAACATGGCGGAGTTTGCGGGTTCTGGCTCCACTGTGCGCTGCTGTCTGCTGGAAGGATACGACACCAAGAACACACGGCAGGACAACTCTATACTGAAGGCAAGGAGAAGGGTGTTCGGGACAAAAAAAGACAAAAAGTCTGTTCCCTCACTGTAGAAACAGGAATTTTATTGTGTCGTAAATGTGATGCCTGACGCAAGCTAAATCATTAACTCTGACACTTTGACCTTTTCATTGATTGCTTCCACTCCACGAGTTTAATCAGAAGAGACCTGATTGGAAAGGTAGAGGATCAATAGGCTCTTTGTCATGTCAACCTGGTGACTTCTGTTTAAGTGCTTTGGTGTTTCTGTCCAAAGGACAAACAAACAGTGGGTGTCTAAATGATGCACACTCTAAAATGCACAGAATAGAGTGGTGCAGTGACGAGTCCTAAAACCCGGAAGTGAGTTAGCATTTTACCACTACCGGTTCCCTCGTCTCAGAGCCAATGGGATTTCTCCCTAGGATTTTGGAAAAGAGCTGGAAATAAGGTCTGTGGTTGAGACAAATTTAAGAGACGGATCACGTTTTGTTCTATGACATTAAATACATCAGCAGTGACCCCCACTGGTGATTTCTGAAGAGTTTACGTGTCTGAAAAACGATGGTTGTTAACAAGTGGCTGAATAGGACTACAGAAGTTGAGGACGTTGTACATCATTACACCGAACACGTAAACACTCCTGCTAAGTTTGTTTGCCCTGTTCTGCTTGAAAGCAAGTATCTGCGCTCTTGCAAACTGTTAAAAACAAACGCTTCAACTTGTAACATTTTGAATCTGTATTTTTGAATATGGATCTTAAGTTGGCGTGACGTTGAAGCAGCTGCTGAAGTTAGTTTATAGCATAACGTTAGCATTTTGCTTCTGGCGATTAGATTTATGATTAGAAAATTATAAAAGTAGGGTAAACATGTGGAGATTATCCGGCTGAACAAAACGTGCATTTATCTAACAGGTTCGTTTTTTTCCACAGACCTTATTTCCAGCTATTTTCCAAAATCCTATGGAGAAATCTCATTGCTTTTTTGTCGAGGGAACCCGAGCGCAGCTTACTTCCGGGTAAATACGTCATCCCTGCACCACTCTATAAGTAAAAAGGTTCTTTAATAGACCAATATACTATTTAAAAGATATAAATTTAGGATTTTATATATATTCTAAAGTTAACATTTTAGAATATTGGGAAGATCCACTTGGGATGCAACTATTGGGATGTATTTTTCGTAAAGATAACCTTGGAATAAAATGATTATTAACTTATTTATCTTTTTTTAAACTTTAAATAGCTTTGCTATAACATACGGTAGGCACATCAGAGCATTTACAAGTAGGGAGTCAAATATTTAACGCCCAAGACAATATTCTAAGTATTGCTCAACACCTGGGTAAGAAAAAAAAACAAACACAGAAAAGATTAAATAAATAAATAAGGAATAATAAAGCTACTGCACTTTCTCCTCACCACAATAAGCCCAATGTCCTTACCGATCTAAAGGAGGCAAAACCTTAATCTCGGGTTGTTGGGTAATCCTCCTTACAAATGGGAAAATAGGGCCCCATGTTTCCTAAATGATTTAGTGGTTTTAGACTCTTGGCTAAACAAAATAAAAGCACTTTGAAGACATCTAAACCCAAAAGTCAACATCAACACCAAACGAAAAGCAGTCATCTTCACACACAGCTGAACAGTTTAATGTCTCTGTGGGTAAAGGAGCTTCTGGATCATTCTCTCTGCAGCGCCACCCAGAGGCCGTCAGGATACACTGCGCTGTAAAAACAAAGAGCCAAGACAGTCACGAGTAACTCTGTCATCTCATTCCTCTGGAAGACATACTGTTAACTCGTACGTCAGTGAGCTTACTGGGAAAGCACTCCACGCTTTTCCAGTTCCTTAACAGACATTTGGGTCAAAACATGCACTTTGACTCTTCTTAATAGCACAAATATAGGTTAATCAATAGGAACTGAAAAAAACATGTTTGTTAAATTGTGTGGTAAAATGTATTTGTATGTCTTTTTAAAGGTGATAATTGGGATGACCCTCCTGTCTGGAGATCCGTGTTTTAAGACGTGAGTATTTGAAAGAGTGTGAGATATACGATGTGCTTTATTCATGTCTCAGTCAGTTCTCAATGTATAGTACACAAAGTTCATCACAGAGCGTCTATCACATCAGCCTGTTGCTCTCAATATTAGTTTGCTTACCATTTTAACATTGTTATCTGATGGAGATCAGACTGGAACTGCAGTAGTAGAAGTGTGTAGAAGTATTGTGTGTTTATATACATTAATATGCAGTTGTATCTTAATTACAGTTCTTTCTATACCCACTAATTTCAGGGTACTTTATTGTAACTTTGTTAAACTTTATACGCCAAAGTTGTGTGGGTTCTTTTTCCTCTGTTGTTGTTGGAAACATTAACAATGGAAAAGTTAGTAACACTGAATTTCTGGATTTAAAGCTGATCAATATAAACCAAGCCATACATTCTCCACTTGATTAACTGCAGATATTTTTAATAGTGAATCTGTAAAGTTACATTGTTTTTCTGTTGATGGAGTTCTGCATACATTATAATTGGTTTCCTTGTGTTTTAAGGACATTTGTAACCTTTTAACCAGATTGTTGAACATCATATTTCCACTCGTCCGTCCTTTATTGCTGCAATGACTCAGTTCCCCCGCAGGCAATCCAATGAATGTGAAGAGGCTGCCAAGCTAAGCAGCTCTGTGCTCATTTCATATTTTCCAGACTGATAACTTGTGTTTACTTTTTTCCTGCAGGCCTCCCTGCGCAGCCAAATCCATCTCCATCCCGGGACAAGAGCACACCCTGCAGCTGGACTGTAAGGGGGAGGGAACGGCCGAGCCCGGGCCTGCTGGGGGGGTCTCTCTGGGCCGAGCTTCCAAGCCTCGACCCTCCATCATCAGCTCAGGTACAGCTCAGGTCTCAGCTGAAGCATTTAAAGAGGATTCTTTTTAGTCTGTATTGTACTCCGAGACTAGGTTACATTTTGAATCTGGTCCAAATCTGGAAGACTACACATTTATCTTAAACGGTGTCAAAAAGACATGAGGTTAAGAAGTAGTACGAAAACATCTGATACAGTCTTGAGTCTTAGATATTGGCTAAGCCCCTCAGCGATAAGAGTTTTTCAATCAGAGACATAACTTCCTGGAAGAAGTAAAACAAAAAAAGAATCATTGTCCTTGCTGGCAATGTTTAGGAATTCTTCATTTTGAAACAAAATACTTAAAAAAACAACAGGTTTTATTTCAACAAAAAGGTAGTTTACAAAGGCAGTTGCTAAAAAACAGTTTGCATTTACAGAAACAGAAGTAAACAAAGACTGCTTGATGTCTGATCCTGCAGAGGAAGCAACTAAATAAACATTTTGACATGAAATAAATATATGTGAGGTGGTAACCATTTAGTTGTTTCTTGTTTTGGTGCCTTCAGGTCTCCTTGATGAATCAGAAGCCAGCCACTCCGGCCCTGCAGAAGGTTTTCTCTCTGGTCACTCTCGTAACTCCAGCTATGCCAGCCAGCACAGCAAAATCTCAGGTACAAGACTCACTAACAAATGTCTCATGTAGCCCTTTTTTGTGGGTCATTAAACTCTTTATTATACAAGACCTGTAGTTTTCCAATACTCCTGTAGGAAGTAACCTCGCCAAAGTATCGCGTTGATAATCTGTAATATTTTTAAGGTCTCATCTGATTTCTTTTTAATAATAATATTATACTTAATTATACTTTTAATAGCACATAACCCATAATCAAGTCAAACTAGGGTAGGCAGGCAATGCAATAAAAGCATTTTTGAGCTTAGATTTAAAGAGGCCTTGTTATGCTTTTGGGGGTTTTCCCTTTCCTGTAGTGTGTTATATAGGTTTGTGTGCATGTAAATGGTCTGCAAAGGCTAAAATCCCAAAGTTCCCTCCAGAGGGAGTTTCTCTCACACACACTCCCCCCTGCCTGAAATGCCTCCGTTGGACTCTTTGTTTACTTCCATAACACAGTGACATCCCTTCTATTTGACTTCACTTCTATTGGCTAGCGCTCCAACACGTTTACATTACAGGCTTAAGGGTGGGACACTAAAGCATGTAAACATTCTCAGTAGAGGCACACAATTCATATATGAACCTGAAAAAGGGCAAAATATGTCCTCTTTAAATCTTTACAAAATCTAACATTGTCATGGCATTTTCTGTTGTGGCACTTTTAAATGTAGAGATACAGGTACATTGGTAGAGGAAGAGTGATGACAATCGCCTAAGGTCCTCTAGCTGTCACTGTTACTTTGTGTCCTACACACAATTTCTGGAACCCTTCATTTGCGCTTATCCCACTGGGTGTTAATGTATGGTCACATGGTCCACACATGTCTATTTGGCGAACCTGTTGACAGATGATTATATTTCTGTCACGTGGGGAACCCTTAAGGCTACTGAAAGCATACATTACAGTGTTAAGTGCACTATATATATATCCTATATGGGAATTTGTCTTGGTGCATAACGAAAAGAGTCAAGATAAGATACTGTATATAAAATAGAAAGTGGCCAGAATTACAATCAAAATGTATACTCAATCATGTTCTTTTTTTATGAAAAGAGAATAAATGTAACTAATAGTGTCCATGGTGTAATAAGTGTCATTTAAAGGAGTAGTTACTACAAACTATATCAATTGTTTTGAGTACTCATGTCCCTAGGTTTTCTATGTAGTAGTCACATGTAGCTTGTATTAAATCATATAAACATGTCGCAGTAGAGGCACAGAATACATTTATGAACCTGAAGATGAGCATTATATGTCCTCTTTAAAATAAATAAATCGCTCAAAGCTTTGTAGTTTCTTATGTTTTTATTTTATTTCTTAATTGGACTACGCTCAGTTTTCCCTTTGCAATAACGTATGCAATACAATATTCTATGTTTATATTTGTTAGTGGTAGGTTGGCCTGCTATTTTGTATTCTACCTAAAAAAGAAATATATTATATTAAAATATTTTTGTATTGCTTTTCCTTGTTAACATGCTGCTGTAGCAAAACAGTTTCTCCATTTTGGAATAATAAAGGATATCTAATCTAGTATAAGCCTGGGCATGGTGTTCCAGAGCCTGTTATCTCGAGAGCTGTCCTGACTGGAATAGACTGAAGGCCTCTGCCTGACCATATCAAAGTGCCAGCAGGGAAATACTGAGATACAAGATCGGAGCTACACCAACTACACCAACTATAGCGCGAGAAATATAACTCAACACTTTCTATACACAATACTCCCGTGATTGGTGATAAACAAAACTGATACCAGCGTCAAAGTTCCGTTAAGCGAGCTGTTGAGCATCGTAGTTGGCAACAATCAAGGTATAAGCGCAATAAACTGTGCTAGAATGTGAAATTACGTATCCGCAATCAAGCGTTGTCCTTCCCCACCTCCACGTAGCTCCATGAACGCAGCATAGTATTGGCTTGGTTTTTGCGATCAGAATCAGAATCAGAATACCTTTATTAGTTCCCCAGGGGATACATTTACATTGTTACAGCAGACAAGAGCCAAATACAGCTTAATGTTACCTAAAGCATGCATAACAAAAGTAAAGATTAAAAAAAGAAATTATATATATTTTTAAAGTTACACATTTTACATAATACACACCCTGTAACAGTTCTGCGGATTTAGCAGCCAGGTATATCTTGCACAGTTTTTAACGGCATATATTGCACATATTGCAAATATTGCACATAGTTGGTATTTATCTGTTAATAATCAAAAGAACCATGAAATCAATTCTAAACTGACTCGAAGCCACTGTAAAGAGGAGACAAGTGTTGTGTTAAAAGCCTGTGTCCCTGCAGGTTACAGCACTGAGCACTCCTGCTCCTCCAGCCTGTCGGACCTCACACACCGCAGGAACACCTCGACAGGAAGCAGCGCCTCTGGGTGCGTGGCCTCCCCTGCTGACACCCCTGCAGAGGGCGACAAGGACGCCGGACGTCCAGAGAGACCCCCTCGACCTCCGCGGCCCATCTTACTCCCCAACAGGCCCTCCAGGTACGAACACAAAGTACAGTGCATAAGTCCTCTGCTCAGGAGAGCACTGTGGTTTGGCCTCTTACATTACATTGCATTTAGCTGACGCTTTTATCCAAAGCGACTTGCAATAAGTGAGCGACTTACAATCTAACTACACATGTATTTTTCATTTACTGTATTGATTCAGGAGGAAGCAGGACTCGGTGGAGAGTCACCCCTCTTGGGTAAACGACACCCGCATGGACGCAGATGATATTGTGGAGAAAATTGTTCAAAGCCAAAACTTTGCAGATGTCAACAACACTGAAGGTACAGTGGAGCACGATAAGATTCAGAGTAATCCAACATCAATAGTGCAGCTCTGTGTCATCCTTTTCTGTATGTTTTCCCTTTATTGTGAGTTTCAAAAGGACAAAAAACAGTACTTAAAACAACAGCTGCACATTTGTATCTCAGTAGTGATTGCTTTTACAGGTTAAAAGTAAATAAAAGCAGTCGCTATACTGTATACTGCTAAAAGGGGTTAATTACAGCCCGTGCACACTAAAGAGAACTAGATTTAAAGGGGCCTTATTATGCTTTTTGGGGTTTTCCCTTCCCTGTAGTGTGTTTATATAAAGTAGGTTTTTGTGCATGTAAATGGTCTGCAAAGGCTTAAAATCCCTGAGTGGGATGGAGTTTCGTTCCCCACACACTCAGCTCTGTGTTTTGTCTGCGTGTCGATGCCTCCTGGTTCCTTCAGCAGCAGCTCACTGTGTTTCTGTGTCTCTGGCTTTCAGACAGCAACCTGCGACTGTTTGTCAGCAGAGACGGAACCACTGCGCTCAGCGGCATCAGGCTCGGGAACAGGTGAGAGCTCGGTTATGACTTTCTATTATTGAGGTTTTTTTAAACACTTCCTCCGCTCTTTGTTTCTTCCTTCCAGATTGGAGTTGTAGCTATAGAGACATTTTCTATCGTTGTCTGTTTGTGGCGCTATACAGTTTCCTTGTCAAGAATTTGAGCAAAACCCCATAACGTTTTTAAAAAGTGTTGAAGTTTAGAAACACATATCTGGTCGGATTTAGTTTAAAGGGGCCCTATTGTGCTTTTCCCTTCCCTGTTGTGTGTTTTTATAGCTGTTTGTGCATGTAATTGATCTGAACCTGAAAATGAGCATAATAATCCTTTTCAATTTAATTGGGTTGTTCCTGATTAAATACTTTTTGTTGATCTAAGATTGGATTAAATGTTTGCAGTTCTTGGCGCAGCTCTTTGCTTTAGACTCAAATACAGTGTGATACATTTAATGATTGGCTGTCATAGATGGTTAGGGACGATTCGGAAGTCCTTTGGAGGCAAATTCATGATTTATAGATTTTACTTGACTTGACTTTTACATAACATTTATTTAGCCGGCACTCTTATCCTTGGTGGGTACAATCCAAACAAATTGCAAAGAAATGCAGTACATAAACTTCCTGGTTTACGGAAACAAATTGACCACATCAACAGACTTTAACAAACTATATTCACTTTCAAGCATTAGTTTGGAAAAATAAATAAAACTTGCAATAAACGAAATGTTTCAAAGCTTTAAAAAAGACTTAATTTGAAAGCCTACCCCCTTTTCTTATGACTGTCATCTGTTTGCCACTACACAATAAACTGTTAATAAATGTCCATGGTACCAATTAAAGTAAGGATTAAAGTGATGTAACTGCGATAACCCTCCAGCACATCAAACACACTAATGAACTTGTTCCACACACACACTCTGACTCTGGTTCCTGTGTGTTCGGTGTCTGCAGGGTGTCTGCCGGCGGGTACGAGCCTGTGGTGATAGAGAGCCATTAGACCTGGAGCAGGAGCAGTGGATCGTGTCGTCTTCTGTCTCACTGGTTTCCCCGGAGCTTCAGCCGGTCTGATGCCGCGAGGGGGAGAAACCTCGTCAGTTTGCACTTTATGTGAAGTTTGTCTGCACTCCGTTCAGCTGTTTCTCTGCACAAATGTTTCTCTCGTACTGCCTTGTGGTGTGTTTACCTAACTAGATTTTGGATGGGATTTAGATCCAAAGAAGTCTGGAGATTTAAAGAGATAACACTTGATGGTAAATATGTTTTACCTGTAAGATGATAACAGATACAGACAGTAACATCATACATTTGTCTCTGGTTTATTTTTCTGACTGATTGCTCTATGCTAACTGTAGCATAAAAGGAGGGAAACGGTTAAACATTACGTCTGAGATGACTGATATTTTCTGTGTTTAAGTCCCCTTTTTAATACCAACCGCTTGAAGTACAGTATACTTACTTGTCGTATACTTTTTTTGCAGTTAGTATACAAATTAACAAAACGAAAAACACTTTTTTTTTATTTCTAAAAATGTAAGACTCTGAAATATTTGTGCTTACTTTGAGCCGCTCCTCTATTGCATTTCATTCTTTGAGTATGAATCATTTAGTCAATTAAACAATGTAAAGTCACTACAGACCAAAAATCTGCTCAGTTTTAGTATCTTATCTGTTTAAAATGGAGCATGCTTTCAAGCTGATATTGTTAGATAAAAAAATATTGGTGTCTTGTTAGGGCCTGCGTTAATTTAGGTAAAAAGTTTATAAAGTCGTTTCCTTTTCAGTTACTGTCAAGAATATTATGTCACTGCTCAAAAACAAATGATTGAATAGGACAGACTAGAGTTAAATCCACATGGTGTCCAACTTCAGTCAAATTCAAGCCACTTTCATTATAAATTCATTACTCAATTCCATTTTTTTTAACAGATTTCTTTTGACACGTTCTACATCGTACTTAGCTCGATCCACTTTAACCTTTCCACGTCTAGGTGGTCATGGTACATTTAATATCAAAAGGATATTTTAAGACTGACTGCCAGAGGACCATCTGTGGAGAACATGTGTGTGAGAAGTGACAGTAATGACATTACATTAGAGCTGAAAGAGACAGGAAGTCATTGCCGGCTAGCCCTGAGTGACTTCCTGATTTGCTGGCGACATATGGATGATTATGTTTCATGTTCACCAACGGTAGAAACCTGGCCAATTGACTACTTGATTTATTCTTCTGTCATAAACTGTGTTCTTCCCTCAACACTTGCAGGATGATATGTTCATCAGAAGTCATTTTTGTTAAAGCTTAAAGTAAAAGTTTAGAAAACCACTACAAAGATGCAAAAACTCTGAACCGCTTTAGTTTTTTTGTCTTTTTTTAGTTGTTGCTGTTCCCTGTTGATCGGGGAAAAAGCAGTGGAACCACTTTGTGCCTGTAAAGTTTCTCTTGAATGATCCGGAAGCACCAGGAAATCTGTGAGTGCTAGTGATGGAGAGGAGGAGAAATATTGTTTTCTTGTTCTATGTTGTGTAACGTGCAGGGGAATCCCATCCTATACTCACTGCATGTTGCTGCTCCATCTCCATGAAGGATGACTTGTTTATCATTTAGTTCTCCTCTCCATCCGAAGTTCAAACTGAATGTGAGGTCGATCTGAGAAACACAGTTCTGTGGTACAAACTGTTTCTGGTTTTATTTTGAAAGACAGAGTTTAATCCATGAAGAGGGATTTCTGCAGACTCTAAAAGTCTTTGTTGCCCCCTGGTGGAGCAACGAGTCTGTGCTCATTTGGTGTTCACATGGATGTTTAGTTAGTTTGTTTACAGCTGTCTTCGGATGAACAAACACTAAAGTTGTGGAGAACACACACACACACACACACACACACACACACACACACACACACACACACAACACACACACACACACACACACACACACACACACACACACCCAGCTGGCTGGTTGATGGGTTATTTTTATCAGTTTTTCCATTTGGGTTTTTACTCCAGATACTTTTCCACATAAAGTAAGAACAACATTTATTTTTGTCAAGAGTCTTAAAGTCAAATGTTTTCTTTTGTAAAAAGATAAAAAAGGAATAAGTCTTTATTTTCAAATGCAGGTTAAGTCCACTTGAGTTTAGTTGAATGACACAGATGTTATTTGCCAAGATTTGGCTCCCAACTAAGGATATTCTACAATCATAAAGAGGGATAATCAGCACATTTTCAAACCAGCAAATGATTGTCTATTAAGCTTTAAAAAAAACAAAAACTTTTATTGTCAACTTGTTTCCTTTCAAACAACAAATCGAAACATTGCTTAATTGCATCCGAAACAAATAAAATAATAATTTTGGCCTTGTTTACAAAGAAAATCGGCTTTTAAGACTCTGTTCTTCATCTGAAAACATACTTAAGGACAATATATTTTACGGTGAAGCTTTTAGTTTTCCACCTTCCACATCTTCTTCACACTACAACTGGTTGAATCCAGCTCATTATATAAAAGTTGAATCACTTTTCTTACACTACCTGTTTGTATTTTTGCATCTGTTGGTTATTAATCACGTGATTTCTCACCATTTTCGGGATGAGTCACTGACTGTAGTCTGAAATTGGGTTTACATCACCACAGCCTTTAGTATTCTTTTTAAAGCATTTATTTATATATTCTTTCCCCTTTTTAATCTTTTTATTTCTCATTGTCTGGAGGTTGTTAACAAGCTATGCACACAACTCACCTCCCTGAGTCTTTGATTTTTACAATTAGTAATTCTAACAAATTATTCTATTCCTACAAAGCTAGTATAACCTTATTTTATAGAGAATCTTTTTGTTATTTCTGCTGAAATGACTTTTAAACAATAAAAAGCTAATTAGAGTTTGTTTCTGTGTTGTGTTTTTAATCATCAGTGTTGTTCTAGCTCCTGTATCACAGTAACTGACGGCATCATGCGTTTCCACAATGACATGAAGATGAGCTTTCTACAAAAATACACAATGTTCCTCAGGAATTTGTTTCCATATATTAAGTAACAATAAAGCATTACAAAAATACTCCAATTACAAGTTCAATATCCTGCTATGGGAAATACTTCTTCATTTATGTTTTATAATTAGAGCAGCTAAATGTACTATAAGCATTGTATTGAAAGCCATTTTTTCAAACACAACTGATACCTATAAATATTAGTTTAAACTTCTTTATGAACAGTTAGTTTAGTCCAGGTTTAAGGGGTCAATTAAGGGTTCGGGCCCCTCCAAAGGTCAAAAGATAAATCTGTGAGGTCATAGTATTATTAAAAGAAGAGAAAACAAAGCTTTAATTTCTTGGATAAAGTGTTTTCTTTCTTTGCTTCCTTGGGCAATGAAAGTTATTTAAGTAACTTTATTATATTGTTGTCAAACACTAAGAACCTAAACTACTTTTCTTTTACATTATAATTTAGATGACAATAACAAATCTGTGAGGCCAAATTCTGATAATATTGATAGAATTCCCACACATTATTAAATCATTTTTGTTTCCCCAGAAGAGGGCGCTCTGCTCAACATTATTAATTCAGTGCAGGAAACCCTTGAAATGAAATCATTTAAATATACTGAAAACTAGAGGAAATGTAGGTAGAACCTTTTGAGCTTTAGTTTCTTGAAGACTTAATCTCACAAATATTTATCAGAGGCATAAAATGATGCTCCCTGTGTGATAACATTTCCAGCAGTGGACTTGAGAGACACTTATGACAAAGGACAGTCAAAATAGGAGCGAGCCAAGATCCAAAAATGGGATAACTAGGGCCAAAAGGGTGGGTGGAGGGGGTCTGGAGGACGGGTTTGGGCTGACAGCCCGGGGGCACGGCAGAGGACCAGGAAGGGGTCTCGGGCGGACGGCCCGGGGGCAAGGCAGAGCTCATGGAGGGGGTCTCGGGCGGACGGCCCGGGGGCAAGGCAGAGTTCGAGTAGGGGCGAAGGCCACAGCGGGCAAACTCAGGGGGCCGGGCATGAGGGCGAAAGCCGCAGCGGCAAAAGTCAGGCGGCCGGGCTCGAGGGCGAAAGCCGCTGGGGAACTCAGGAGGCCGGGCACAAGGTTGGGCAAGAAGGCGGCGACGGGACAGCTCCGGAGGGCGGGCACGAAGGCGGTGATGGGACAGCTCCGGAGGACGGGCACGAAGGCCAAACAGGACCCCCGCTGGAACAGGTATCGGCGGGACCACCACCCTGCTGAAAAAAACAGCTTAGACCAACATCGCCAACAACCAGTCAATATTAGGCTGGATTAGTTTTCTGGTTTAGAGGGGTTTTGGACACTTTAGCTGGTCAGGATAGCTGGTTTGGTCACAGTGGTCTAGCTGGTCACCATTAGCTGGTCGGGATAGCTGGTTTAGCTGGTAAAAGCTGGTGGTCACAGTGGTCTAGTAGCTGGTCACCTAATTAGCTGGTCAGGATAGCTGGTAAAAGCTGGTGGTCACAGTGTTCTAGCTGGTCACCATTAGCTGGTCAGACTTGTATGATCTTGAGTAGAACTTTAGCTGGGATTACTTGATGGTTAAGCTGGTCATATATGATGACGAAACACTCTCACCCAATTGCAGTAGCTCAATGAACATCTATCATTTCAGATCAGAGCACCTACCTTACCAGAAAGGTACCAGAATGTATTGTCTGTAATAATAAATACTCATACATCAAATGATTAGAAGCAGGAAAATAATTTATAACACACAATGAACATAACACAAATTTGAAAACACCCATTACTTCATATTTTTAAGCAGTTTCCTTCAACTGTTTCTTTCCGCTTTTCACAAGGGTCCTGTATTTTTTGTGAAATGTAGTAACCGGCCAACTTCTCCCTCTCGGTCTTCTTCCACGTTTTGTGAATTCAGCCATCCTCTGAAGCACTCTTGAAAAGAGAAGGAAAAACAGATTAACTTTTAGCTTTGTGTTATGATTACTTAAATATGTGCACTGTGAGATGAAAAAGAAAAATGTATCAAATTTAGTTTTGAACATTCACTGTGATTGGGTCTATTGTCCACGCAATACACCGTATTTAATTTTTTCTTAATTTACATTATTTAATTTCATATTCTGTTCTTGTAAATATCATATTCTATTATATTGTATATAAACTTTTTGCACTACTTTTTATTTTGTATTTTTTATTTTGTTATATATGTTGCATTGTTGGAGGAGCTCAGGTCAGAAGAATTTCATTGACATTTCTACACTGTAGCTGCTGAGCATATGAGAATAAAACCTTTGAATCTTGAATCCAACACTTTTTTTGTGGAAAATCCTAAATTGTAGGATAGTGTATATTTTACTTTCAGAATCTACCTCCAGTGGATGTGTAGGATCTACAGTATGATAGATATATTACTTTACACCCGGAAGTATGTATTGTCATTCTTATTGTCGATAAATTGAGGGATATACGCTATATTTTATTAACACCAGTATGTACTTTATACATCCACCTCGAGTGTTTGTCTCTGAGTATGTACCGGAAATAATTTAATTTTAAAGTTCAACCGCATATTATATAGACTATATCAGCGCCACACCTGCGTAACACATGGCGCCTCTTGTCTGAATCATTTTTTAAGTGATTTGTAATCTATTCTTGTCGACTTGCAGCCTAAATACAAAACTACCACTGCTTACCTCTAATGAGCCTTGGTAGAACAAGTGTCCGAGTCATGGGGTCCAGGACTGACTGAAGACATGTGGAACAGAGTACATGCATGGTTCGATGTACAGGAAACTGGAACTTTGAACAGGTGTTTTCATCTGTTCTGCCTGAAGATTCACAAGTTCTTGATTAGGTGTTTGATGTGGGCTGGCATGATCCTTTCTGCAGCGATAAATAAAGAAAACAAAGAAAACATTATTAATAATAGTAATGATGGTAACAACAATAATATTAGTATAACTATTTATATAGCACTTACACAATTGCAAAGTGATTTCTCACAACAAAAATAAACTCTCACTTCTTGTTAAGAGGGGTAGTGCAAGCTGTATGTGCTTATCAGCCAAAAAGATCAGAATACTTTTTTCAAGACAATTGTTCATGGTGATGTCACTAAAAACACATGATCACAAATAACCTCACACGAAAGTTAGTTTATCACATTATTAAGATGTGCAAATAAAAAGTAATGGTCTTTCTTCACACACTGTTATGTGATCATGAGTATTTTTGTACCAATGCCTTCAGACAGCCTTCTGGGTGCAACACCTCCCATTAAACACATGGGGGCAGCAGCGCTCCACTGACAGGAGTGAGCTACTACACGTGTAATTTCGTTATTAAATTCATATTCATTTATTGTTTCCATAGTTTTAAAGAATCTACTTGATTTTATTTAGTCATTCATGGTGTAGATAGTGGGTGTTTCAATGTTTTCATATGCCTTTATTTAAAGCTCTTTGAATTTGCCTTAACAAATCACGTGATTCATAATGGAATGTGTGTGCGTAAATTACACTGGCAAGCACATGCAGTCACGTGTGCGAATGACGTATAGTTCTAGTTAATTGTGACGTATTTAGAATTCGAAAACACCAAAGGTAATTCTAGGGTTCTGGAAGGAAAGTGAAGTTCCATTTCATCTTCTGAACCCTCAACAGGCAGCAGACAGGACAGAAAGTTATATTAATCCTAGATATATAGATAGATATTCATTTATCTCCGACTACATTTACAGCCAGACTTCTTCATCAAACAGTATTACTTATTATCATTATTATCATTGCTTATTAGCACAAAGGCCAGACCATATTTATGTGGCTTCCCCTGAGTGGTCAACATTTTACTATACTAAATAGTTTAAAGGGTCAAAATAAGTAAATTAATATATGATAGCTTTTCCGTAGAAGCAGCTTTTCATCCTGTTTAGATATTGTGTTATTTTCTATCATTGGAACCTTTGAAAAAGCACATTTACAGCTAATAGTAGTTTAACAGTGGTGTTAACTTAAACCAAGGGCAACTACAATATTTGGAGAAGTTGTTTACAGTAGTAAAAGCTCTTTTGTTTGGTTTACAGTCATGTCACGGAGAAGCTCACGATTAGACTCCCAAGGATACTACAACAATGATGGACTACCAATCATTTGCTACAAGGAACACCTGAACAGGTAAGCTAAGGTGTTGTGTGTGTGTGTGTGTGTGTGTGTGTGTGTGTGTGTGTGTGTGTGTGTGTGTGTGTGTGTGTGTGTGTGTGTGTCGCGCGCGTGTGTGTGTGTCTACAATTTTCATTATAGATCTTCAGACCTTTAACTTTTTATTTTATTTAAATTACATTCAGGGTTTAACAGCAGATGTTTGAGGACCTCTTCATGCAGTAGTAGAGCAGAGTCCACAAGCTACCTAGAAAGACACAAAACCAGCACCAGAAACATAAATAATAACATAATAACAAACATGGACAAGAACAGAAAGAGTTACAAAGACAGCAAGCAAATTAGTGACTATGACAGCAACGAAATGAGCGACTCCTACAGAAACGATGTCAACAACACAAGTAGTAACAGACACAGAAACAACAGGTTCTCCACTATATTCAACCAAAATATGTTTGGCTTTCTCTTCTTCATACTCGTCCTGTGTTTTGGTAAGTGTAACAAACAACTCTATCAACTTTAGTTCCTCAGCTTTTTACTTTTATATTTTCTGTCTTTTGAAGAACAAATGTCTCTGACCTGTTTCTTCTATTCTTTGTGTCTCTCCATCTACCAGGATTTGCATGCAGAGAAGAGTTTCTCAGATTAAACAAAGACACAATGACCAACTTCAAGGGTCAAGGTAAGACATTAAAATCATATTTATCATTTTCATCAGCAAACAAACTAGTGACAGTGACAGCAACACAATTAGCAACAGAAACGTTGACAGCTTCTTAAACACTTTCATATTGTCTATCTTTTGAAAATCGTGAAAAAAACGGTTTCTTTTATGCTTTGTTTCCCTCCATCCTTTAGTAAACACATTGAGTGAAGAGATTCTCACATTAAACAAAGTCCTGAACTCCCTGCAACCGGTGGCGGACACTATGCCCAACTTCGCTCTGGAGAGTCAAGGTAAGACATTAAAATCATATGTATCATTTTCATTAGCAAACAAACTAGTGACAGTGACAGCAACACAATTAGCAACAGAAACATTGACAGCTTCTTAAACACTTTCATATTGTCTATCTTTTGAAAATCGTGAAAAAAACGGTTTCTTTTATGCTTTGTTTCCCTCCATCCTTTAGTAAACACATTAAGTGAAGAGATTCTCAGATTAAACAAAGTCCTGAACTCCCTGCAACCGGTGGCGGACACTATGCCCAACTTCGCTCTGGAGAGTCAACGTAAGACATTTAAATCATATGTATCATTTTCATCTGTTAGATTGTAATATCCAAAATATTTTTAACTTTGAGAACGATTGTATCTCACTCACTTTGTGCGTGTGTTTTTTCTGTGCAGAGGCAAGAGTTTTACTTGATCAGTCTTCACAAACGTACTCCAAACGAGAAGCTGCGCCTATCTTTTTGGAATGTTTTGTAAACGACCTGTACACCCAAGGACAGTCCTTCAGGTAGGATCTACAAACACCAAAACAAATGGCAAATTATAGAAAGGTTTGGGATTTTTAAGCAACCTACCATCTCAACTCTATTTTTATACTCTTTCTTCACTCAGGGAGGCTCACCCCCGGCTGTAGGACGGTGCTGGCCCTTTGAAGGTGGGCGGGGGCATTTATTCATCACCCTGTCACACCCAGTCTACATCAGCCATGTGACACTAGGTCACATTTCAAAGAACTTGTCCCCAACTGGCATCATTCCTAGCGCCCCAAAGACGTTTTCTGTCTATGTAAGTCACAGTATCATTGTTACATTACAGATGTTCAGTTTAAGTGGGAACAACAAGGTGTTCAACTGTGTCTCTATATTCCTCTCTTGCAGGGCATGAATACTTTAGATGACAAAGGAACCTATCTAGGAACCTCTCTGTATGATCAGGACGGGGACGCAACACAAACTTTTGAGCTACCTGTGAGTATTACACTATGCAATAAACACATGTACATTCTTCTTTTTCACACACAAGCTGAAATATTAAAGGAGTAACAGTTTTGTCATTAAATAATTTGTTTCCCATACTGTCAGTTTTTACTCAACAAGCTGTTTCTGCTCTTTTCTCACATCTCCTAGGATCATGGAAAAGGTGTCTTCAAATACGTGAAACTACAAGTTGAGAGCAACTGGGGTCACCCCGACTACACCTGTCTGTACAACTTCAGAGTTCACGGAAAGCTGGCAGAAGTTACAGACAGGTAAGTATGCATGCATGTACTTTTATTATTTTATTAGCAATTATATTATTATTATTATTATTATATTATAACATATTATTATTATTATTA
>NW_022988043.1:18014553-18432053 GCF_902827165.1 Trematomus bernacchii
ATATGTAGGGCAAGTTAGGGTGGATATTAATCTTGTATTAAACAGAAAGAAACAGTATGACTCTATGGAAGGTTCCTGTTGTTGATTACAAAACATCTTAGTCTCATGTGAAAGGCAAAAGTCAGAGTTTTGATACTCAGCCAGAAAGCTCTCTGTTAAGGCCTCCGCTGACGCATTTCTGTTAAATGTTACACCACAGTCTCCCTTTCACATATGCGAATAAAAAGTGTCACAGAAAAGACACAAAGGTTGTAGGTGAGATCACAAACAAACGGCGGAGGGCTTATAAAAACGTCCAGAGGCTCAAAGACAGAGTGTCGATGTGAGCGTCTCTCCTCTGGGCTGCTGGCAGAGTGTCGCTGGGATTTGAAGTGTGAGGTTTCCATGGAGTCAGAACAAGCCATCTGGACTGAGGAATGTGGTTTAGGAACGCTCCCCGTTACACACTGGACAACCATGGGTGTGAGGTCCTGATAAGAGCTGAGAGAAAGAGTGTGCGTGTGCTTTTGTGTTCTTACTCTTTCTGACCACCTCTCTTGTTTTCCAAGCCTCATTTCCACCTCTCTACACTAATAGTTAATGTAGGATTAGAACTTAAACAGGATTTAATACACGTTTTGTATTTTGTGTGTGTCTGTTTTTAAATCTCTTAGTTGTGAATCCACCCTTACATGGGCTATAATTTTGGGTTTTCCTTCATAGGCCTTGAATTCATGTTGTTTGGATGGATGAACATTAGCAGACAAAGCCTAAAGAGGCCTTGCGGAGTTGTCTTGTAAACAAAAAAATTTGTTAACATTCAGTGTTCTTCAACAACACGCATCATGTGTATCCTTGAATAGTTCATTTCCCTCTTTACTAAACATTTGAAAAGCTTGAAGTGTTTTTAATCCAGCATGGTTTTCATCTATGTTAAATAGCTCACAGTCTTCTTTGTTAGCTTTTCTGGCGTTTTTCAATCTTTACATTTTAACCGTCACCATTTTGGAATAGCAAGATAGTGTCCTGTTAAGTAATCTAGGGCTTTATGTGTTAATATCTGATTTACACCACATCATAACAAACCTATGCTATATTCATATGCTATTGCTATCTATATCTATTATCATGATATTAATCGAGACATGCATTAAAACAAAACTTCATATGAATGTTTCAATCACAAATATACCTGCTTTTAAGTGAGCCATAAGTTATGAATTATAAATCAAATAAAAAATGTAAATTGAAAAGACCCTGCATGCCATACAGGGTCTGTACACAGACAAATCAAATCAACCCAAACAAATAAAATGGAGGACATTTTAGCAGTGCTAGCATTGATAACATGTCACTGATAACATGTCACTGATAACATGTCACTGATAACATGTCACTGATTCTGCAATGGCAATAACAAAAGATGTCCTCATGGAACATTTTGAAATGATCCATATAGAGGATTTTATTGGTAATTTTACTATTGATGCCAGCAGTTTATTGTACAAGCAAAGCAAAAGTGTATGCATAGCTCAAGCAAAATGTTGCTCAGAAAACTGTGAAAATAATTAAAAGTGGTTAAAGTAAGAGAGAGCAGATGCATGTTAGAAACCCCACGCACATTGTGGAGAGATGGTGGATAATGGTGAATACGGTGATGGGGGGAGGGGAGTGTGAGGAGCAGCTGCTGTTTGTTATGCGGTCAGTTGTACATTAGCACCTTCTGCCACATGATAACTGCTTTTTTTTAAATCAATCAAAATGAGTGGAAATCAATTTGTCTATGAACCCATTAGTTGTGTCAACGCAATTGTTTCTGTTCTCTTGGCAATAGGACTTTAAAGATCCGTTTTTCCCGAGTCAATCTCTTTAACACTTTGTTTCAGAAGACCTCTCCGTAACCTTTGGCCAGATTGCCATTACATTTGCTGCGTGTACATTAATGTTTCCCCAGAGGATACATCCTAATTATTTTTCTGATTACTTTGCTTCAAGCACTATCATCAGGCTGAAATGAGTAAACAGGAAATACTTCAATCTAATGGGTAGAGTGTCAGGAAATCCAGACGATGAACCAGTAATGAACGAGCAAATGTACTCATTAATTAAACTTTAAAAAATGCATGTTTTTGTTCCCTGATCTGGTCCAAGGTTTATGGATGGTATTTCACTTTGATCCACGGCACACTGTTAATATTTCGGGTTTAAAAATGTGACATTAGCTATACAGCCAAGAGATCTCTTTCTCCCTCTGCGTACTTCTTACCATCGAGTAAATCATATATAGATTGTAGCATGTACATATAGTTAGGTTTTAAGAGTTCCAACAGAAGAACACTCTTATGCAACTTTATATTCAGTACTTAGTATCATTTGGGGGCCCTATTATGCTTTTTGTGTTTTTTCCCTTTCCTGTAGAGTGTTATATTGTTTTTTGTGTCTGTAAATGGTCTGCATAAGCCTGAAACACCTCCATTGGAATCTTTTGTTTACTTCCGTAACACAATGACATCACTGAAACACTCGCGCTTCTATTGGCTAGCGCCCCAACACATTGTATGTGATAGGCTAAGGGGTGGGACATCTCTAATGGCGCGTTTCCACTACAGCGCGGAGCACGGTTTAAGAGGGCTGTGACGTCAGCGGCCCGTCTTTGGTTACGTTTCCACTTGGCCTAGTACCGGCCGGCGGGTCCTAATTCACAGTTTTTCTGGCCTCATAAAATTGCGGGTCTAGGGCCAGAGACAACGAGGCTGAGTCGGGCTGAGTATGCTAAACTAGAGAGAGCATCGCTGGCAAGGGGGCTACAACTACAACAAGATGGACATATTTGACCGTGATTTAATTGTAATACACGTTTCAAAATGATGCCGAAGTAACAACATACTGATACTGGTTAGTAAAAACCATGAATTAATGCTTTGACAAGTCTGCAGACAGACGGCAGGCGAAAAACCTTTTAAAATGCGTGTGTTCTAAATGGAGATTGGCTAAGCTAACGCAGTATATGCTCCGACCCGTCCACACTCACAACAACGGCCTATACAGACATAAATAAAGCAGCGACTGTATTCGCCATGACACAGGCAGTCTGTGGTTTGTACTTGTTTAACTTTTGTCTAGTTTCTGAACATATATGAGGAGCTGTGAGCTCTGAGTGCTAACAGCTAACGGCTGTGTTGTTTTTTTTCTGGGGTTCTCATTGAAGATGACGTCACGGCTCCGCCTACACTGCATTACTATAGATACTACCCCAGTTCCTAAACTGTAATGGAAATGCGCCATAAAGTGAGCCAGTCCTAACGAGGCCCAGCCATACCGAGCGGGGCCGAGCGAGGCCGAGCGAGGCCGTGTAGTGGAAACGCGCCATAAGAGGCTGACTTTAGCTCAAAATACAGCCACACCCCACATCAATGGACTGATTTACATGTGTGGGAATGAAAAGGCGTCATGCAGTTGAAATGACTCGGTAAACAGTGGGCTGTTAAGTTGATCCGCTTCTTCTCAGCATGTTGACATTATCCAATGTTTGTTCCAAAATTAGACGTTTTCCTTTTTCAACAACAACATTGTTGTCAACTTTTCCTCTTACTGGTGATCGTCCGAACATTCACACAAATGACTATGCTCAGAAACAGGATGGTCTTCAACTGAAATGTTAGGTTGACAAAATGATGGTCGATCACAGAACAGTGTCGATTCTCGTAACTTAGAAATAATAAAGACCTACATGTACATGAATTCTTTTCCACCCCATAATTAGTATATAGTATTTTAGAGTACAACTTCAAAAGTCCAGTCTTTTTTCAGACGTCTTCCAGTTTTAGAAGCAGCGATGCTCATAATTAACTACAAATTACACAGTAGAATAACTTTAGCTTACAGCGAAAACGCTTTTAAACACGTCTTTGCTGACTTTGAAGTTTTTATGATTTTGAGTGAAATATCAACCATACCAACAAATATTGAACGGTTCTAATAAAACTAAGCTTCTCATTTAGTGCTTGATTTATGATCAAGCAATTGCGTTGACATTCCCTTTAGCCTCAGCTGCACTTTGTTTTCATTTTAATTCATAAATGTTAGACTAAGAAAATCTGGAGTTATCAAAAATAGTTAAAGGATATGTTTTTTGTTGATCCCGTCCTCTATTTATTGTACATTTGTTTTCAACTCCAAGCCTAATTTACAGATTACAATGTGGGGCTGCAGAATCTTGGCATTTTCACAGAAATCTTGTTCTGGCAACACAACACATGTCACAAGTGATATAATAAACAAGTCAACATTCATTGCCCTCTTGCTGCATGTTTTGGTGTTTCTATGACTTTTCTTCAGCCTTTGTTTTCAGAAACAAAAAGATCGGTGACCAGGTCTGTTTTTACTCCTACGGCTGTGTTCCCAGCCTTTAACCAGGATGTATGGATACTTTTGGAAGGTTTTCCACTGGCATTTTCTGTGTTTTCACAGAAATCTTTTGACCATCGTACATGGTTTCCTTGACAGCTTTCTTATCAGTAAAGGAGGAGAGAAAATCCTGAAAACTCTACCACTTTAAAATGTGTGTAATGTCGTTCCATCAGGACAGTCTTGTTGACAATGTCACCAGTTCACTGCGAAACGCTATCCACAGAATCAATGAAATAATCAGTTAAGTTCCTGAAATGAGAAAATGTACCCAGTGTCATTAGCCATGGGAATCCGCTCTGTTATTCAGTCGTTTTGGAAAAACTTGCTCACAACATGTTTTCTCAGTGTTGCTCTGATAAATCTGATCCTCGTTGGACACACTGGTCATGAGGCTATGAGACTGGGATAACATAACTGTGAAGAATGTGCTGTTCTGAAGTCAGAGTATAACAAATCAGAATTATGGGTTTCATGTCAGGAAGTAAGTCCTGGTCTATGCATAAATACACACTTTATGGTTGCTTTGACATCAGTGTCATTTTCAGTTTTATTGCCTCAGCAAATAAAACAATGAATCATACTTTTATTGAATGAAGTCTGTAACTCTAGAAGCGAGGAGTAAGCAGAAATGGAAAGGCTTTTCGAAATAAGTCATTCATGGAAATGTACAGGTCATAAATTGTAAATCGCAGAGATTTATGTGCCCCTGCTGTGTGTTCTTTCTTCACAGACAGGAGGTTCGAGAGAACTGTGTTCGCTGGAGGAAGAGGTTCACCTTTGTGTCCAAAATGAGCGCAAACCCCCACACCGGAGTCCTGGATCCCTCTGTCTGCAGGTTGTCAGTCAGGAAGGTACGACTTTTATACAACAGGTCAATCAGTGTCTATAAAAAACTATGATTTTAATTAGTTTTGACTTAAAGGTAGTCAGGTGATAATCATCTGAGCCATTCATTAACAAGATTTGACATGGAGCAGTACTGAACTACAAAAGAGATTAAGCAACAAATAAGCTATTTTTATGAACCACCATGTTTATGTTGAGTTTGAGTCATTTGACATCAGGTACAGTTGCAGGAATCCCCAGTACTGCCATGCTCTTAACTGCAAATATAATTGGATCACTGATCTAGAAGTAGTTAAAAGGTTGTCTGGAGCTATGCTGGAGCCGTACTGATTCACACTACTGTTCAACACATTTTGAATCAGCTGTTCTTCTTCCCTATTGAAATGGCTTTTGCCCCAAGAAAAGAATCAAATTATTCAAACTTGTTGCGTGGCACGTGGAATACTGTAAAGGCATAAATGACCCTTGACCAGTATAGAACCAACTCTTGTACCAATACCCAGCCCTGAAGAACTGCATCCACCAACAAACCAGATACAACCAAAATAAATGTACAGACTTTTGAGTCAGAGGTATATCCAGGATCCAGGATATTTCAGTGATGCTGAAATCTCCCATGTGAACGGCGCCTCGATGCCATGCTCTGAGGCACCCTGAGTGTGGTCTCAGCCTGTAATTTAACTCTCTCTTTGGGAGCCCTGTAATTGGAGGCCACTGTAATATGAAGTTGGATCAGTTGGATCACCAGTTCATTACTGTCTTCCTGTTTTCCCTGCAGGAACTCAAAGGAGGAAAAGCATATACGAAGGTAAGAGCTTGTGTCTCCCTATCATGTTCATGAAGGTTGCCGATGAGCTCCGTGTAAACCTTAATGCCACATTGTGTAAATATTAGCATTTCTCGCTGCACTTTGTCAAGCTCTGCACTAGCAGGGCTTGACAATAAATCAAAAAATGCGTCCTCCCTACGTTCACTTTTGCCCGGAATCTGCAGAACATCCTGCCAACACTTCTCTAACCGTAACTGTAAGAGCTCCTACCAATGAGTCACGTCTCGTGCAATGAAATTACAAGGTCAAACCCCTCAAGGTCGATAAACTTTTGTTGATCCGTGGACGTTGTTGCCGGACAGGAACCGTTTCCTCTGTTTTCCCCTATTCTCATTTAGGTTTCCTTTTGCTAAATATATACCCAGCTTCCCTCTTTAGAAGTTGGCTTCCTTTTTAAATACACACCTGTGAAAACAGAAGCTCCTCAAGAAAAGGGAAACCTGGAGAATGAAGCATGGGAACATTTAGATTGAGAGGAGCTGTAAATTGTAGTTCATTTAAAAATAACATCCCAAATGAGCTTCAGACAAAGGCAGTTTCCACACGGCAAGAAGCTGTGAGGTTATTTTTAAAGGTAAAGTCATGTAGGCATGTAGGGTCCATTTCAGTGTTACCTTCTAAATCTGGATCTCTAATGCTGGTTTCAGAATCAGGATCAGAATACCTTTATTCGTCCACAGGGGAAAGTTTCATTGTTCACACCAAGTAAAGAGCCAAAGATAGCTTATATTATTAAGAAGCATATTCAAAATAAAAGTAGAATTTACCAGTTAAGCCCCATGCAACATCTAGCAAGAAACAGTGTCTAAGGGCTTCTTAACATTTAACAAACTATGAATGTCTCATACCCACTTAACGGGGAAGAAACTCAGCTATCAGACAATATTAAACCATTTTTAGCTAAACAAACAGAAGGGTAATAACAAGCCTCCTGAATTAGCCCTGAGCGAAACTGTAGAAATACAGAACTCACGTAGAAATACTTTATTACTTATCGGATCTGCACAAACAAGATATCAGCTAGCAAGCTGAATTCCACAGATTATATAGGTATTAGTATCATCACTGAGAGACCAAAACTTGCGGCAGGGGAAGCAAACCCAGACAACACAGCTTAACGGGACCAAAACGGAAAATAACGTTGTTTTCTGATCAAAAGTTGTGTTCAATGGCATTAAAACGCATAAAACGCTGCTGAGGTTAATCCAATGTGTCTGTGTCACTTTTAAATGATTACTGATAATCCATCAAAATATTTATGGCAAAAAAACTGAGTTTTCATATATAGCTGCTATGATAGCTACGAGAGTGTATGACAAGCTTCCGGTTTTGGGCATTCTGCTGTGCAGCACTCATTCACCAATGGGTAATGTGTAGATGGATTTGAGGAACTTCCCTTCGATTCTATTGGCTCTAACGGTTTAAAAAGAGGTGTCAATCATCAAAATCGACCAAGGGGGGGCCAGAGATATGGAAAATCCACCCAAATGACCCCAGAAGTGGTTTTTTTTCTCCAAATCTCTCTAAAAAGGTCAATGTCACTTGTTTTGCATCAATCTTGATACAGGGTACTTATTATATGTTGTACTTTGGATTCCTAAAGCTTTTAGTCTACTATCCCATCATTCAAGGGTAGTTTACTTTTTACTATAAGTAATGGTTTATTTTTTGGACGGACACTATAATTTAAATTTGTTTTTTGTTTTTACTATGTTCAATCTGAATTTACTTTAAAATAAAAAACATCTATATTGATTCTGACTTTTCTACATCCAACTCACAGGTTTATCATTACTTTGAGAGAAAGATTATTAATTTTCCCCTTTTAGAAGTGAAGTTATAGTCATTTGTTCTGGGAATGTCATTTTCGAGCCTGAGACCTGAAAAACAGGCTTGGGGCTTAACTGGTTAACACAATTTACAATTTACACACATCCAGGAAATTAGAATAATAGGGCCTCTTTACTGAATTGTTTTATTTATGTAGTAAGAAACCACAATTATAGACCATGTAAAGTTGTTTTTGTTCAGCTTTTTGTGCCGTTACAGCTCGTCCTAACTCCCCCTTTCTCTGTGACTATTTTCCCATTTATTTTTCAAACAAGGTTCTGAATCTTTTGATTTTTGGGAGGGTAAAGGGAGAAAAAGATTACAAACAGACTGCATCATGCAGGGACAGGCCGTCCTAATACCTTTCCAGAGTGCACACTGTGTAGGTGTGCCATAGATTCCAAGGATTTGTTCCCAAATGTGATACTATAATCAGTGTTGCTCTGGCCTTCCTTTCATGATTTTCTCACTGGCTGTATATCCAGAGAATATAACCAGCTACCTTTTAAAAACATGTAACATGTAATTCTCTTCATCAATTCAACAAAAATATAGGTTTGATGTCTGTTAAGAGTGACATGTGGTTTCTAAACCCTGTCAATATATAAAGACTTCAGAAGCTTGTGACTTTTTTTAACGACGGTAATTTAGTAAATGATGGGTGTCACAGAGATCTCTCATGCCAAAAATAAAATGCCAATGAACCCGTCCATTAGTGAATCTAGAATTAACTTGTTTTCTTCTTTTTCACTCAGCTGGGCTTCACAGACCTCAACATGGCGGAGTTTGCGGGTTCTGGCTCCACTGTGCGCTGCTGTCTGCTGGAAGGATACGACACCAAGAACACACGGCAGGACAACTCTATACTGAAGGCAAGGAGAAGGGTGTTCGGGACAAAAAAAGACAAAAAGTCTGTTCCCTCACTGTAGAAACAGGAATTTTATTGTGTCGTAAATGTGATGCCTGACGCAAGCTAAATCATTAACTCTGACACTTTGAACCTTTTCATTGATTGCTTCCACTCCACGAGTTTAATCAGAAGAGACCTGATTGGAAAGGTAGAGGATCAATAGGCTCTTTGTCATGTCAACCTGGTGACTTCTGTTTAAAGTGCTTTGGTGTTTCTGTCCAAAGGACAAACAAACAGTGGGTTGTCTAAATGATGCACACTCTAAAATGCACAGAATAGAGTGGTGCAGTGACGAGTCCTAAAACCCGGAAGTGAGTTAGCATTTTACCACTACCGGTTCCCTCGTCTCAGAGCCAATGGGATTTCTCCCTAGGATTTTGGAAAAGAGCTGGAAATAAGGTCTGTGGTTGAGACAAATTTAAGAGACGGATCACGTTTTGTTCTATGACATTAAATACATCAGCAGTGACCCCCACTGGTGATTTCTGAAGAGTTTACGTGGTCTGAAAACGATGGTTGTTAACAAGTGGCTGAATAGGACTACAGAAGTTGAGGACGTTGTACATCATTACACCGAACACGTAAACACTCCTGCTAAGTTTGTTTGCCCTGTTCTGCTTGAAAGCAAGTATCTGCGCTCTTGCAAACTGTTAAAACAAACGCTTCAACTTGTAACATTTTGAATCTGTATTTTTGAATATGGATCTTAAGTTGGCGTGACGTTGAAGCAGCTGCTGAAGTTAGTTTATAGCATAACGTTAGCATTTTGCTTCTGGCGATTAGATTTATGATTAGAAAATTATAAAAGTAGGGTAAACATGTGGAGATTATCCGGCTGAACAAACGTGCATTTATCTAACAGGTTCGTTTTTTTCCACAGACCTTATTTCCAGCTATTTTCCAAAATCCCTATGGAGAAATCTCATTGCTTTTTTGTCGAGGGAACCCGAGCGCAGCTTACTTCCGGGTAAATAGTCATCCCTGCACCACTCTATAAGTAAAAAGGTTCTTTAATAGACCAATATACTATTTAAAAGATATAAATTTAGGATTTTATATATATTCTAAAGTTAACATTTTAGAATATTGGGAAGATCCACTTGGGATGCAACTATTGGGATGTATTTTTCGTAAAGATAACCTTGGAATAAAATGATTATTAACTTATTTATCTTTTTTTAAACTTTAAATAGCTTTGCTATAACATACGGTAGGCACATCAGAGCATTTACAAGTAGGGAGTCAAATATTTAACGCCCAAGACAATATTCTAAGTATTGCTCAACACCTGGGTAAGAAAAAAAAACAAACACAGAAAAGATTAATAAATAAATAAGGAATAATAAAGCTACTGCACTTTCTCCTCACCACAATAAGCCCAATGTCCTTACCGATCTAAAGGAGGCAAAACCTTAATCTCGGGTTGTTGGGTAATCCTCCTTACAAATGGGAAAATAGGGCCCCATGTTTCCTAAATGATTTAGTGGTTTTAGACTCTTGGCTAAACAAAATAAAAGCACTTTGAAGACATCTAAACCCAAAAGTCAACATCAACACCAAACGAAAAGCAGTCATCTTCACACACAGCTGAACAGTTTAATGTCTCTGTGGGTAAAGGAGCTTCTGGATCATTCTCTCTGCAGCGCCACCCAGAGGCCGTCAGGATACACTGCGCTGTAAAAACAAAGAGCCAAGACAGTCACGAGTAACTCTGTCATCTCATTCCTCTGGAAGACATACTGTTAACTCGTACGTCAGTGAGCTTACTGGGAAAGCACTCCACGCTTTTCCAGTTCCTTAACAGACATTTGGGTCAAAACATGCACTTTGACTCTTCTTAATAGCACAAATATAGGTTAATCAATAGGAACTGAAAAAAACATGTTTGTTAAATTGTGTGGTAAAATGTATTTGTATGTCTTTTTAAAGGTGATAATTGGGATGACCCTCCTGTCTGGAGATCCGTGTTTTAAGACGTGAGTATTTGAAAGAGTGTGAGATATACGATGTGCTTTATTCATGTCTCAGTCAGTTCTCAATGTATAGTACACAAAGTTCATCACAGAGCGTCTATCACATCAGCCTGTTGCTCTCAATATTAGTTTGCTTACCATTTTAACATTGTTATCTGATGGAGATCAGACTGGAACTGGAGTAGTAGAAGTGTGTAGAAGTATTGTGTGTTTATATACATTAATATGCAGTTGTATCTTAATTACAGTTCTTTCTATACCCACTAATTTCAGGGTACTTTATTGTAACTTTGTTAAAACTTTATACGCCAAAGTTGTGTGGGTTCTTTTTCCTCTGTTGTTGTTGGAAACATTAACAATGGAAAAGTTAGTAACACTGAATTTCTGGATTTAAAGCTGATCAATATAAACCAAGCCATACATTCTCCACTTGATTAACTGCAGATATTTTTAATAGTGAATCTGTAAAGTTACATTGTTTTTCTGTTGATGGAGTTCTGCATACATTATAATTGGTTTCCTTGTGTTTTAAGGACATTTGTAACCTTTTAACCAGATTGTTGAACATCATATTTCCACTCGTCCGTCCTTTATTGCTGCAATGACTCAGTTCCCCCCGCAGGCAATCCAATGAATGTGAAGAGGCTGCCAAGCTAAGCAGCTCTGTGCTCATTTCATATTTTCCAGACTGATAACTTGTGTTTACTTTTTTCCTGCAGGCCTCCCTGCGCAGCCAAATCCATCTCCATCCCGGGACAAGAGCACACCCTGCAGCTGGACTGTAAGGGGGAGGGAACGGCCGAGCCCGGGCCTGCTGGGGGGGTCTCTCTGGGCCGAGCTTCCAAGCCTCGACCCTCCATCATCAGCTCAGGTACAGCTCAGGTCTCAGCTGAAGCATTTAAAGAGGATTCTTTTAGTCTGTATTGTACTCCGAGACTAGGTTACATTTTGAATCTGGTCCAAATCTGGAAGACTACACATTTATCTTAAACGGTGTCAAAAAGACATGAGGTTAAGAAGTAGTACGAAAACATCTGATACAGTCTTGAGTCTTAGATATTGGCTAAGCCCCTCAGCGATAAGAGTTTTTCAATCAGAGACATAACTTCCTGGAAGAAGTAAAACAAAAAAGAATCATTGTCCTTGCTGGCAATGTTTAGGAATTCTTCATTTTGAAACAAAATACTTAAAAAAACAACAGGTTTTATTTCAACAAAAGGTAGTTTACAAAGGCAGTTGCTAAAAAACAGTTTGCATTTACAGAAACAGAAGTAAACAAAGACTGCTTGATGTCTGATCCTGCAGAGGAAGCAACTAAATAAACATTTTGACATGAAATAAATATATGTGAGGTGGTAACCATTTAGTTGTTTCTTGTTTTGGTGCCTTCAGGTCTCCTTGATGAATCAGAAGCCAGCCACTCCGGCCCTGCAGAAGGTTTTCTCTCTGGTCACTCTCGTAACTCCAGCTATGCCAGCCAGCACAGCAAAATCTCAGGTACAAGACTCACTAACAAATGTCTCATGTAGCCCTTTTTTGTGGGTCATTAAACTCTTTATTATACAAGACCTGTAGTTTTCCAATACTCCTGTAGGAAGTAACCTCGCCAAAGTATCGCGTTGATAATCTGTAATATTTTAAGGTCTCATCTGATTTCTTTTTAATAATAATATTATACTTAATTATACTTTTAATAGCACATAACCCATAATCAAGTCAAACTAGGGTAGGCAGGCAATGCAATAAAAGCATTTTTGAGCTTAGATTTAAAGAGGCCTTGTTATGCTTTTGGGGGTTTTCCCTTTCCTGTAGTGTGTTATATAGGTTTGTGTGCATGTAAATGGTCTGCAAAGGCTAAAATCCCAAAGTTCCCTCCAGAGGGAGTTTCTCTCACACACACTCCCCCCTGCCTGAAATGCCTCCGTTGGACTCTTTGTTTACTTCCATAACACAGTGACATCCCTTCTATTTGACTTCACTTCTATTGGCTAGCGCTCCAACACGTTTACATTACAGGCTTAAGGGTGGGACACTCAAGCATGTAAACATTCTCAGTAGAGGCACACAATTCATATATGAACCTGAAAAAGGGCAAAATATGTCCTCTTTAAATCTTTACAAAATCTAACATTGTCATGGCATTTTCTGTTGTGGCACTTTTAAATGTAGAGATACAGGTACATTGGTAGAGGAAGAGTGATGACAATCGCCTAAAGGTCTCTAGCTGTCACTGTTACTTTGTGTCCTACACACAATTTCTGGAACCCTTCATTTGCGCTTATCCCACTGGGTGTTAATGTATGGTCACATGGTCCACACATGTCTATTTGGCGAACCTGTTGACAGATGATTATATTTCTGTCACGTGGGGAACCCTTAAGGCTACTGAAAGCATACATTACAGTGTTAAGTGCACTATATATATATCCTATATGGGAATTTGTCTTGGTGCATAACGAAAAGAGTCAAGATAAGATACTGTATATAAAATAGAAAGTGGCCAGAATTACAATCAAAATGTATACTCAATCATGTTCTTTTTTTATGAAAAGAGAATAAATGTAACTAATAGTGTCCATGGTGTAATAAGTGTCATTTAAAGGAGTAGTTACTACAAAACTATATCAATTGTTTTGAGTACTCATGTCCCTAGGTTTTCTATGTAGTAGTCACATGTAGCTTGTATTAAATCATATAAACATGTCGCAGTAGAGGCACAGAATACATTTATGAACCTGAAGATGAGCATTATATGTCCTCTTTAAAATAAATAAATCGCTCAAAGCTTTGTAGTTTCTTATGTTTTTATTTTATTTCTTAATTGGACTACGCTCAGTTTTCCCTTTGCAATAACGTATGCAATACAATATTCTATGTTTATATTTGTTAGTGGTAGGTTGGCCTGCTATTTTGTATTCTACCTAAAAAAAGAAATATATTATATTAAAATATTTTTGTATTGCTTTTCCTTGTTAACATGCTGCTGTAGCAAAACAGTTTCTCCATTTTGGAATAATAAAGGATATCTAATCTAGTATAAGCCTGGGCATGGTGTTCCAGAGCCTGTTATCTCGAGAGCTGTCCTGACTGGAATAGACTGAAGGCCTCTGCCTGACCATATCAAAGTGCCAGCAGGGAAATACTGAGATACAAGATCGGAGCTACACCAACTACACCAACTATAGCGCGAGAAATATAACTCAACACTTTCTATACACAATACTCCCGTGATTGGTGATAAACAAAACTGATACCAGCGTCAAAGTTCCGTTAAGCGAGCTGTTGAGCATCGTAGTTGGCAACAATCAAGGTATAAGCGCAATAAACTGTGCTAGAATGTGAAATTACGTATCCGCAATCAAGCGTTGTCCTTCCCCACCTCCACGTAGCTCCATGAACGCAGCATAGTATTGGCTTGGTTTTTTGCGATCAGAATCAGAATCAGAATACCTTTATTAGTTCCCCAGGGGATACATTTACATTGTTACAGCAGACAAGAGCCAAATACAGCTTAATGTTACCTAAAGCATGCATAACAAAAGTAAAGATTAAAAAAAGAAATTATATATATTTTTAAAGTTACACATTTTACATAATACACACCCTGTAACAGTTCTGCGGATTTAGCAGCCAGGTATATCTTGCACAGTTTTTAACGGCATATATTGCACATATTGCAAATATTGCACATAGTTGGTATTTATCTGTTAATAATCAAAAGAACCATGAAATCAATTCTAAACTGACTCGAAGCCACTGTAAAGAGGAGACAAGTGTTGTGTTAAAAGCCTGTGTCCCTGCAGGTTACAGCACTGAGCACTCCTGCTCCTCCAGCCTGTCGGACCTCACACACCGCAGGAACACCTCGACAGGAAGCAGCGCCTCTGGGTGCGTGGCCTCCCCTGCTGACACCCCTGCAGAGGGCGACAAGGACGCCGGACGTCCAGAGAGACCCCCTCGACCTCCGCGGCCCATCTTACTCCCCAACAGGCCCTCCAGGTACGAACACAAAGTACAGTGCATAAGTCCTCTGCTCAGGAGAGCACTGTGGTTTGGCCTCTTACATTACATTGCATTTAGCTGACGCTTTTATCCAAAGCGACTTGCAATAAGTGAGCGACTTACAATCTAACTACACATGTATTTTTCATTTACTGTATTGATTCAGGAGGAAGCAGGACTCGGTGGAGAGTCACCCCTCTTGGGTAAACGACACCCGCATGGACGCAGATGATATTGTGGAGAAAATTGTTCAAAGCCAAAACTTTGCAGATGTCAACAACACTGAAGGTACAGTGGAGCACGATAAGATTCAGAGTAATCCAACATCAATAGTGCAGCTCTGTGTCATCCTTTTCTGTATGTTTTCCCTTTATTGTGAGTTTCAAAAGGACAAAAACAGTACTTAAAACAACAGCTGCACATTTGTATCTCAGTAGTGATTGCTTTACAGGTTAAAAGTAAATAAAAGCAGTCGCTATACTGTATACTGCTAAAAGGGGTTAATTACAGCCCGTGCACACTAAAGAGAACTAGATTTAAAGGGGCCTTATTATGCTTTTTGGGGTTTTCCCTTCCCTGTAGTGTGTTTATATAAAGTAGGTTTTTGTGCATGTAAATGGTCTGCAAAGGCTAAAATCCCTGAGTGGGATGGAGTTTCGTTCCCACACACTCAGCTCTGTGTTTTGTCTGCGTGTCGATGCCTCCTGGTTCCTTCAGCAGCAGCTCACTGTGTTTCTGTGTCTCTGGCTTTCAGACAGCAACCTGCGACTGTTTGTCAGCAGAGACGGAACCACTGCGCTCAGCGGCATCAGGCTCGGGAACAGGTGAGAGCTCGGTTATGACTTTCTATTATTGAGGTTTTTTTAAACACTTCCTCCGCTCTTTGTTTCTTCCTTCCAGATTGGAGTTGTAGCTATAGAGACATTTTCTATCGTTGTCTGTTTGTGGCGCTATACAGTTTCCTTGTCAAGAATTTGAGCAAAACCCCATAACGTTTTTAAAAAGTGTTGAAGTTTAGAAACACATATCTGGTCGGATTTAGTTTAAAGGGGCCCTATTGTGCTTTCCCTTCCCTGTTGTGTGTTTTTATAGCTGTTTGTGCATGTAATTGATCTGAACCTGAAAATGAGCATAATAATCCTTTTCAATTTAATTGGGTTGTTCCTGATTAAATACTTTTTGTTGATCTAAGATTGGATTAAATGTTTGCAGTTCTTGGCGCAGCTCTTTGCTTTAGACTCAAATACAGTGTGATACATTTAATGATTGGCTGTCATAGATGGTTAGGGACGATTCGGAAGTCCTTTGGAGGCAAATTCATGATTTATAGATTTTACTTGACTTGACTTTTACATAACATTTATTTAGCCGGCACTCTTATCCTTGGTGGGTACAATCCAAACAAATTGCAAAGAAATGCAGTACATAAACTTCCTGGTTTACGGAAACAAATTGACCACATCAACAGACTTTAACAAACTATATTCACTTTCAAGCATTAGTTTGGAAAAATAAATAAAAACTTGCAATAAACGAAATGTTTCAAAGCTTTAAAAAAGACTTAATTTGAAAGCCTACCCCCTTTTCTTATGACTGTCATCTGTTTGCCACTACACAATAAACTGTTAATAAATGTCCATGGTACCAATTAAAGTAAGGATTAAAGTGATGTAACTGCGATAACCCTCCAGCACATCAAACACACTAATGAACTTGTCCACACACACACTCTGACTCTGGTTCCTGTGTGTTCGGTGTCTGCAGGGTGTCTGCCGGCGGGTACGAGCCTGTGGTGATAGAGAGCCATTAGACCTGGAGCAGGAGCAGTGGATCGTGTCGTCTTCTGTCTCACTGGTTTCCCCGGAGCTTCAGCCGGTCTGATGCCGCGAGGGGGAGAAACCTCGTCAGTTTGCACTTTATGTGAAGTTTGTCTGCACTCCGTTCAGCTGTTTCTCTGCACAAATGTTTCTCTCGTACTGCCTTGTGGTGTGTTTACCTAACTAGATTTTGGATGGGATTTAGATCCAAAGAAGTCTGGAGATTTAAAGAGATAACACTTGATGGTAAATATGTTTTACCTGTAAGATGATAACAGATACAGACAGTAACATCATACATTTGTCTCTGGTTTTATTTTTCTGACTGATGCTCTATGCTAACTGTAGCATAAAAGGAGGGAAACGGTTAAACATTACGTCTGAGATGACTGATATTTTCTGTGTTTAAGTCCCCTTTTTAATACCAACCGCTTGAAGTACAGTATACTTACTTGTCGTATACTTTTTTTGCAGTTAGTATACAAATTAACAAAACGAAAAACACTTTTTTTTTATTTCTAAAAATGTAAGACTCTGAAATATTTGTGCTTACTTTGAGCCGCTCCTCTATTGCATTTCATTCTTTGAGTATGAATCATTTAGTCAATTAAACAATGTAAAGTCACTACAGACCAAAAATCTGCTCAGTTTTAGTATCTTATCTGTTTAAAATGGAGCATGCTTTCAAGCTGATATTGTTAGATAAAAAAATATTGGTGTCTTGTTAGGGCCTGCGTTAATTTAGGTAAAAAAGTTTAAAGTCGTTTCCTTTTCAGTTACTGTCAAGAATATTATGTCACTGCTCAAAAACAAATGATTGAATAGGACAGACTAGAGTTAAATCCACATGGTGTCCAACTTCAGTCAAATTCAAGCCACTTTCATTATAAATTCATTACTCAATTCCATTTTTTTAACAGATTTCTTTTGACACGTTCTACATCGTACTTAGCTCGATCCACTTTACCTTTCCACGTCTAGGTGGTCATGGTACATTTAATATCAAAAGGATATTTTAAGACTGACTGCCAGAGGACCATCTGTGGAGAACATGTGTGTGAGAAGTGACAGTAATGACATTACATTAGAGCTGAAAGAGACAGGAAGTCATTGCCGGCTAGCCCTGAGTGACTTCCTGATTTGCTGGCGACATATGGATGATTATGTTTCATGTTCACCAACGGTAGAAACCTGGCCAATTGACTACTTGATTTATTCTTCTGTCATAAACTGTGTTCTTCCCTCAACACTTGCAGGATGATATGTTCATCAGAAGTCATTTTTGTTAAAGCTTAAAGTAAAAGTTTAGAAAACCACTACAAAGATGCAAAAACTCTGAACCGCTTTAGTTTTTTTGTCTTTTTTTAGTTGTTGCTGTTCCCTGTTGATCGGGGAAAAGCAGTGGAACCACTTTGTGCCTGTAAAGTTTCTCTTGAATGATCCGGAAGCACCAGGAAATCTGTGAGTGCTAGTGATGGAGAGGAGAGAAATATTGTTTTCTTGTTCTATGTTGTAACGTGCAGGGGAATCCCATCCTATACTCACTGCATGTTGCTGCTCCATCTCCATGAAGGATGACTTGTTTATCATTTAGTTCTCCTCTCCATCCGAAGTTCAAACTGAATGTGAGGTCGATCTGAGAAACACAGTTCTGTGGTACAAACTGTTCTGGTTTTATTTTGAAAGACAGAGTTTAATCCATGAAGAGGGATTTCTGCAGACTCTAAAAGTCTTTGTTGCCCCCTGGTGGAGCAACGAGTCTGTGCTCATTTGGTGTTCACATGGATGTTTAGTTAGTTTGTTTACAGCTGTCTTCGGATGAACAAACACTAAAGTTGTGGAGAACACACACACACACACACACACACACACACACACACACACACACACACACACACACACACACACACACACACACACACACACACACACACCCAGCTGGCTGGTTGATGGGTTATTTTTATCAGTTTTTCCATTTGGGTTTTTACTCCAGATACTTTTCCACATAAAGTAAGAACAACATTTATTTTTGTCAAGAGTCTTAAAGTCAAATGTTTTCTTTTGTAAAAAGATAAAAAAGGAATAAGTCTTTATTTTCAAATGCAGGTTAAGTCCACTTGAGTTTAGTTGAATGACACAGATGTTATTTGCCAAGATTTGGCTCCAACTAAGGATATTCTACAATCATAAAGAGGGATAATCAGCACATTTTCAAACCAGCAAATGATTGTCTATTAAGCTTTAAAAAAAACAAAAAACTTTTATTGTCAACTTGTTTCCTTTCAAACAACAAATCGAAACATTGCTTAATTGCATCCGAAACAAATAAAATAATAATTTTGGCCTTGTTTACAAAGAAAATCGGCTTTTAAGACTCTGTTCTTCATCTGAAAACATACTTAAGGACAATATATTTTACGGTGAAGCTTTAGTTTTCCACCTTCCACATCTTCTTCACACTACACTGGTTGAATCCAGCTCATTATATAAAAGTTGAATCACTTTTCTTTACACTACCTGTTTGTATTTTTGCATCTGTTTGTTTATTAATCACGTGATTTCTCACCATTTTCGGGATGAGTCACTGACTGTAGTCTGAAATTGGGTTTACATCACCACAGCCTTTAGTATTCTTTTTAAAGCATTTATTTATATATTCTTTCCCCTTTTTAATCTTTTTATTTCTCATTGTCTGGAGGTTGTTAACAAGCTATGCACACAACTCACCTCCCTGAGTCTTTGATTTTTACAATTAGTAATTCTAACAAATTATTCTATTCCTACAAAGCTAGTATAACCTTATTTTATAGAGAATCTTTTTGTTATTTCTGCTGAAATGACTTTTAAACAATAAAAAGCTAATTAGAGTTTGTTTCTGTGTTGTGTTTTTAATCATCAGTGTTGTTCTAGCTCCTGTATCACAGTAACTTGACGGCATCATGCGTTTCCACAATGACATGAAGATGAGCTTTCTACAAAAATACACAATGTTCCTCAGGAATTTGTTTCCATATATTAAGTAACAATAAAGCATTACAAAAATACTCCAATACAAGTCAATATCCTGCATGGGAAATACTTCTTCATTTATGTTTTATAATTTAGAGCAGCTAAATGTACTATAAGCATTGTATTGAAAGCCATTTTTTCAAACACAACTGATACCTATAAATATTAGTTTAAACTTCTTTATGAACAGTTAGTTTAGTCCAGGTTTAAGGGGTCAATTAAGGGTTCGGGCCCCTCCAAAGGTCAAAAGATAAATCTGTGAGGTCATAGTATTATTAAAAGAAGAGAAAACAAAGCTTTAATTTCTTGGATAAAGTGTTTTCTTTCTTTGCTTCCTTGGGCAATGAAAGTTATTTAAGTAACTTTATTATATTGTTGTCAAACACTAAGAACCTAAACTACTTTTCTTTTACATTATAATTTAGATGACAATAACAAATCTGTGAGGCCAAATTCTGATAATATTGATAAGAATTCCCACACATTATTAAATCATTTTTGTTTCCCCAGAAGAGGGCGCTCTGCTCAACATTATTAATTCAGTGCAGGGAAACCCTTGAAATGAAATCATTTAAATATACTGAAAACTAGAGGAAATGTAGGTAGAACCTTTTGAGCTTTAGTTTCTTGAAGACTTAATCTCACAAATATTTATCAGAGGCATAAAATGATGCTCCCTGTGTGATAACATTTCCAGCAGTGGACTTGAGAGACACTTATGACAAGGACAGTCAAAATAGGAGCGAGCCAAGATCCAAAAATGGGATAACTAGGGCCAAAAGGGTGGGTGGAGGGGGTCTGGAGGACGGGTTTGGGCTGACAGCCCGGGGGCACGGCAGAGGACCAGGAAGGGGTCTCGGGCGACGGCCCGGGGGCAAGGCAGAGCTCATGGAGGGGGTCTCGGGCGGACGGCCCGGGGGCAAGGCAGAGTTCGAGTAGGGGCGAAGGCCACAGCGGGCAAACTCAGGGGGCCGGGCAGGAGGGCGAAAGCCGCAGCGGCAAAAGTCAGGCGGCCGGGCTCGAGGGCGAAAGCCGCTGGGGAACTCAGGAGGCCGGGCACAAGGTTGGGCAAGAAGGCGGCGACGGGACAGCTCCGGAGGGCGGGCACGAAGGCGGTGATGGGACAGCTCCGGAGGACGGGCAGAAGGCCAAACAGGACCCCCCGCTGGAACAGGTATCGGCGGGACCACCACCCTGCTGAAAAAAACAGCTTAGACCCAACATCGCCAACACCCAGTCAATATTAGGCTGGATTAGTTTTCTGGTTTAGAGGGGTTTTGGACACTTTAGCTGGTCAGGATAGCTGGTTTGGTCACAGTGGTCTAGCTGGTCACCATTAGCTGGTCGGGATAGCTGGTTTAGCTGGTAAAAGCTGGTGGTCACAGTGGTCTAGTAGCTGGTCACCTAATTAGCTGGTCAGGATAGCTGGTAAAAGCTGGTGGTCACAGTGTTCTAGCTGGTCACCATTAGCTGGTCAGACTTGTATGATCTTGAGTAGAACTTTAGCTGGGATTACTTGATGGTTAAGCTGGTCATATATGATGACGAAACACTCTCACCCAATTGCAGTAGCTCAATGAACATCTATCATTTCAGATCAGAGCACCTACCTTACCAGAAAGGTACCAGAATGTATTGTCTGTAAATAAATACTCATACATCAAATGATTAGAAGCAGGAAAATAATTTATAACACACAATGAACATTAACACAAATTTGAAAACACCCATTACTTCATATTTTTAAGCAGTTTCCTTCAACTGTTTCTTTCCGCTTTTCACAAGGTCCTGTATTTTTTGTGAAATGTAGTAACCGGCCAACTTCTCCCTCTCGGTCTTCTCCACGTTTTGTGAATTCAGCCATCCTCTGAAGCACTCTTGAAAAGAGAAAGGAAAAACAGATTAACTTTTAGCTTTGTGTTATGATTACTTAAATATGTGCACTGTGAGATGAAAAAGAAAAATGTATCAAATTTAGTTTTGAACATTCACTGTGATTGGGTCTATTGTCCACGCAATACACCGTATTTAATTTTTTCTTAATTTACATTATTTAATTTCATATTCTGTTCTTGTAAATATCATATTCTATTATATTAAATGTATATAAACTTTTTGCACTACTTTTTATTTTGTATTTTTGTATTTTGTTATATATGTTGCATTGTTGGAGGAGCTCAGGTCAGAAGAATTTCATTGACATTTCTACACTGTAGCTGCTGAGCATATGAGAATAAAACCTTTGAATCTTGAATCCAACACTTTTTTTTGTGGAAAATCCTAAATTGTAGGATAGTGATATTTTACTTTCAGAATCTACCTCCAGTGGATGTGTAGGATCTACAGTATGATAGATATATTACTTTACACCCGGAAGTATGTATTGTCATTCTTATTGTCGATAAATTGAGGGATATACGCTATATTTTATTAACACCAGTATGTACTTTATACATCCACCTCGAGTGTTTGTCTCTGAGTATGTACCGGAAATAATTTAATTTTAAAGTTCAACCGCATATTATATAGACTATATCAGCGCCACACCTGCGTAACACATGGCGCCTCTTGTCTGAATCATTTTTTAAGTGATTTGTAATCTATTCTTGTCGACTTGCAGCCTAATACAAAACTACCACTGCTTACCTCTAATGAGCCTTGGTAGAACAAGTGTCGAGTCATGGGGTCCAGGACTGACTGAAGACATGTGGAACAGAGTACATGCATGGTTTCGATGTACAGGAAACTGGAACTTTGAACAGGTGTTTTCATCTGTTCTGCCTGAGATTCACAAGTTCTTGATTAGGTGTTTGATGTGGGCTGGCATGATCCTTTCTGCAGCGATAAATAAAGAAACAAAGAAAACATTATTAATAATAGTAATGATGGTAACAACAATAATATTAGTATAACTATTTATATAGCACTTACACAATTGCAAAGTGATTTCTCACAACAAAAATAAACTCTCACTTCTTGTTAAGAGGGGTAGTGCAAGCTGTATGTGCTTATCAGCCAAAAAGATCAGAATACTTTTTTCAAGACAATTGTTCATGGTGATGTCACTAAAAACACATGATCACAAATATCCTCACACGAAAGTTAGTTTATCACATTATTAAGATGTGCAAATAAAAAGTAATGGTCTTTCTTCACACACTGTTATGTGATCATGAGTATTTTTGTACCAATGCCTTCAGACAGCCTTCTGGGTGCAACACCTCCCATTAAACACATGGGGGCAGCAGCGCTCCACTGACAGGAGTGAGCTACTACACGTGTAATTTCGTTATTAAATTCATATTCATTTATTGTTTCCATAGTTTTAAAGAATCTACTTGATTTTATTTAGTCATTCATGGTGTAGATATTGGGTGTTTCAATGTTTTTATATGCCTTTATTTAAAGCTCTTTGAATTTGCCTTAACAAATCACGTGATTCATAATGGAATGTGTGTGCGTAAATTACACTGGCAAGCACATGCAGTCACGTGTGCGAATGACGTATAGTTCTAGTTAATTGTGACGTATTTAGAATTCGAAAACACCAAAGGTAATTCTAGGGTTCTGGAAGGAAAGTGAAGTTCCATTTCATCTTCTGAACCCTCAACAGGCAGCAGACAGGACAGAAAGTTATATTAATCCTAGATATATAGATAGATATTCATTTATCTCCGACTACATTTACAGCCAGACTTCTTCATCAAACAGTATTACTTATTATCATTATTATCATTGCTTATTAGCACAAAGGCCAGACCATATTTATGTGACTTCCCCCTGAGTGGTCAACATTTTACTATACTAAATAGTTTAAAGGGTCAAAATAAGTAAATTAATATATGATAGCTTTTCCGTAGAAGCAGCTTTTCATCCTGTTTAGATATTGTGTTATTTTCTATCATTGGAACCTTTGAAAAAGCACATTTACAGCTAATAGTAGTTTAACAGTGGTGTTAACTTAAACCAAGGGCAACTACAATATTTGGAGAAGTTGTTTACAGTAGTAAAAGCTCTTTTGTTTGGTTTACAGTCATGTCACGGAGAAGCTCACGATTAGACTCCCAAGGATACTACAACAATGATGGACTACCAATCATTTGCTACAAGGAACACCTGAACAGGTAAGCTAAGGTGTGTGTGTGTGTGTGTGTGTGTGTGTGTGTGTGTGTGTGTGTGTGTGTGTGTGTGTGTGTGTGTGTGTGTGTGTGTGTGTGTGTGTGTGTGTGTGTGTGTGTAGCGCGCGCGCGTGTGTGTGTGTGTCTACAATTTTCATTATAGATCTTCAGACCTTTAACTTTTTATTTTATTTAAATTACATTCAGGGTTTCTAACAGCAGATGTTTGAGGACCTCTTCATGCAGTAGTAGAGCAGAGTCCACAAGCTACCTAGAAAGACACAAAACCAGCAACAGAAACATAAATAATAACATAATAACAAACATGGACAAGAACAGAAAGAGTTACAAAGACAGCAAGCAAATTAGTGACTATGACAGCAACGAAATGAGCGACTCCTACAGAAACGATGTCAACAACACAAGTAGTAACAGACACAGAAACAACAGGTTCTCCACTATATTCAACCAAAATATGTTTGGCTTTCTCTTCTTCATACTCGTCCTGTGTTTTGGTAAGTGTAACAAACAACTCTATCAACTTTAGTTCCTCAGCTTTTTACTTTTATATTTTCTGTCTTTTGAAGAACAAATGTCTCTGACCTGTTTCTTCTATTCTTTGTGTCTCTCCATCTACCAGGATTTGCATGCAGAGAAGAGTTTCTCAGATTAAACAAAGACACAATGACCAACTTCAAGGGTCAAGGTAAGACATTAAAATCATATTTATCATTTTCATCAGCAAACAAACTAGTGACAGTGACAGCAACACAATTAGCAACAGAAACGTTGACAGCTTCTTAAACACTTTCATATTGTCTATCTTTTGAAAATCGTGAAAAAAAACGGTTTCTTTTATGCTTTGTTTCCCTCCATCCTTTAGTAAACACATTAAATGAAGAGATTCTCAGATTAAACAAAGTCCTGAACTCCCTGCAATTGGTGGCGGACACTATGCCCAACTTCGCTCTGGAGAGTCAAGGTAAGACATTAAAATCATATGTATCATTTTCATTAGCAAACAAACTAGTGACAGTGACAGCAACACAATTAGCAACAGAAACATTGACAGCTTCTTAAACACTTTCATATTGTCTATCTTTTGAAAATCGTGAAAAAACCCGGTTTCTTTTATGCTTTGTTTCCCTCCATCCTTTAGTAAACACATTAAATGAAGAGATTCTCAGATTAAACAAAGTCCTGAACTCCCTGCAACCGGTGGCGGACACTATGCCCAACTTCGCTCTGGAGAGTCAACGTAAGACATTTAAATCATATGTATCATTTTCATCTGTTAGATTGTAATATCCAAAAATATTTTTAACTTTGAGAACGATTGTATCTCACTCACTTTGTGCGTGTGTTTTTTCTGTGCAGAGGCAAGAGTTTTACTTGATCAGTCTTCACAAACGTACTCCACACGAGGAAGCTGCGCCTATCTTTTTGGAATGTTTTGTAAACGACCTGTACACCCAAGGACAGTCCTTCAGGTAGGATCTACAAACACCAAAACAAATGGCAAATTATAGAAAGGTTTGGGATTTTTAAGCAACCTACCATCTCAACTCTATTTTTATACTCTTTCTTCACTCAGGGAGGCTCACCCCCGGCTGTAGGACGGTGCTGGCCCTTTGAAGGTGGGCGGGGGCATTTATTCATCACCCTGTCACACCCAGTCTACATCAGCCATGTGACACTAGGTCACATTTCAAAGAACTTGTCCCCAACTGGCATCATTCCTAGCGCCCCAAAGACGTTTTCTGTCTATGTAAGTCACAGATGTATCATTGTTACATTACAGATGTTCAGTTTAAGTGGGAACAACAAGGTGTTCAACTGTGTCTCTATATTCCTCTCTTGCAGGGCATGAATACTTTAGATGACAAAGGAACCTATCTAGGAACCTCTCTGTATGATCAGGACGGGGACGCAACACAAACTTTTGAGCTACCTGTGAGTATTACACTATGCAATAAACACATGTACATTCTTCTTTTTTCACCACACAAGCTGAAATATTAAGAGTAGTAACAGTTTGTCATTAAATAATTTGTTTTCCCATACTGTCAGTTTTTACTCAACAAGCTGTTTCTGCCTCTTTTCTCACATCTCCTAGGATCATGGAAAAGGTTGTCTTCAAATACGTGAAACTACAAGTTGAGAGCAACTGGGTCACCCCGACTACACCTGGGGGACAACGGCAGAGGGCACGGAAGCGGCAGAAGGACAGACAGGAAGGAGGCAGGCAGGGACGGGACCGGCTGGGGGGGGAAGGAGCAAGCAGGCAGAGGAGGAGGAGGATGAGGAGAGGAGGAACAGAGGAGGAGGAGGAGGAGGAGGAGGAGGGAGGAGGAGGAGGAGAGGACCAGAGGAGGAGGAGGAGGACCACAGGGAGGAGGAGAGGTAGGAGTGAGGAGGAGGAGGAGGGAGTAGGGAGAACCAGAGGAGGAGGAGAGGAGGAACAGAGAGGAGGAGGAGGAGGAGGAGGAGGAGGAGGAGGAGGGAGGGAGGAGGAGGAGGAGGGAGGAGAGAGGAGGAGGAGGAGGAGGAGGGAGGAGGAGGAGGAGGAGAGGAGGAGAGGAGGAGGAGAGGAGGAGGAGGAGAGGAGGAGAGGAGGAGGGAGGAGGAGGAGGAACAGAGAGGAGGAGGAGAGGAGGAGAGGAGGACCACAGGAGGAGGAGAGGAGGAGCAGAGGAGGAGGAGGAGAGAGGACCAGAGGAGGAGGAGGAGAGGAGAGAGGAACAGAGGAGGAGGAGGAGGAGGGGAGGAACAGGGAGGAGGAGGGAGGAGGAGGAGGAGGAGGAGGAGAAGGAGGGAGGAGGAGGAGGAGGAACAGGAGGAGAGGAGGAGGAGGAACAGGAGGAGGAGGAGGAGGACCAGAGGAGGAGGAGCAGGAGGACCAGAGGAGGAGAAGAAGGAGGAGGAGGAGGAGGAACAGAGGAGGAGAAGAGGAGGAGGGGAGGACCACAGGAGGAGAGATGAGGAACACAGGAGGAGGAGGAGGACAGGAGGAACACAGGAGGAGGAGGAGAGGAGGAGCAGAGAGGAACAGAGGAGGAGGACCAGAGGATAGAGAGTGAACACAGGAGGATAGGAGGAGGAGGAACAGAGGATAGAGGATGATGAGGATTATGATTAACACATTAGTATATTATTAACACATTATTATTATTATTAACATATTATATGATGACCAGAAGTATGATTATACCATATTATTATTATATTATTATTATATTATTATTAACATAGGGGCGCCAAAAACACCACCAATTTAAAACTCAAGAATGGATGGACGAAATAATTTTTTTTAAATTGCGATAGCATAAAATGAGCTTCGGACGCAAAACTTGGGACACACGTCACAGCCCACGACCTTTTCGAGAATGTAAAAAAACTACTTTAAAAAACTGCTCACTAGCGCCCCCTATTGTGTGGTAGTCACATATAGTTTCTCAGAACTTCACAACATTTTTGCAAACTCCTCCTAGGGGAATGATCGGAAAAATTCCAATCCAGGACAACTTCAGCCCCTATCCAAAATGATGCTAAATTGTGAAGCCAAATTTTGATAGCTCAATCGTGGAGGTCGTAAGCCAACAGCGAATACACCATTTTTGACGATTTACATGTCACAAATTAATCCAAACTACTCGCATACAGTTTTACCGATATTCATGAAACGCTGTATATACATTGCTCTTATGAATCTGGACATATTTCAAATTGCCTTCCATTAGCCCCGCCCCCCAGAAAGTTGGCAATTTTCAAAAATGTGTGTTTTTCATGCATTTTCAGCACATTTATGCAAACTCCTCCTAGGGAAATGTTCGGGAAAATTCCAATCCAGGACAAGTTAAGCGCATATCCAATGTCATGCTACATTGAGAAGGAATAGTCTTTCGCTCGAACGGGGAGCTCGTAGGCTAACGGACAATGTACAAGTAACCACGTAAGCCATGCTACTGATGCTGGACAGTTTTTCAGTGGGTGCACAATAAACGGCAACATACACATTAATGTAAATAAATAGCCAAATAATGGATCAACGCTCTCTGTCTAATATGTTCGCTAGCTGTTGTTAGTGTTGTTGCATAGCAACCACCTCGCACTATGTTTCGTGCAGAAGGCAACAGAGGGACTATTTTATTTTGAACATCATTATTTACTAATAAAAACTATTTAAATTAGAGTGTGTATTTTTCTTTCATATTCCCACACTTGGTAACCGTTTTATAAAAGCAATAGCTCACTTCAGGCCGTGATATATGCTCATTATATCACAGCTAAGGGGGTTGTCGACCCTCCGCTTCGCGTCGGGCCGAACCACGCCCCTTAGCTGTGATATAATGAGCATATACCACGGCCTGTCGTGAGCTATTGCTTAATTATTACATGGCTTAGTCTCCTAGGGAAATGTTCGGGAAAATTCCAATCCAGGACAAGTTAAGCGCATATCCAATGTCATGCTACATTGAGAAGGAATAGTCTTTCGCTCGAACGGGGAGCTCGTAGGCTAACGGACAATGTACAATTTTTGACCATTTATATGTCAGATAAGCTACTGAGACCTGCCTGTCTGCCTGCCACATCAACTCACACACACACACACACACACACACACACACACACACACACACACACACACACACACACACACACACACACACACACACACACACACACACACACACACACACACACACACACACACACACACGTTGTTAGTCCAACAACGCCCTTTGCTAGCGGCATATTCATTACAACAGACACCTATACACTCCACAACACACACCTTCTCGCTGTACAACACACACATATAAAGCATATAATAAATATCAGGCTACAGCCCTTGTATATTTTATTATGTGAAGCACTATATGGTTTCATGAAAAATATCTACTGTTTATTTGTAGATATCTCCTAAAGTCTACAAATAAAGTGTGAAATGTAGGCCTGTTACATATATTATTGAGCAATATATATTATACACACTGTTCTGCTTTCTGCACTGACCTCAGCAGCTGTTCTCACTGTAAACATCACGTCACAATGAAAGCAGTTGTATTAAAATAAAATAGCCTAACATCCAGGGGATTAGTGAGTAAACAAACGGTAAAGGGTAGAAAGTCTGATGCACATTTGATCATCTTAAATAACTTATAATCACAACGGGAACAGTTTGCAGAGCTGTGCTTCGTTGACATAAGTCCAGCCATGCGTCACGCCTCTTTTAAACATCACTGTTGGCTGAAATCGACTCCGGAGAATACATCAGTGTACCCTCGGTTATAGCTCCTCCAGAGAGACTCCTCTCTCCTCTCTCCTCTCTCCTCTAAATCAGTGTATCCTCGGTTACGGCTCCTCCAGAGAGACTCCTCGATAATCGATCCTCGACGAGCCTTTAGAGAATTTTTTTTCCTTCGAGACGGCGCGCCGACATCCGTTTCCGGGTCGCTGCCGGAGCACCTGGGAGTCTGGGGGTGTTTCTCAATCGCGAGTAAAGCTGCTTCAGAGCCACTATTTCAAGCATACTACGTCATCGAGTGCCGCCGAAGTACTGTTCCAATCTCCAGCATACTTGGAAATCTACCGAGCCCGGCGTACTCCGTTTGGAGAAATATCGAGGCTGCACATGAGTAGACTCCGCGGTCTTAAAATCCCCACAATGCTTTGCGCACGGACCAATTTCCCCAAATCTGTGGCAGAAGATGTAAGGCGGGGCCTCTCATATGACGCACACCTGCACACTTGCTAGCGTGTTCCACACTTCGTTTTCCGAATGCCAGGAAGTATTCTTGACTCTCTTCTGAAGCAAGATGCTCGGCAGACATGTGCTACCAAGCAAGCGTACTCGCGATTGAGAAACACCCTGGGGTTGCGGTCGAATACTCCAAAAAAACACCTCCTAAGTTCTAACCCTATCGTCTATTCGTTGACCTCGGAGTGAAACGTCATGGGGTTAAGGGATAGTGGATAGGAGAATTCAAAAGGATTTAGGAGAAGAGACTGCGGTACTTTAGAGAATCCGACTGCACTTTCACTATCCGACGTGTTTATGATGCGCCAGCGGAGGTCATGAATGTGCGTCTGCTGCTGTGGGGAAACTATGGAAACTACAGTTTTCTATACAGCGGACTACAACATGGATGTTTAATAAGAACGAGGGACTACTGTAAACTCATCTAGAGACTCTGCCCCGTGCTCTGATGCTGTTGTTTTATGCTTTATGAACGGGGACAACAGAGAAACATATTCTTCATGACCAAAGTTGGAATTGAAATAAAAAAGGAAAGTGAAACTTATGCTCGTCACCCTCTCCCTCCGGTCCACATTAATACAAATGATCCCAATACGTATGATTGTATGAAAAGATCTTAAAATAAATACAAATGTATTTATTATAAACGTTAGTCCTTAACATCTATCACTGTTTATAAAACGGACAAGTAAAATCAAGCAATCTGATTGGTTCTTAGCCGTGGTATACTGAGCGTATACCACGGGTAGAATTGTAAGTTACTTTTCACAACAACTCAGTATCCCTCCGCGTCTGAGATAAACAGTATACAGTTGGCAAACTGGAACAAGAAAGCAGCGGAGAAGTAACGGGGCAGAAACCCTCCTTTTTACGCAACGGTCCAGACATAGACATCAAACGGCAAAAACATATTCAGTGTGCAGTTCCTTTGGCATTAGGGCAGGGATATTTAGATACTTTCCAAGGTTTGACATAATGAATTGTGCTACTTTTAAAGCAAGCAACGATGTTTTCAAATCTGTAATCAAAAAGGTCCGCAAAAACATTTAAGATTAACTTCGACCTCCGGGGGGGGGGGTCTTACTATGGAGGAGTGGATTGAGGAGTGCCTATCTCCAGAACAAAAAGCACCTAAACGACGACATGTAGAGCTACATGAAGAGCAGGTAGACCAACTGGAAAAGTATCACCATTCAAAAGCTTTCTGATGCGGGTCTTGAAACAAAGCAGAGAAATGATGACCGTTAGTGGCCACAGGTGCGAAAGCTCTCTCCAGAGCTACTGGAAGCCGAATCTCGGGGACCGGAGAAAGTGGAGCAATATTCTCGCCACGCCAAGCAACAGCCTAGAACAACCTCAGCCTATACAAGTAACCACGTAAGCCATGCTACTGATGCTGGACAGTTTTTCAGTGGGTGCACAATAAACGGCAACATACACATTAATGTAAATAAATAGCCAAATAATGGATCAACGCTCTCTGTCTAATATGTTCGCTAGCTGTTGTTAGTGTTGTTGCATAGCAACCACCTCGCACTATGTTTCGTGCAGAAGGCAACAGAGGGACTATTTTATTTTGAACATCATTATTTACTAATAAAAACTATTTAAATTAGAGTGTGTATTTTTCTTTCATATTCCCACACTTGGTAACCGTTTTATAAAAGCAATAGCTCACTTCAGGCCGTGATATATGCTCATTATATCACAGCTGAGGGGGTTGTCGACCCTCCGCTTCGCGTCGGGCCGAACCACGCCCCTTAGCTGTGATATAATGAGCATATACCACGGCCTGTCGTGAGCTATTGCTTAATTATTACATGGCTTAGTTGAATACTCGATTCTGATTGGTCAATTCAGAACACGTGACACGTTGTTAATCCAGAACAGACAGACTTCAAGGATTTATGACCGTTGTTAAGGACGCTCAAATCTGCAGAAAGAAGTCCGGTCGATTGAACTGTATACAGTTTGGCTGAAAAGCAAACTGCATGCAGTTTGCTTTTCTAACTGACAAGACAAGAGCGACAAGAAAACAGCGGAGAAGTAACTGGCAGAAACCCTCCTTTTTACGCAGCGGTCCAGACATAGACATCAAACGGCGACACATATTCAGTTGCCAGTTACTTTGGCATTAGGGCAGGGATATCTAGATACTTTCCAAGGTTTGACATAATGAATTGTGCTAATTTTAAAGCAAGCAACGATGTTTTCAAATCTGTAATCAAAAAGCTCCGCCTTCCTGCCGTTGCGTTGCTCCGTTTTTTTTTTCAAACGGTAACAACGGACTATTTTCCTTAGCGGATGCATGTCAATTTAAATCAATACATACAACTATTTTTTAAATCAATAAAATCATTTTCTAAATCCATAAAAGCATTTCAATTAATAGTGGGAGTCATATCATTACTTTGTTGAGAATGTGGCCATGTAATAAGCGGGATAATGTGCAGCGACTTGGTCATTATGGGGAAAAGAACACCTTCATGCAGATCTAGATCCCTCCGCTTCGCGTCGGGCTCCTGATCAGCCTGTCGGTGTTCTTTTCCCCATAATGACCGCGTCGCTGCACATTATCCCTTACTTAACTCTCTCAACTTGTAAGATAACGTTAAGTTAACTTACCCATAAATAACTACATCACGTTAAACACAAAAAAAGTGTTGCAATGAACTGGGTCCAGTCCAGAACGTTGGACTTCCTTATGATGTCCTCTAGAATAGCTTCATCAATTGCAAAAACTGGTATGTCTTTGAATAGATCCCCCTTCTGTAAGAAAATAGAGATGTGAGGAATTGCAGTTTATGCAGAAATACAGATACATATATTTAATACATAGGTAAGTACTTACCTGTTCATATTGCGGTTTGCAAACAATGACATTGAACTCTGGCCATCTATCCACAAAAACTCTCACTGGGTCTGATCTGACTCTGTTTCTGAGGACCAAATAGCCATACACCTTTAAAATAAAAAGTAGGTCCACTCTGATGCAAAATTACATGCGCGAAGCCCCCACCTTTTCTCTTCACAACGTGTGTGTGTAGGGGACTCCCCCTTCGATTCTATTGGCTCTAACGGTCAGAAAGAGGTCAAAATCGGACCAAGGGAAGCCAGAGATATGGAAAATCCACCCAAATGACCCCAGAAGTAGTTTCTTTTTGCTAAATCTCTCTATAAAGGTCAAATGTCACTTGTTTTGCATCAATCTTGATACAGGGTACTTATTATATGTTGTACTTTGGATTCCTAAAGCTTTTAGTCTACTAACCCATCATCCAAGGGTGGTTTTCACTATAAGTAAAAAAGAATTTTTGGACGGACACTATAATTTACAGTTTTTTACTATGTAAAATCTGAATTTTCTTTAAAATAAAAAACATCTATATTGATTCTGACTTTTCTACATCCAACTCACAGGTTTATCATTACTTTGAGAAAAAAGATTATTAATTTAACCCTTTTAGAAGGGAAGATATGGTCATTTGTTCTGGGAATGTCATTTTCGAGCCTGAGACCTGAAAAACAGGCTCAGAGCTTAACAGGTTAAAAACCCCTAGGGTCTGGGCCGACCTCACATGGAGGGGCAGAGTGTTCCAGAGCATAGGGCCCGCTGCTGCGAATGCTCGGTGCCCTCGGGTTTTGAGCCTGGTCTTGGGCACTATCAGCAGTAGCTGGTCAGCAGACCCTAAAGCTCTGGCTGGGGTGTAGCGATGGAGGAGTTCAGCTATATAGGCCGGAGCCAGCCCATATAGGGCTTTGAAAACAAATAAAAGGAGTTTAAAATCAATTCTGAACCGAACTGGAAGCCAGTGTAATGAGGCCAGAATTGGGGTGATGTGGTCACGCACAGTGTCAAAGGCAGCAGTCAGGTCTAACAGCACCAGGACAGCTGGGCTACCTGAGTCGGTGGCTAGGAGTAGATCATTAAAAACTCTTAAAAAGGCTGTTTCAGTGCTGTGCATAGGTTTGAAGCCAGACTGAAACTTTTCGTGGATGCCATGCGTGGTTAAGAACGACTGCAGCTGGGCGTAGACTACTCGCTCCAGGGCTTTAGATAAAAAAGGTATAGGGAAGCCTAAAATTTGCGAGAATGGAGGGGTCGAGATTTTTCTTTTTAAGTAGTGGCTGCACCACGGCATGTTTGAAGGCAGCTGGGACACATCCTGAGCTAAGAGAGGTATTTAAAAGTAATAAAACACTTGCTCCAACTGATTCGAAAACATCCCTGAGAAGGCGAGAGGGAATGCTGTCTGAGGTGCAGTTTGTCGGCCGCAGGTGCATGACTACATCCGAGAGAGAAGAGAGGGATACAGGCTCAAAGTGGTCGAGGACAGCAGGGCACAGAAAAGGAGCAGGATCTGGGATAGCACTAGTGTGGGCTAGCCTAAGAGCAGATACCTTTTCAATAAAAAATGTAAGAAATGTATCACAGAGAGTAGTCGATGGCACAATAGAAGAAACATCACAGGGATTAATGATAGAGTTGAGGACATTAAAAAGAACCTGAGGTTTATGGCTGTTTTTGGAGATTAACAGAGAAATGTGCTCTGTTTTGGTTGCTTTGACTGCCGTCTGGTAGTCGGAAAGGCAAGCACGAAGGATTTCTAAGGAGACATGGAGTTTATCTTTTTTCCATTTTCTCTCTGCACGCCTGCAAGCGCGTCTGAGAGCACGAGTACAGTCATTGAGCCACGGCTCTGAGAGAACTTTAGTGCGTCTAAGCGTAAAAGGAGCAACGGAGTCCAGTATTAGTGTACATGTCGAGTCAAACATGGAGATAAGCTCATCTGCACTAAGAGCACAGTTCACCTCTAATTTACAGATCGGAGAAGTATTAAAAACATCAGAAAACTGTGAGGCAGTCAAGGGGTTAATTGAACGCAGACGACGCGCAGGGCGGGAGCAGTCAGTCGGGCAGGAGGAGCTGCCAGCGGGCCCAGCACAGGCCGCAACTCCGGAAAGACAGGGCGAATCCACCGAACCCTCAGATGGCGTGCAGCGGGAGGGCCATGACATCTGATGCGTGGATAAGTCCCAGAAGAAGCCGTCAGGTGTGCTTTTTGATGGACAAGCGCACCACCACGCTTTCCCCGTCGTCTAAAGCGCTTTCGGCGAGGCAGGATGCAGGGCAACCGGTGCAGGTAGGTGGGAATATCCGACAGTAGAGGGGGGGGAGTCGATTTACGGTTGCCAGATGTAGGTTTGGGCAGCAGTATCAACTCCAGTGAGGGTCTGAGGTGGAGGAGAGCTTGGCGATCATAGACGAGCAGAGCAGAGACATTTTGACATACATAGAACAAAAGCAGGATAGCTAAAGGCAGAGAGCTGAGGGAGCGGCATGCCAACACAGGCGCCATCTTGAAATCCCTGAAGGAAACCAGAAGGACACCACCAACAGGACAGGACACGGAGTTGGCAGGACCCTCAGCGGAACCCCCAACGGAACAGGACGTGGAGTTGGCAGGACCACCGACGAAGCAGGTGTCGGCTGGACCCTCAACGGAACAGGATATGGAGTTGGCAGGACCCCCGACGAAACAGGTGTCGGCTGGACCCTCAACGGCACAGGACATGGAGTTGGCAGGACAGTAGACTAGAACTAGTTTACCTAATGTAAATTAGAATGATTAAATTGCCTTTTTTTTAGATCCCAAACTACGTTTGGTGTCTGAATTATACCTTTTTGTTTTCTTTTTCCAATCACTGTTTAACGAGCAATCATTGAAGGAGAAAAAGAATAACATCAATATCACAGCTGATTCCAAACTCAATGTCGGTGTAAATGCTTGTTTTCTCCGTCTTAAGGAAGCCAATAATACCAGAATGAGACGCTGTGCATCAAACCGTGGTGAATGGATACTCAACAGCGCCATCTGGACGGTGTAGGGTGAATCAGTGACTGAGTCACCAGGTAAGAGAGCAGGACATGAATAATGAAGCCTAACACTCAGAGAATATTTGATCAAATCCAAATCTTTCAAAGTTTTTTTATTTTTTAAATACACTTTTTTTTTCTTTGCAAAGACTGTAGGTGCCAAGTCTATGTGGCTGAAGTAACTTTCATTATTTGATGAAACTGGTGAACGATGTGGTTAGTTTCTTTCTATAATGCAGGTAAAGTTGTAGGGGTAACGAGTCTTACTTGTCCCGTTGTGACTCGTAAGCTCCATCTGGTGCGGGCACCATCAAACAATAAGGCTTGGAGTCACAGTGTTCTAACAGCAGTCATACAATTATATATTTAATCCTGTACACATGGATTTTTTGGTCGATTAGGGGCATCACAACCTGCTGTAAAAACAAAACAGACATGTAATCACATCCAACAGATACCGAGCAACATCAGCCTTCATTTGGTGTTGTATTGTTTCAGCATGTTGATTATAAATCCAACAAGATAGGACAAGTCACACAAGATTGAAAGCCCTATGCATAAGAACACATAATAAAAACTGGTAAAAAATGCAAGATTAATTCAAGAGTATACAATAAAGTCGTCATTTATCTCTGATTTCATCTTTTCTAAAAATACATTTGATTAAGAGCAACAATACCACTTGCATAATAATTCATCAATAATAATGATCAAATAATATACAAGTGTAACTCTGCATTTTCAAGTAGGCCCACATTAAGGTTCTAATACCTCTGTACTTCAATTTAAGTATACTTTTGAATGCCGGACTTGAATTGATTATTTGTATAATGTACTATTGCTGCTTCACCTCTTAAGCGAAGGATCCAAATACTGTTCCACAAGTAAAAAAATACCTCATTCTGTTGGGTAGTTTTTTGTTGTTGTTGTTGTTGTTGTTTTTTAAATATATTTTGGGCCAGAGAGTGCCTTTATTGAAAGACTGCATATGGGCAGAACCAAAAAGAAACTGTCAAATATTTTAAAATAAAGCAATCACCTTTTTATTGTTCATTCACTACAGTACATGTTAGCTATATTGCGACCCTCAGCAGACAACTCATAAGGCTGCTTTACAAATGAATATATCCAGATTAGCAAAAGGCCAACTATACTGAACAGGTTTGTGTGATGGAGAGAAAGTGATTTTTTCACAGTTATTGCAATCAATTCACAAATGTCAGGAAATGATAGTTTATCCTTAGCGAAAAGTAGAATTTTAAAATGATTTACTTTAATCAACAGGTAACAAGATCCCTGGTATCTCAATCACTCATGAATTATGCACTTTAAGAAGCGAATCTAAACAGTCTTTAAAATTCAGCACATTATTACACAATCTGGCTGAGTTCAGCAGGTTTCCAGTACACTCTTACTCAGCACTATTTCTAACCTTTCTATTCTGATGCAGAAAGCCGGGAAATTGATGTTCGTGGTTTCTTTTGTTGGTAGACAGATGTGTTCCTCATTAAGAGGTAGTACGTCAATATGCCAACAGACTGCAGAGGGTTTTATTTGGCTGGCTGCACTGCCAGTCATGAGGAAGCAGTCGAGGATGTTTAGTCCTGTAGTTTCGCTTCTGCAGCAACACAGAGCTTTCACAGTAATGCTTTAAGTTCCGTCTTAACTTGAAGATGAGGACAAATAAAGTGAATTCTGGGAGTTTCTTAATGTGAAAGAAAGTGCAAGGTTCACACAGTACATAGTACACAAAAAAGTGAATTTAACACTGTCGTAGGCTGTATCAGTGTTGCACATTCATATTGCATCAGTGCTAGGGATGAACTGTATTGTGCTTCATCAGATCTCACACACTCGCTTTCGATCTCAACGTTTTCCTGTTTAGGACTGACTTTCTATCATTTCTGTGCAAATGTTTGTGTGTAAATGGCTCGTGGAAATAATAATTACAGTTTCATTTCTCTTCTTTCTTCCTTTTTCCCTTTCATCTACTACCACAGCTACTGTCATCTTACTTTGTCCACTTTGACATATAAAAAAACTAAAACAAACTAGAGAATGCAATTCCTGAAGAAATTGCCATGGGAATGCTTAATACGGTGGCCCTGAAGTGCAAGTCAAAAGAACATTTCACAAAACGCTACAGCATTTCAGAAAACACTTCAACATTTCAACTTTTACGGAAAGGGTATTCCTTTAGGGAGAACACTTCTTATTTGTGATTGGACAGAGCCAGCAAGAGAAGCACTGCTGTGATTGGTTGTTTTTGCTGCCAGTCAAGAAATGACACTTCGTGATTGGTCACATACTTGCCAAACCTCCCAATTTTCGCGGGAGACTCCCGATTTCATTGCCCTCTCCCGGTTTCCTCCCGGGGTCATATTTCTCCCGCATTTCTCCCGATTTCTGCCAAAATCAGATTTACTCACGACTGTTTCCACTCTGACTTTAACACAGCTACACCATTGTTTGGTTTCCATGGTAGCGCGTCTCTTTAGTAGCGCGCGCAACTGAAAGTCTGAGAGGGTGTTCAGCATGGTGAGGAAGATAGTCACAGAACAAGAATGGACAACCCTACCCTCTGCTCACTCCTTTCCACTTACAACTACAATAAGCATAAGCTCCCGATTTCTGAGGACTCAAGGTTGGCAAGTATGATTGGTCAGCACCCGACAGCGCCACGTATTTCCTGTTTGGTACTATAGAGAGGTGAAGTCCCTCCCTCTCATGGGACCTTATTTCGGAAAAATTATGTATTGTAGTCAATGGTGAGAGAAAACGTATCTTTCGATCCCGTTTGAATTGTGCCATTCCATTTAAAAAAAGTCACAGTTTGTCGTAAAACTGTTGAAATATAAGGCTATGAAAAATACGCAACTAGAAAGACTACAAATCCCAGAGTCGTGATAGTGATAATTGTTTTCCTCCACTAAATATAAGAGATAGCTAAGATAACATAACTTTAACAAGATGCCTGTGTGCTTTGTACCAGGTTGTAATCATACCAGCAATGGGTCTTGCTCGTTCTTTCGCTTCCCGTCTGATGAAAGGACCAGGAGTGGCGGGATCAAGTTAGCTACCTAGCTAGTAGCAAGCACGTTAGTTAGCGTTAGTTAGCATTCTCTCTCAAAGATGGCTCCGCGGATGGCTGCTTCGATGTTATGGTGCGCTCTGTTTTGTCTTGTTTTGTGCGTTAATTCAGTGTTTACATACTGTACACCAAACTCTTTCACTAGGGAAGAGCTCCTAAACATTAGAGAAACAACTTCAGCGGATTACTTTCCCACTTTTCTCTGTTCTTCCGTGGAATTACTGGACATTCTCGTAAAAGGTTCCCTCACCTGCATTCGAGCACTCAAACGCCACAGGAGAGGGAAAAGGGCCGGGACACTGGTGCGTCTCCGGAGACGCGGACTTCGCACGCCGCTACCCGGAATATTTCTCTCCAACGTGCGTTCCATAAGCAATAAACTGGACGAGCTTCAGCTACTGGTTAGTAGAAACAGAGACTTTTCTTCATCTTGTGTTTTGTGCTTCACTGAGACCTGGCTGTGTGGATTGATTCCTGACTTGGCGCTGCAGCTGGGAGGCTTCCAGCTGCTCAGAGCGGATCGTGACACGGAGCTCTCTGGCAAATCAAAAGGTGGAGGAATATGTTTTTACACAAACATTGGCTGGTGCAACGATGTGACAGTGATTCTGCAGCACTGTTCTCCCACTCTGGAAACTTTTATCATCAACTGCAAACCCTTTTATTCCCCCCGAGAGTTCTCCTCATTCATACTGGTCGGTGTGTACATTCCACCACATGCTAATGTGCAGGAGGCACAGAGCACACTTGCCGACCAGATACTGTGTGTGGAGAGGACCTATCCGGACTGCCTAGTTATTCTTCTTGGTGACTTTAACAAAGGCAACCTCAGCCACGAACTCCCAAAATATAAACAGTTTATTAAATGCCCCACCAGAGAGGGGAACATATTGGATCACTGTTAAGGCCCTGACACACCAGGCCGAAATCGGCCGTCTTCGTTAGTCGGACGACGAAGCGTGCCCTGTCGCCCAAACTCAATTTGGTGTGTCCCGAACCGTCGGCCGTGACACGCCTTATTTGGCCTTTCATGGCTGACGCATGGCCGATTCAACATGTTGAATCGGCCATGCGTCGGCAACAGGCAGTCGGACAAAGAAACCACTCTGATTGGCTGTTCAGCTAGCGAATGAGAAGCGAAACGGAAGTGAGGGACGTAAACAAACGATTTAAGAAGGCACAACACAGACGGCTATTCATTTTCATCTCATCGGTTTATTTGTCAGTATAAAGTTGCAGGATTAGTCTCAAGTACCTCAACATTGTCCTTAAGTACAGTGTCTAAGTAAATGAGATACTGTCTACTGCTGTTCATTTACCTATTGTGAGTCGCCTCGGATAAAAGCATCACATGGAAATGTACATTTTGCAAGAAGTGGCCATTATTACATTACATACATTACTACATTGCTGACTCAATAAACGACACACCCGCCAGAACACTGCGATCATCAGATGCAGGTCTATTAACTGTGATTTTATAGTATGTCTGCACTTTATGTGCTCATTTCATCATTCATGTATTTTATATTCTACTAAAACTGAATCAAACCATAAACAAGGTGGCCTGTTGGGATTACTATATATATATATATATATATATATATATATATATATATATATATATATATATATATATATATATATATATATATATATATATATATATATATATATATTAGGGCTGTCAGTCGATTAAAATATTTAATCGTGATTAATCGCATGATTGTCCAGTTAATCGCGATTAATCGCAAATTAATCGCACATTTTTTATCTGTTCTAAATGTACCTTAGAGGGATATCAAGTTTTTATCAAGTTTTTAATACTCTTATCAACATATGAGTGGACAAATATGCTTTATATGTTTGTTTATTATCATTTGAACAATGACAAATATTCTCATGAATATTAAACACAACAACCTCTGAACATTACAAATATTCGCCTCAATTCAACCTGGAACCTCTCTCATACAAAAATACAATACAAAGTGTGTGTGTGTGTGTGTGTGTGTGTGTGTGTGTGTGTGTGTGTGTGTGTGTGTGTGTGTGTGTGTGTGTGTGTGTGTGTGTGTGTGTGTGTGTGTGTGTGTGTGTGTGTGTGTGTGTGTGTGTGTGTGTGTGTGTGTGTGTGTGTGTGTGTGTGTGAATGTGGAGACACTGGCCCGTTCTCATTTCATCAAATGTCCCTCCTCGACTCCCCTCCTCGACTCCTATCGTCGAGACTTAGTCCCGCCCACAGGAGATGCGAGCGGAGGAGCCAAGGAGGGGAAGCAGCAGGCGGTTAGAGCAATGAGAACTCCTCTCCTCTGAGCGGTCATTTTAAAGAGACGTCCATTAATGATGATAGGAGGCACAGCAGCCCTCTGTCTGATGGACAGATGTGTTCATGACGACTTATATATTTACTTTTAATTCATTCACAGTGCGGTATAATGAGACAATAACAGGCTACAGATGCGGACATACACACAGACACACACACATACACACACATATGTATATATTTATATAAATATATTGTAGTGATCACTAATTAACTAGGTTACATAATTCACTCATGGAACTACAGGTTGGGGGTATTGTTTCCGCACGGACACATATGTTGACGGTACCTACTGTGTACCTACTGTGTGTCCTCCCTTTCGCTTTCTCTTCTCTTCCCGGGCTGCGACCCGACAGCATGTCCATTTCTGTCGCTCATTAAAGCCAGATTTGCACCTTCGATGCACCGCCTCCGACTCCCTTCTCTCGGCACTACATTGGTGACCCCGACATAAGTCTCGCGAAGGATCCAAGACTGAATCGAACACGGCAAAAAGCGCAGCTTTTCTCGGAATGCCGGAGATTCTTGGAGACGTCCGTGGCTGCCACGTGCACACGGACTGTGGCTCGGTGCGCCCTCCGGAATGGCCGCGGACGACGCTCGCCATTTCCACGGCTTTTCGGCACTGGGGGACAGCAAGCCTTCCATGGAGCCGATACACGACCATGCCTGGTTTATTCGGGACATGCGGCTGCATGTCCGGCTGCGCTCGCTAACGGCTAGCCACGACTGCTAACGGCTAGCAGCTACCAACGGCTAACGACAGCTAGCCACGACAGCTAGCAGCTATCGCCATCCGACTGTTTTTTTTGTGGTGCCGGAGAGGAGGTTCGATCATGTCTGGTCGGCCTCGTGTGGATCCTCTCGCTATTTCGCCCACCTGTTTTTGTTCGTGGACAGGACGACCCTTTTGAGTTTTTTTCTGGTGCCTGAGAGGAGGTTCGACCATGTCTGGTCGGCCTCGTGTGGACCCTCTCGCTTTTTCACCACCTCGACGGCGGCTTCGGCCATCGCCCATGCCTTCTTCGGCCCGTGGGTGGCGCGCTTCTGGACCCCGTCTCGCCTCGACTCTGCGGTTTCGGACGTCGCCCATGCCTTCATCGGCCTGTGGGTGGCGGGCTTCGGGACCCTGTCTGGCCTCTTCCCTCGCCTCGGCGGTTTCGGACGTCGCCCATGCCTTCATCGCCCCGTGGGTGGCGCGCTTCGGGACCCTGCCTGGCCTCTCCTCTAACCGCGGCTCACGGTTCGCCTCGACGGCGGCTTCGGACGGCGCCCCGTCTGGCCTCTCCCCTGTCCGCGGCTCCCTCCTCCCGGGGACACGGCTCCTTCCTCCCGAGGACTTCGTACCCGCCGCCGCTGTGCCTTCGCCTGCGGCCGGGCGGCGCTCCTCCCTGCTGGGGACCAACGGGATGTTCACGCCTGTCCCCACGTCGCAACACAGCGACCCTGCTTTCTGCGGCCCCCTGACGACGGCCCGTTCCGGCCCGCCCCCCACCCCCCGGTGGGGATGCCCTCGCCCTCGTTGGGGCCCCTGCCCTCTCCTGCGGCCCCCTTCCGACGGCCCGTTCCATGGCCCGGCCCTCGCCGGCGGCCCCGCCCTCCTCGGCCCCTGTGGTGCTTCCTCCCGGACGTGAGGATTGTGTCCATGGTTGAATTCTGGGGGGGCTTGTGTAGTGATCACTAATTAACTAGGTTACATAATTCACTCATGGAACTACAGGTTGGGGGTATTGTTTCTGCACGGACACATATGTTGACGGTACCTACTGTGTACCTACTGTGTGTCCTCCCTTTCGCTTTCTCTTCTCTTCCCGGGCTGCGACCCGACAGCATGTCCATTTCTGTCGCTCATTAAAGCCAGATTTGCACCTTCGATGCACCGCCTCCGACTCCCTTCTCTCGGCACTACAATATACAATTTCAGAATCAAACAGAGCACTCTCATAATAACGTAACACTATCAGAGACTGGATATATCCCCCCCCCTCTCTGGTCGCTACAATGAGGGAAATAAATGATGGGCCAAAAGTTTTATTTACAAGTATTACAAGTAAGCAGAGGACACCAAACCAACTGAGACCTGTCTGTCCGCTGCATCTACTCACACACTGTACCACACACACCTACACCACACACACGCACCTACAGCTCCTAAAGCATATAATCAGGCTACAGCCGTTGTGTATTTTATTATGTGAAGCACTAAATGGTTTTAGAAAAATATCGACTTTGTTTGTAGATATCTACTAAACTAAAGCAAATAAAGAGAGTAGGCCTGTTATACTGAGCGATATATATTTTACACACTGCTCTGCTTTCTGCACGGACCTCACAGTTGTTCTCACTGTAAACATCGCGTCGCGATGAAAGCAGTTAATAAAATAATATCCAGGGGATGCATGCAGAGCTGTCATTGGCTGAGATCAGTCCGGCCGTGCGTCACGACTCTTTGAAACATCTCTGTTGCCGGAAATGCATCCACGAAGGAGCCGTGGAGGACCGTGGAGGACCCATCAGTGTATCCTCGGTTATAGCTCCTCCAGAGAGCCTCCTCGACGCTCGATGCTCGGTCCTCGATGTGCATTTTGAGAAATGAGATGTCCTTCAACATGGCGCGCTAAAATTCATTTCCGGGTCACTACCGGAGGACCGAGGAGTCGAGGAGTCGAGGAGGGACATTTGATGAAATGAGAACGGGCCACTGTGATGGATCGTTGGAGCTATGTGCAGCTCAAGGCATATATGCTCGAACGGGAGCTGCCTGGACGCTGCAATCATGTTGCGGCACTATCCGTGCTGAGTGTGCTGACTTTTCGTACAATGTCCCACTGTCTGGCTACCTGCATAAAGTCAAGTGCTCGGCGCAGTTGTCGGCGAAATGTCGCTCCTATGTTTTCATTGAAACAGCTCCTTATATCCGTTAGCGCAGCTAGCCTAGCTAGCACCAGATGCTAACAACAACAACAACAACAACACGTAAGGTGTGCCTCGCTCGCTCGGTCGCTCCACACATACACACACCCTCCCGGTCCTCCCGATGGCCAGTCCGGGCCTGCCGGTGAGCGTGGAAGTGTGGTCTGCCACAAGCGGGCGGCAGGAGTGGGGCTGTCAGCATCAGCTTGTAGATGGTATTTTAAACTCGATGCGCTCTGAAACTACGGGGCGGCCGAGGACAAAAAATACACATGCGTTAATCGCGTTAAAATAATTAGTGGCGTTAATTATTAACGCGTTAACTTGACAGCCCTAATATATATATAATATATCTGCATTATTTTATCCCACTTTATGCTTTGCTCTTGCTGCTTGTTTTACACTGATTTTATGTCTTATTTCTTACTGATGTAAAGCACTTTGAACTGCAATCCCCTGTATGAAAGGTGCTATACAAATAAAGTTATTGTTATTATTATTCAGATGTCCCTCTGTTCATTCTCCCATTATCCTCCTCAATCTGCCTAGAAGTATTTTAATGTTGTAGCTGTTACTATAACCAATACTAATGCTAGGGCTGCAACTGACAGTTATGTAGGCACATTGTTATTGTTTGTTATCGCTGTGTGATTAAAAGAATAAACACAATTAGCAGGATAGGCAATGCAAAACTTTATTTCGTACCTTCATACACACATAACACAACATTAGAATGAGCTTTTATCAACGCCTACATGATGATAACCTGTCAACATGACAGGAAAATCCACATGACATTAATACAGAGCGGGCAGAACCCAAATCTGCATTCAAAGAATATAGTTGGGTAATACACTTTACCAAAGCTTGAGGAAAATATCTGAAATCTGACATTTCATTTAACTCCAGCTCTTGACACAGGTTCGGGAAAGCCCCATGAGCTTCTTGCTGTAGTATCCATGATTTCACCCATTTAGTGCGGTTTCTCCTAATTCTTCGCTTCCGCCTCTTGAGAGACTGTTGCTTGAGAATGTCTTCCACAAGCAACACTCCAATGGCTGATAGCTCCAGTACCGCACGAAACATGTTTTCGATGGACGACAGTGAAAATGGACGCACACGCTATTTGTTGTTTGTTTATATGACGCGGTCTGTTCTTCTTCTCTGTCTTCCGGTTGTTGCCTATTTTGAATGACGAATACACACTACCGCCGCCTGCTGGTAAGGCTGAAGTCTTTGCGGTGTGTTCCAGTGCGACACATGGCCAAGACGCAGGAGAACACGGCGACGCAACAGTCGGCGTCGGCGAGTTCTCTGGTGACTGGTGTGTCAGGGCCTTTACACCACCATCAAGGGAGCCTATCACGCCGTCCCCCGCGCTGCATTGGGCCACTCTGACCACACCATGGTTCACCTGATTCCTGCATACAGGCAGAAACTCAAGCTGTGTAAGCCTGTAGTGAGGACATTCAGGCAGTGGAGCAGTAAAGCTAAGGAGGAACTTCAGGCGTGTTTGGACTGTACTGACTGGGACATGTTTAGGACTGCCACTCAAAGTCTGGATGAATATGCAGAGGCTGTGACGTCATACATCAGCTTCTGCGAAGACAGCTGTGTACCAACACGCACCAGGGTGAGTTTCAACAACAACAAGCCCTGGTTCACACCAAAACTGAAACAGCTAAGATTGCAAAAGGAGGAGGCGTTTAGGAGTGGCGATAAGGCACGTTTTAGAGAGTCGTCTTTGTCTTTGGCAAGGCGGTGAGAGATGCTAAATGACAATACTCTGAGAAACTCCAACATCAGCTCTCAGCAAACGACTCTGCTTCTGTTTGGCGTGGTAAGACAGATCACAAACTACAAACCAAAAGCCTCCCTCTCCATGAACGCCTTGCAAACGATCTGAATCAGTTCTACTGCAGATTTGAAGACAAAGACCCCCTTTACACGAGAACGAAACGGGTTGTATCCGCATAGTTTCTCTTGCGTATAGCCATTTTATTTACACGAGGCCGTAACAAAACGATAGAAACGGACCCCACAAACGATAACGGGTCCCAAGGTGGATAACTAGGTGGTAATTCGTGGCACAATTCAAACGGGATCGAAAGATCATTTTTCTCTCGCCATTGACTTCAATACATAATTTTTCCGAAATAAGGTCCCATGGAGGTCCACCGGAAAGGGAGGGACTTTGGCTCTCTATTCAGCTGTTTCTGCACGAATGTTAAACTGAGTTGGAAAGAATGGAAGAAGAGATGGAAATCTCAAGGGAATATTTTAACAACGGATATACATATGATGTTATCCTCGACATGCTGTCAACCCATCACCACATCAACATGTCCCAAAACATCAGCCGTTAGCTGTTAGCCCACAGAGCTCACAGCTCCTCATATCTGTTCAGAAACTGTAGAAAGTTATAAATATACAAACCACAGACTGTCTGTGTCATGGCGAATACAGTCGCTGCTTTATTTCTGTCTGTATGACGTTGTTGTGAGTTTGGACGGAGCAGCTACAGGTTAGTTTAGCCGGATCGATCCGATCTCCATTCAGAAAACACGCATTTTAAAAGGTTTTTCGCCTGCCGTCAAAAAGTTGAATAATGCACATTATATTAAAACGTTTCACGAAACTCCTAATGTTAGAAAATGTAAAAGATGTAAGGTGTCAATACATCAGTGAATACAGATGTGGCTAATTTTAACATTTAAACTAATTATGAACAAGTTGAAAAAGTTAATAATACACATTGGGTATAGAGATGTGGGACATTTCAATTTTCATTTAGAAAAGCTGACAGTAGTGCATTGCTGGATTTAAAAGTGACTTTTAACAATAATGTGTAAAAGATGTTCAATACTTTAATTATAGTTTATAAATCTCCACTAAGTATGTGTTATCCTGCAATAATTAGCTGATAAATTGTAGTAAGGTATAAATAAGTTGACATGATGACTGCAAAAGCAGGAATTGAACCAGCAACCTTCTGATTGAAAGACAAATGCAGTACCACAAAGCCACAGTCACACCTAGTGATATGTTGTGGGGCTGGATCTTTTTAAATGGTATATGAACAGTGGGGGCTTGAATCTGTGATAAGAGAAGAAAAGAAAGTAAAACACTTGGAAAAGCAACTGAATATCTGCAAACTTTTTAACTGAAACCATATGTCACCAATAATGTATAAAATATGTGGAAAATGTAAGTGTGTATGGAGTTTCCATCAGACAGTATAGGCTGAGACAGTGTGTTAAACTCCAGTCTGTGTGTCAGTGTCTGTGCTGAACTCCTAATCATAACACCTGTGTGCAGACATCAAAGGTTTCCATGGTGATGTGCAGTGATCAGTGAAAGGAGAGCCTTTCCATTGATCTGAATGAGAAATAAACCTCTTACATTTCTAACCATTGTTGAAAAACGTTAGCTGCTATCGTTAAAATGTCAACGCTGTGACCATGTCAGACCCCTGATGAGCGTTTTAGTGTTCTTTTTGTGTACTTTCGGATCAATAATGTGGCTCCTGTCGTTATGACATCATAAAATGACCAAAATCTGATCAGCTCATTTTCAGACAGGCTTTTATATAAATAGATCAGTGCAAAAAGTGAGCGAATCTTTTTTCCTGAAACTTTCAGAATGTCTTTACACAGAGGGGACACATGTTTATGTATAAAAGACATGAAAAAGTGGATTTTGCATAATAGGTGAGCTTTAATAGAGACAAGTTTTTGTCACATCCTTGAACTGATTTTTTTAAAGTTCTGTGCTTAAATGTTTTTACTTTAAACCTAAGAGAGAGAAGTCGACAAACGATGTCCCAGGAGTGTAGGGTTTGGGACTTATGGCAGGTTTAAACAAATGTTTTAAGGCAAATTTTAAGCTCACCTCCAACTCTGACATCACTAATTCTAACCCTTAACGTGCTGTGCAATACACACTAATGTTCAAATCTGAAAAAGGCCTCTTTAAAAAATCTGATTTAAAGGTTGTGTAATACGAATAATGTCAGAAAGATGTGTAACATTTTAAAGTTGGAATGAGGTTTATGAGTGAAAAAACGGGCATGTTAAAGTTGTTTTAGGGCACAAATAATTTAAAGCAGAAAACAAGAGTAAATCTAATTTATATTATTAATAAAACCCACCTCACAAAAAAACACAAACTCGCGGTTTTTTAAATGTCCTTGTTCAACAACTGGCCTGTTTGAGCCACTCTTGGTGGTAACCAGGCACAACTGATGCTACATAATACCATGTCATGTTTTAGGTTTCATCGTATTCATGTTTGGTATATGCACAAAGTGTTTTCCTGTAGCATGTACTTACCTTTTTTAAATGTTCTGAGCTATTCTTCTGACATTTAAAACACTGACTTCCAAACCTCTTGTCATATTGATTTGTAAAACTAATTAACTTGAATAAACTGGAAATATATGTGTTTAATATGCATATGGATGTAAAATTCAGTCTTAAACTAATGAAGATTCAACTTTTATTTCTCTTTCTCTTTTTTTTAGACCCAGTTGTAACCCTCTCGTGATAGTTTGGGAGTCCCCAACTTGATTCCTGCAGATTTCTGTATTTACAGTACATGACTGAGCTTATTCAAATTTGATATTAGAATATACATCTTATTTTCATAAACGGGAACTACAGTCTAATTTTGTGATAAAAGTCCACTTTGATTATTTACTTACCAGAAAAAGGAATGTGGTTATCAGTCTGTGGTAAAATACAGAAGTACAGCTCTGTTTGAGTTGGTTCTTGGTACTCTCCAGTATCAAGTAGCAAGTATTCTCTGTTCCTGATTCCGGGTTATCACAAACTGGGGCAGAAACACATTCTATCAGTCTGCTTTGGCCCAAATTGTCCAAATGAAAATATATATTTTTGAATGCAGCCTGACTGCTTATGTATCTTTTTAAATGAACATCTGAAAGTAAAATTCAGAATCAATTCATATCATATTCACGTGTCACCTCTGTAGGTAACTGCTGTAAATCATCTTTAGTAGAACACTTAAATTAAGCAGACCCATAAACCGATGCGATGCATCCTCTTGTGACTAAATTGCATGTTTGTTTTAGTCAGGGTTGGGAGGGTTACTTTAAAAATGTAATCCGTAGTAACATTTAAAAAAAAAACGAGTGACCCTAAGTATCAACATATAAAAGTAATGTAACCTGATTGCTTTCCGATACTTTTGGATGACCTCAATATCAAATGCAATGCAAATTATAAACAAGAAAAAATAAATATCAATAAAAAATACAGTATGTCAATAAGTGTATGTCAGAATGTAACCTTAGAAAAGAAGAAACCAAAATATTTCACAACAAAAATGTAGTTACAGTAATAGTTTACAAATGCTGCTAAAGCTTAATACATTTATAATCAAACATCATTTCTGACTCTTACAGTATACTGTATGTCTATATGTTTAGGTAAACATCCAATGGTAATTGCATTTATTGTTACCAAAGTCAATGCAATTATTCCATGGTGTCAATGTGGATTTAGTTTGCTTGATAGATCAGTAAAAATAAAGACCCTCAGAAGGAAACTCCAAACTCATTTAGCAGAAACCCCCCTAAAAAATGAAGATGCCACCATTTTTACATTTGTATGTGTCAAGACAGGAAAGGTGTGGCATGCTTCCTTGTTTGCTACTGTATAAAGCCAGACTCCAGCACATTGACCCACAGAGCACTCTCACACCACTCTCACATCCTCATCGGTGCTGAAAGATCAAACAACCGCCAAGATGATGACGAAAGCCGCGCTCCTGCTGTCCGCTCTGACGCTCTGCTGCTGCATCGCCTCTCTGCAAGGTAACACATTTATTTTTATTTTTAAGTGTTCTTAACTGTGTAATCCAGTATGTTGGAATGCTTCCTCTTACTTTATTTTTTGTTGTAATTTGTGCATCCTAATTTAGCCAAACACTAAGCTGCCATCTGCATCTGACGATAGTTTACCTATATTGAAGCTGTACATTTTTAAGAACTTTATGTTGCTCTGATTTAAGACTATCATGCTATAAGACCAATTTCATTTTGATGATTTGCTATAGGCAGGCAATTTGTCAAAAACACAAAAATTATGTTTCTACGAGGATGGTTTCATTGTTTTATTGTTTTTCTATTTTTGATTTATTGTTCCTTTTCATTTAGTATAATTATTATCTTGTTTTCTTTGACCACATTTCATACTTTCCACTATTCTCAGTTATTAGTCAAGTTAACAGTGTTACAATCTGTTATGTGTTAGAGTACACTCCTGACACTGGAAACAGTCGATTGACAAAAATCATAACTCACGGTTCAGTTACTTTGAACCTTGCTCTTTGCTTTTCCCGGAGCTTTCAACTTCACCATGGGTTTTTTTCTCAGCCAAAGGAATTTGAGTAATTCCTTTTATCAAATGAAAAGTGAACCTGAGCAAACTTTGTCCTCTCAGGAAGAAAGTGAGATGCTGTTCAAAGCTCTAGAAAGATCTACCAACAAGAAGTGCCTTGAGTTTGAGCTTTTGTGTCCAAAAACTATTTCAAAGGTTGAGAATGACATTGACCCTTAACATCATTTTTCTTTCAACAGTAATACCAAAAGTTTAAAAAAGTGTCTCTATTGACACAAATGAAGCAGTATTCACATTTCATTCAGATGTTCAGAGATTTTTCAGGGGTAAAACTTGTGTTCCATCTCCCAGCTTTTCCGAGGGAGCGCTGTATGTGCATCCGGACCATCTCTTCTCCCATGCCTCTCGGAATCATCAAGAGAATCGAGGTGAATCCCATTTCAGGACTCTGCCGACGAACTGAAATCATGTGAGTAGTCAAGATTCATTTCAAAAACTGCGGAACCTTATTCATGGTAAAACAGGTGCAAATATATTTTATATTTATGATTGATTATGAAAAAAAGAGTCCAGAGTTCAATTTTTCTTTACATCACACAAATACTGTTAGAGAAGCCAAACAGCAGTGTTGGAAAAATCGTGTAAGCTGTTTTTTAAGAGGCAGTAATAACAATGTAAACACTCTCAATTACCATAAGTCTCAATTGTATCTACTAAAAGCAAGTTATACAAGCATATACAGTCCTTTAAGTAAGTATTTGTATTGCAACATACAAAATACAACCTTTGGAGAGAGTCAGGATGCTTTCAGTTTTTATGCTACATGGCCTCTAACATATCGTCTCTTGGGGGGAAATCAAAACAACATATTTACCAAAATGTTCTGCTATTGCTTAAAGAACAGTATTTGAGTACTTCGAAGTAACTGAACTTATGTGTTTGTGTCAATCGAGTGTTTCCAGTGTCAGGAATGTACTTTAACCTGTTAAGCCCGAGAGACCCCGGTACCGGGGCATTGCCGCAACATCTTGCAGGAAACAGTGTCTGAGGGCATGTTCATTTAATAAAACTATGAATGTTTTATATCCATGTAACGGGAAGAAACTCATCTAACTGATCATTTTTTTTTTTTTCAAAATAAAACCCACAATGAACCTCTGAATTAGCAACGAGTGAAAAATGCTAACAGATTACTGCACCGAAATTCACTCAAAAAACCTTATTATTTATCTTTTCTGCACATCCATGACATCGTTTCACATCGTGAGGTGACACAGAATCGATGGGTGCATACATTATCACTCCATGATACGAACTCGCGACTTTATAAACAAAAACAGACATCAAAACATGTGGCGCTAGGTAGCTAAAAACGCTAACATGGCTTACCTGTCTCTGTAGTCTGGTCAAAAGTGATCTTCAATGGCATTAAAACGATAAAAACTCTGCTGAAGTTAATCCATAGGTTAATCCAATGTGTCTGTGTCCCTTTGAAATGATTTCTGATAATCCATGAGCAATAAAACTGCCTTTCCGTTTCCAGATATCAGAGCTAGAGTGTAGGTTCGCTCTGATGCAAAACTACATGCGCGAAGCCCCCACCTTTTTTTTCAATCATGTGTGTGAGAGGGGAGATTCCCCTTCGATTCTATTGGCTCTAACAGTCATAAAGAGATGTCAATCACCAAAATCGACCATGATGTAAAACCCCCATTTCCACCCAAATCACTTCAGAGGTGGAGTCTTTTTTGCTAAACCTCTCTAAAAAGGTCAAATGTCACTTGTTTTGCATCAATCTTGATACAGGGTACTTATTATATGTTGTACTTTGGATTCATAAAGCTTTTAGTCTACCTTACCATCATCCAAGGGTAGTTTTCACTATAAGTAAAAAAGAATTTTTGGACGGACACTATAATTTACAGTTTTTTACTATGTTCAATCTGAATTTTCTTTAAAATAAAAAACATCTATATTGTTCTGACTCTTCTACATCCAACTCACAGGTTTATCATTACTTTGAGAAAACATATTATTAATGTAACCCTTTTAGAAGGGAAGATATGGTCATTTGTTCTGGGAATGTCATTTTCGAGCCTGAGACCTGAAAAACAGGCTCAGGGCTAAACAGGTTAACACATAACAGATTGTATCACTGTTAACTTGACTAATACGTACTTATAAAAGTGAAAGTACTGGAGAAGTACAAAGTTACACAGAATGGAAAAAACTAAAGCGTGCAATTTAAAAAAAAAAAAAAAAAAAACATCTACAGCACCATACCACTTCAGGAAAGGTACTGCATTTACCACTTTTGTTTAACTGAGACTTCTGCATCTGCATTCTGCTTCACCGAACGGGAGCAGCATCCAAATACCAACTAGTAAACTTGAATTTTCTCTCCTGTCAATAATAAAAGTCCAACTCCTCCTCCTCTCCGCAGAGTCACCAGAAGGAACGGCTCTCAAGTTTGTGTGAACCCAGCGGCGAACTGGGTCAACGTACTGATCAGCAATCTGCAAAGGTAATGATAGGCTTATTTTAATTAATGATTGCAAAAACAACAATTACAATATCTACAGTTTAAACACAATAGTACTTTTTTCCATTGTAAACTGATATCTCTGAATTTTGGACTCCACATTGGTAGAAATCCATTAGACAAGTTTCTGACATTTAATAGACAAACAATTATGCTACAGTAAAGTGTTAGTTTACAGTGTTTGGTAATGTTTATGGAGATGTGTTTTCTTTTATTTTTCTTCCTTAAATGTATAATACATTCTATACAAAAATCTACAAATGTTGTTTTTTAGGAAACAGAAGATCTTCAACTCCCTGAATGATTCTTCAGCTCACTGACAGCTTTCTAATCCTCGTTTAGCTTTACATGTCAACAGAGAAATGGACAAATGTTTGTGATTGAGAGGCATTGTTACCTTTTTTCTGTCTTTATTTACATGGGAATGTGTCTATTGTCTCCCTCTGTCCCTGAAAACAAATACAAACAAATGAAGCCATTATTTTCTCGGCCCCATGCCATGGCAAAGTGTCTTAACTGATATTTCAATACAAAAATAGACCTGAAAATAAACAAAATAGGGCCCCATTTAATAGGATAATGGTAATAAAAACTTAACTTGCATCATATAACGCTGTATATTTCCCCACTCGGGTATCATGTCCACCCTGATCACAATACAACATTTAGCCACTGGGTTTAATTGCCTTCTGAATAATTGTATTGAGTTATTTAGCTTGTCTTGTTTTAATTACAGTCAAGATGGGAACTCCGGCTCAACCACTGTGTCACCCAACGCTTCCACAAACAACTTCTGATCACAATCTGTGGCAACATGTGACATAACAATGGCTTCAATTAAATGTATCAAGCTGTGAATTAAGATGGGAGGGCTGAGATATGTCCAGCTTTAAAAACTACCTAATGATTCAAATGATTCAACACTTTCATTAAAAATTCTTCTTTTGCCTTTCTTGTGTTGCCTTTTTCGGAAAATGTCAATAAACAATCTGTCTTACTTATTTCTCAGATGCCTGAAGTACTGACAGTTGATAGTACTTCACTTTAACGGGGCTGCTTTACTCCCATGTTATATACATTTTAATGTGGATTTCATTATTGCTGTATGGATACTCAGATTCTAAAATATATAAATGTTGCTATTTCTTTTTTTTAAAACCATAACTCTGTACTGTGAAGTAATTCTGTGATGGTTTTATTACAAAATCAATAGAATGCAAAGAATGCTTTCCTGTAAATGTGAATACACAATGATGCTGGGCTGGTACTGTAACCTGTCATTTTAGTGTTGTGTTATCATTACTTGTCTTCTTATAAAGAATAAAAGAAGAGAAAAAGGCCATGTTGTTTGCCTTTTCTTGTTGTCGGGCTGTGTGGAGGGTTGATACTGCTGTTGGGGTTTTGTATGATCTGAGGTGTAACAGCTCACATGTTAAACACAGCTGCAGCCTTTGTAGAAGTGCTCCATTCATTCATGTAAAAAAGTGTGTTTAGAAAAACATTATACTGAATTGCTTTTTTTGGGGCCACTCACTTTATTAATAATCCCCCCCAAAAGTCTCATTGTTCGTTTTCATTTTCATTTGCCGGGGATTTAGTGTTTTTTTCCCCTTGCAAAGCACTTTATAACTTTGTTAAAAGTTGTCCTCTAGTATGTCAATTCAGCAAAACGCAACATAATTTTAAAAATGTTACAACTGAGAGGATTTCAATCTATATGTAAGCATAAAAAATCCCCAAATTAAGTGAGAAGGTCTTCACAGCAACATGATTAAAGTTCTAATACTCACCAATGATGGAAGGTAACTAAGTTAATTTACTCATGTACTGCACCAATTGAGTATTTTCACATTATGCTACCTTTTTACTCCAATACATTTATTCTTCAGTTGTTGTTACGAGCTAATTATGATATATTATTATAAGTTTAGCTACCCAGCAGTAAATAACGTAAATTAAATAAACCCCACCTTTACAAAGTGCAACACAATAATGCAACAATAATTATGACACAATAATTTAAAGGTGGGGTAGGTAATTTTGGAGAAACCAGTTTGAGTGCGCTAGAATTTGAAAATACACAACCGGAGAAAATCTGCCACTTCCTTACAGAGCCCCTCCTCCAACACACACGAACGCGCACATGACCAATGAGGGCACGAGATAAGTTTGTGCACAGATGGAAGGCTGACAGGCAGGTAGGCCATCCAGTTATTTTAGCCGGGCCGGCTAAAATGATTGGTCGTACTTTTTACAGTATTACGGCTTCCACAGATGACACTTTTTAATGGATTTTTTGTCAAAACACTTAAGATATTCATTGCTATCGGGATGTTAAGAGCATTCCATGGAATATAACAAAAAGTGTATCTCGAGCCGGTTTCTCAAACTTACCTACCCTACCTTTAAAGCTCACCAATTATGCTATATTTTAACAATATATTATAGGGCCATATCTATACAAAACATGTCTCTGAAGTGTTTTGCTCCACATACCAAACAGATCACCCATTTTAGCCATGCCTCATACCCCTCTATTTCAGCCCTGTTACAAAAGTGCTGATTCTGGGTCCGTAGCTTCAAATGTAACCAGGCTGCTGCTGGCCACGCCCCTTTGGAGCGCATGCAAGCGGTGAGCTTTCTGTAGAGAAGAGTGTCTACCGGCAGAAACTCAGCTTAACGCTGCCGTGATTAAACGCCATATTATGTTCCAAACCACATCAAGCATTATTTCTGAAACGGTATGGAGCTCAAACGCTTTTTCTCTTGCGGGTTTACCACAAGGACAGTACCTTTTACATCCGTCTTCTTGACACATGTTCTCTCCAGTACAGCGTTAGCTCTGAGTGTTAGCGATGCTTGCTAATGTAAACAAAGACCTTATTACTTCCAAAACACTTGGTACATTGTTTCTGATACAGCACATAGCTTGACATGTTCTTTATTCAGTGTTTACTGTTAGAATAGTGCCATTATATGTATTATATATATATAACAACTTGACTCTTAGTCCCTCTCATAGACATCCTGCTGAATACACTGACACACAGCTGCGGTTTCAGCTAGCGACTGTATATGGGGACGATATGTTGGGACGTGCGGGGGGACGTTGCCAGGAGTTCAATGTAAAGCCAGCCCACATTTTAGTAATGACGTCAAGTTCTCAGCAAATCTGGAACAGCTCCGTTGTACCTCCGTTTTTAGAGATGTGGGTAAGGAGGAAAAGAGAGAGGGTTGTTTCCTGATACTTTGTGAGTCTCCTTACACACTGGGGACACATATTTATGTATACAATATTTTTGCAGGATAGGTGACTGTAATATTCTGTTCTATGGACATATAAGTGTCTACATAAACAGATGAAGCGGACTACTTGTGACATTCCGAGTGTCCATCTTTTATTCAACTGGCGCGTAACATGCACACATGCATTACGTCATTAACGTGATCTCCGTAATCAAAGATCTTGTATTCACCAAGATGTTACAGTGACCTTTAAGCAAAAGTTAAAGAGCTCTTCTTCCATCTCTGGTAGCCATTCTTCTCCCCGACGGAGCAAGGGCTGGTGTTGACGGGACCCCAAACAGGACCCCCGCTGGAATATCCAGTCTCTGATAGTGTTACGTTATTATGAGAGTGCTCTCATACTTGTTTGATTCTGAAAATTAATTGTATATATTTATCTAAATATATCTGATATGCCGATAGGAGAGGACGCTGGCGTGGTTTGTTCGCTGCTTGTCCACCGCTATCCTACTGTCAGTTCATGTTTGAACATATTTGATCTGATTTTTCTTTATACATCGGTTAGCTATATATAACATCTGTCAATATTGGCTCCAACTGAATCGCTACTTTGTTCAAGTAGTTCTCCGTTACCTATTTGCTTTTCCCTGCGTACCGGACCCTAGCCTGCTAACAATCTCGTCAACTCCCTGCCGTCAGCTGGCCACTAACATTGGACACCCTCGTCTCTGCACAACACAGCTACGGTGGGAAAAAATATATATTTTTCACAAACAGTTTATTAGCTGTCCCGGTGCGGAAAGCCCTAGTAGCCGTGAAACTTCGCTACTCACCCTGATCACCTGCCATGATGTGTGCTTTCCTGCTGTCTGACATTAAGCCTCTCAAGAGGTTCGTTGTGAGCTTCATCCTTCCCGGCCGACATGACTCTGTCATACTCCATCGCGGAACTACTCCAGCTAAAGCACACATCCACTCCACCATGCCCGACGATGATCTCCGCCATCAGTGAACATGGACTGCTACAACGACCCAAATACATTCACCGAAGCTCCGGACGAAAGTTTGTTTACTCCCGGTCCGGTCATTCCATCTCATCCATCTGGTCTGCTGCGCGCACTGACACCCCCCCTCTATTTCATCATCACAACAACCAACACGTGCACTCTGCCTGCCTACGCCCCCTTCCCAAAGCACCCCAGCCTGTTCAAACTCAAGCTCATCTTAAACTTGCTCTGTTTCACACCCGGTCTCTAAACAACAAGGGTCTCATTCTCAATGAATTAATCACTGACAATAATCTGGACTTTCTCTGTATCACAGAAACTCCAAAAACCACAGGAATACTTCTCCCTCAACCAGACAACACCCCCAGGATGCACATATATTGAAAAACCACGCCACCATGGGCGTGGAGGTGGAATTGCCACAATTCTAAGAAATAATATAAAAACAATTGCAATAAACATCCCTTGCCCCTCCTCATTTGAACACCTTGCATTTAAACTGTCTGGTCCAAAACCCCTGGTTACAGCAGTCATTTACCATCCCCCCAAACCAAACGCTGCTTTCCCCTCGGATCTTGCTGAATTCCTCACACAACTTTGCTCCATCTCTCCATCTGTATTATTACTTGGTGATTTCAATATTCATGTCGACTCAAACGACTCCAATACCGCAGAACTCCTGGACATACTCAACTGTTTCAATATCACACAACATGTTGATTTTCCCACCCATAAAGAAGGTCACACACTGGAACTGATCTGCACCACTTGTATCGCCATCAGCAACCTGACCACCTATGACCTCACCATCTCCGATCACCTGGCCCTCATCATGGACATCCTAACCCCAACCCCCCTCATCAAGCAGAAGCGCACCATACAATTCCGCAATATCAAGTCCATACACTCCTCCTCCCTCTCCTCCCTACTGGCTGACACCATCCCTGACTCCACCGTCACCCAGAATGTTTCCCCTACTGACCTGGTCAACACCTACAACAATGCTCTCTCCTCCTGTCTCAACCAACTCGCTCCAATAAAAACCAAGTATGTCTCTTTCACTCACTCGGCCCCCTGGTACACCGATCATCTCCGTTGCCTCAAAACGAAAGGTCGCCAGCTCGAAAGACATGCTAAACGAACTGGTCTCACTATCCACAAAGACATTTTTAGACTGCACCAACAGCAGTACAAAGATGCCCTCAACAGTGCACACTCCTTCCACTACTCCTCTGTAATACAATCTGGCAGCAATAACCCAAAGTCCCTTTTTTCAACTATTAACAAGCTCCTCAACCCCATGGATAATATCTCCAACTCCTTCACCACCTCAAAGTGTGAATCCTTCCTCTCATTCCTCCAAAGCAAAATTGAAATAATACACAGCAACATAGCCAACTCCTCCGTCTCGTCCACCACCCATCCTTTTCCGGAACCTGCCTACCCTCCTCCTTCCAGGCACCCTTTTACAGCCTTCAGACAAATTACCTCACTGGACATAGTTGCCCAAGTTACCGGCATGAATACCTCAACTTCCATCCTGGACCCCATGCCCTCCACCCTTGTCAAGGCCTGCCTGCCCCAACTCACTCATCTTATCACCACAGTCATTAACTCCTCTCTGTCCACTGGACTCGTCCCCCCTGCTCTGAAACTCGCTGCTGTCACTCCCATACTCAAAAAACCTGGTCTCAACCCTGACTCCCTCAATAACTACCGGCCCATCTCTAACCTCCCATTCCTGTCAAATATTCTGGAGCGAACTGTTGCCTCCCAACTCAAATCCCATCTGGACTGCTATAACCTTCATGAACCTTTTCAATCTGGTTTCCGTACTCGCCACTCGCATAGAATCTGCCCTACTCAAGGTGGCCAACGACATTCTCCTCTCTGCTGACTCTGGTTCCCTCTCAATTCTCATTCTCCTTGACCTAACAGCCGCTTTTGACATGATCAACCATTCCATCCTCATCAACCGCCTCCAGTCTTCCATTGGCATAACCGGTACTGCTCTCTCCTGGTTTAAATCCTATCTCTCTGACAGACATCAATTCATCTCCATTAACAACTCCAAATCCCCCACAGCCCCCGTCAATCATGGCGTCCCTCAGGGTTCTGTACTTGGTCCCCTTCTGTTCATCATCTACATCCTCCCAATTGGACAAATCCTCCGTCAACACCAACTCCAGTTCCACTGTTATGCTGATGACACACAGCTCTACCTCTCAACAAAATCAATTTCTCCAACCACACACTCCCAGCTCAGCACCTGCCTCACTGACATTAAAATTTGGATGCAAAACTCACTTACCCGCTCAACCCAGGATTTTTCTCTTACCATCGATGGTCAACCCTTCCACTCACATCCGTAACCTTGGCATCATCCTTGACCCCACCCTCACTTTCCTCCCTCACGTCAACCAGGTCACAAAAAACGCTTTCTTCCATTTAAACTAAGAACATCGCCCGCATCAGACCCTCCCTCTCATCGACCGCTGCTGAAACTCTGATCCATGCCTTTATAACATCCCGACTGGATTACTGCAACAGCATACTTTTTGGATCACCTGCATTCATACTAAAAAAACTTCAATATGTCCAAAACTCAGCTGCCCGCTTGCTCACCTCCACCCGACGCTCCGACCACATCACCCCTATCCTCCATGACCTCCACTGGCTCCCCGTCAAACACCGCATTGACTTTAAAATATTACTTTTCACTTTCAAAGCCCTCAACAACCTTGCCCCCCCCTACCTCTGTGACCTCATCCAACGACACACCCCCACCCGTCGCCTCAGGTCTGCTGAAGCTAACCTACTGCAGCTCATCAGGACAAAGCTCCGGACCTGGGGTGACAGGGCCTTCGCAGCAGCCTCCCCCACACTCTGGAACTCCCTCCATGTCAGATCCGCCAACACTCTCACATAATTCAAACAATCCCTCAAAACTCACCTTTTCACTCTTGCCTTCAACTCCTAATCAACTAACCCCTTGCCCTTATTCCACCTAGCTTAGCACTTTCTACTTTTGTTGTTATTTTGTTTTACTTGCTTGTAAGCGCTTTGAGCACCAGGAAAAGCGCTTTATAATTGTAATGTATTATTATTATTATAAATATATATACACCTATATATGTGTGTGTGTGTATATATGTCCGCATCTGTAGCCTGTTATTTTCTCATTATACCGCACTGTCAATTAATTAAAAGTAAATATATAAGTCATCATGAACACAGTTCTGTCAATCAGACAGAGGGCTGTGCTGTGTCTCTTTAAAATGACTGCTCAAAGGAGATGATTTTTAATTTCTCTAACTGCCTGCTGCTTCCCCTCCTCTCTCCTCGATTCCCCTCCTCGGCTCCTCCGCTCGCATCTCCTGTGGGCGGGACTAATGCCCCTTTCACACCAACGTGTTTTTAGCTCCGGCTCGGAGCTAGAGCCTGAAAAGTACCTGTTTTTCCTGTTCACACTGCAGCGGCGCCGCCTCTTAGCTCCGGAATCCGGTTCACTTCCAGCTCCAAAAAATTGTCGGTCTAGAAGCAAGAGCTTCGGAGCTAAGAGGCGGCGTCGCTTACGTCTCTCTTACGTCGAGGCGTGCAGGAAACTAAACCCACCTCCCCTGAACATGGGTCGACTGAAGAGTCTCGTCATGCCTGCCTACAAGCAGTAGCGCTGAGAAAAGTGACTAGAAGGCAACCACACACTTATAAAAAAAAACACACTTTATAAAGTCAGGCAACACTAACCAGGCTTCGTGGGATTCTGTTTATTTGTACCTTACTTTGACCATCCGTTCGCTGTTATTGATCATTGTGGAGAGCAGGCAGACGTTTTGTTTTTTATTATAGCAGCTATCGGATGGAATCAATACATGGGCTGCACAGGTTGTCATGTCCGACTATCACAAGTAGAATCATAATGAAAAATACGCCGGTAAAATGTGCCTGTAGAAAACGGCTTAGCAAGTAGTCAGTTTAGCTTCGGTTGCTATGCTAACATCACCCATGTTATACCAGATAAACTTTCATAACAGCGTTGTGATGCCAAACAGCGTCAATTCAGACTGACACACATTTACTTAAGGGGAACTGGGGATATGTATCAGCTGCTTGTGTGACAGTCAGACAGTGAATACTTTAGAGCCGTGTGAGCTAACCCGGAGCTAACGGGAGAATAAACTCCCGTGGAAGAGCAGCCAGCACTGCAGCGGTCGGTAAATGCCGCTGAAACACATGAATAAACAATGAACCACGGCACTCTGGAGAAAAGTATAAGGTTGGAGAAGTCGTTATTTAATTTAATCTGGCTTCGTATGATTAAAAGCAACACGATCATCGACCCGACGCAGTCCCCCGTTGTTGTTGTTGTTGTTGTTGTTGTTGTTGTTGTTGTTGTTGTTGTTGTTGTTGTTGTGAGCGCCGTTGGGGAGCAAATCAGCGATGTAAACGGTGACGTCATGACGCAGCAGCGGCAGCTCTGGGCGGTGTGAACAGAGCGGGAGCAGAAAAGGGAAACCGGAGCTGAACCAGAAAAGCTCTAGCTCGGAGCTAGAAAGGGAAAAGCGCTGGTGTGAAAGCCGCATAAGACACAAGGATAGGAGTCGAGGAGGGGAGTAGAGGAGGGGAATTAGTGAAATGAGAAAGGGCCAAGGAGGAAAACATTTCAAAATAAAAGGTTGAAAATGAAAACAACATAAATCCAAAACCATGACACCCTTCTGCCAGTGAAGTACTTTTACTCTAATCATTGATAATGAAGAAGAGTGAATATTGGAGTTAGATTTTACAGATGGCCAGAAACATTGCTCCATATTTGTTATACTGTGAACATTTGCATTTTCACTCTAGATACGATAGGCCTTTTCTAAAAACAGACATATTCCATATTGTTTTTTTCACATTTTCTTTTGCACATAAATCCTTTTAATTATATGTATTATTCCCAACTTGTGTCTTTCTTGCATGTGAAAACCTACTCAGCAGTCAACCTGTTTCTGATTATGGATATGTAGAAAGGTTTGCTGTTAACTTCACAATATAAACTGAATAAGGTGCTAATGTTGTGTTAACAGTTTTCTGTGCTTACTTCAAGTGGCAACTTTGTGAAAAAAAGCAGGAGCAGCTTTAATGGCTTTCACCTTTCAGTTTTTTATTTATTGGTGCATTTACCAAACAAATGTGTAATTAATCAAATGACCAAAAACACAGACAACCTGGTACCTTTAGGGCCCCTGAGGGTCCGAGGCCTGTGAAGTCTTTTGAGATGATATACTAGATTTGGTGCGTGTCACTGTATTGACCCAGATTTAACAAGCAACTTGTTGCTTTGGCAGAAGTCTTCTACAAACCTTTAAATAGAAAAAGAGGCTAGTGAAGATTTACACTGGACTTAGATTATAAAGTGAATACCATGGTCTGTCACATCACACCTAAAACCTCTTCAATAGAAACAGTAGACCACACAGGGCCTTAAAGAAAAAACTAGAAAGTCTCATTTTATTGTTGTGGTTTAACAAAGATTGAGGGTAAGTTAGGTTACTCTGGACCCTGAAACAAATTAACACATCAACGTTATTTAAGGGGGGTAATAGAACTAGTTTACCTAATGTAAATTGAAATGATTAAATTGCCTTTTTTTTAGATCCTAAACTACGTTTGGTGTCTGAATTATACCTTTGTTTTCTTTTTCCAATCACTGTTTAACGAGCAATCATTGAAGGAGAAAAAGAATAACATCAATATCACAGCTGATTCCAAACTCAATGTCGGTGTAAATGCTTGTTTTCTCCGTCTTAAGGAAGCCAATAATACCAGAATGAGACAAACCGTGGTGAATGGATACTCAACAGCGCCATCTGGACGGTGTAGGGTGAATCAGTGACTGAGTCACCAGGTAAGAGAGCAGGACATGAATAATGAAGCCTAACACTCAGAGAATATTTTATCAAATCTTTCAAAGTTTTTTAATTTTTTAAATGCACATTTTTTTTCTTTGCAAAGACTGGAGGTGCCAAGTTTATGTGGCTGAAGTAACTTTCATTATTTGATGAAACTGGTGAACGATGTGGTTAGTTTCTTTCTATAATGCAGGTAAAGTTGTAGGGGTAACGAGTCTTACTTGTCCCGTTGTGACTCGTAAGCTCCATCTGGTGCGGGCACCATCAAACAATAAGGCTTGGAGTCACAGTGTTCTAACAGCAGTGATACAATTATATATTTAATCCTGTACACATGGATTTTTTGGTCGATTAGGGGCATCACAACCTGCTGTAAAAACAAAACAGACATGTAATCACATCCAACAGATACCGAGCAACATCAGCCTTCATTTGGTGTTGTATTGTTTCAGCATCTTGATTATAAATCAAACAAGATAGGACAAGTCACACAAGATTGAAAGCCCTATGCATAAGAACACATAATAAAAACTGGTAAAAAATGCAAGATTAATTCAAGAGTATACAATAAAGTCGTCATTTATCTCTGATTTCATCTTTACTAAAAATACATTTGATTAAGAGCAACAATACCACTTGCATAATAATTCATCAATAATAATGATCAAATAATATACAAGTGTAACTCTGCATTTTCAAGTAGGCCCACATTAAGGTTCTAATACCTCTGTACTTCAATTTAAGTATACTTTTGAATGCCGGACTTGAATTGATTATTTGTATGTGCTATTGCTGCTTCACCTCTTAAGTGAAGGATCCAAATACTGTTCCACAAGTAAAAAAATACTTCATTCTGTTTGGTAGTTTTTTGTTGTTGTTGTTGTTTTTTAAATATATTTTGGGCCAGACAGTGCCTTTATTGAAAGACTGCATATGGGCAGAACCAAAAAGAAACTGTCAAATATTTTAAAATCAAGCAATCACCTTTTTATTGTTCATTCACTACTGTACATGTTAGCTATATTGCGACCCTCAGCAGACAACTCATAAGGCTGCTTTACAAATGAATATATCCAGATTAGCAAAAGGCCAACTATACTGAACAGGTTTGTGTGATGGAGAGAAAGTGATTTTTTCACAGTTATTGCAATCAATTCACAAATGTCAGGAAATGATAGTTTATCCTTAGCGAAAAGTAGAATTTTAAAATGATTTGCTTTAATCAACAGGTAACAAGATCCCTGGTATCTCAATCACTCATGAATTATGTACTTTAAGGAGCGAATCTAAACAGTCTTTAAAATTCAGCACATTATTACACAATCTGGCTGAGTTCAGCAGGTTTCCAGTCCACTCTTACTCGGCACTATTTCAAACCTTTCTATTCTGATGCAGAAAGCCGGGAAATTGATGTTCGGTGGTTTCTTTTGTTGGTAGACAGATGTGTTCCTCATTAAGAGGTAGTACCTCAATATGCCAACAGACTGCAGAGTGTTTTATTTGGCTGGCTGCACTGCCAGTCATGAGGAAGCAGTCGAGAATGTTTAGTTTTTTTTCTTTCTCTGCAGAGTCCTGAAGTTTCGCTTCTGCAGCAACACAGAGCCTTCAGAGTCTTGAAGATGAAGATGAGGATAAATAAAGCGAATTCTGGGAGTTTCTTAGTGTGAAAGAAAGTGCAAGGTTCACACAGTACATAGTACCAGTGGCGGTTCTACGGGGTGGCACGGGGTGGCAGCTGCCACCTCAGAAAAATGCCTTGCCACCCCAGCTGCCACCCCAGTTGGCAGCTTTGTTTTGAAATAAAAGTTGTGGCTCATCTGACATTTATGAGAGAAAATCTCTAATGTCCGAGTGCAAGTGAATGCAGCACAAGACGCGAGCCTTGTAACCCCTCCCCGTCCCCCGGCCCTGGCGCGAGCTTGGAAATATGATTAGTACACAAAAAAGTGAATCTCTTTAACACTGTCGTAGGCTGTATCAGTGTTGCACATTCATATTGCATCAGTGCTAGGGATGAACTGTATCGAAGTTTCATCAGATCTCACACACTCGCTTTCGATCTCAACGTTTTCCTGTTTAGGACTGACTTTCTATCATTTCTGTGCAAATGTTTGTGTGTAAATGGCTCGTGGAAATAATAATTACAGTTTCATTTCTCTTCTTTCTTCCTTTTTCCCTTTCATCTACTACCACAGCTACTGTCATCTTACTTTGTCCACTTTGACATATAAAAAAACTAAAACAAACTAGAGAATGCAATTCCTGAAGAAATTGCCATGGGAATGCTTAATACGGTGGCCCTGAAGTGCAAGTCAAAAGAACATTTCACAAAACACTACAGCATTTCAAAGAACACTTCAACATTTCAACTTTTACGGAAAGGGTATTCCTTTAGGGAGAACACTTCTTATTTGTGATTGGACAGAGCCAGCAAGAGAAGCACTGCTGTGATTGGTTGTTTTTGCTGCCAGTCAAGAAATGACACTTCGTGATTGGTCACATACTTGCCAAACCTCCTGATTTTCGCGGGAGATTTCATTGCCCTCTCCCGGTTTCCCCCCGGGGTCATATTTCTCCCGCATTTCTCCCGATTTCTGCCAAAATCAGATTTACTCACGACTGTTTCCACTCTGACTTTAATACAGCTACACCATTGTTTGGTTTCCATGGTAGCGTGTCTCTTTAGTAGCGCGCAACTGAAAGTTTGAGAGGGTGTTCAGCATGATGAGGAAAGTCACAGAAAACAGAACAAGAATGGACAACTCTACCCTCTGCTCACTCCTTCCCACTTACAACTACAATAAGCATGTTAATGTTAATCTAACAGCTCCGGCGTTTTTCGCCTGCCGTCTTGTCTGCACACTTGTCAAAGCATTAATTCATGGTTTTTACTAACCGGTGTCAGTATGTTGTTACTTCGGCATTATTTTGAAACGTATATTACAATTAAATCACAGTAAAATATGTTCATTTTGTTGTAGTTGGTATCTATCATAGTATTTGCATGGATATAAGCCCCGCCCCCTCTCCAGCGTGTCCTGTTTGAATGACAGGAGTAAACACAGCTGACAGCCGCGGTGAAACTCGAGCGATTAGAGCGATGCGAATAATCGGGGCTTATCTCCATAAATATTACAACAAAATGAACATATTTTACCGTGAGACAAGACGGCAGGCGAAAAACCTTTTAAAATGCGTGTTTTCTGAATAGAGATCGGATCGATCAGGCTAAACTAACCTGTAGCTGCTCCGTCCACACTCACAACAACGTCCTAAAGACAGAAATAAAGCAGCGACTGTATTCGCCATGACACAGACAGTCTGTGGTTTGTACATGTTTAACTTTTGTCCAGTTTCTGAACAGATATACACCATCATACCTGACATACTAGTGGAAAAACTGTCAAGCCTAGGTTTCCCCTCCATTTTATGCGCCTGGATTAATAATTTCCTAACAGACCGTCCTCAGACAGTGAAAATAGGCCCTTATTGCTCCTCCACCCGCACCCTCAGCACTGGCTCCCCGCAGGGCTGCGTGCTGAGCCCGCTACTCTACACACTCTACACACACGACTGCTCTCCCATTCACCCCTCCAACTCCATTATAACATTTGCAGATGACACCACTGTGGTCGGCCAAATATATAAGGGAGACGACGAGTCGGCATACAGAGACGAGATCCTGAAGCTGTCTGCGTGGTGTTCAGCTAACAACCTATATCTGAACACAAGCAAAACAAAAGAAATCATCATAGACTTCAGAAAGCACCGTCCAGAACACGCCCCCCTTCACCTCAATGGAGAGAGAGTGGAGAGGGTCTCCACCTTTAAGTTCCTGGGGGTTCACATTTCGGAGAGCCTCAGCTGGACAGCACACACCACTGCAGCAGTTAAGAAGGCCCAGCAGCGACTACACTTCCTGAGGGTGCTTCGGAGAAACCGACTGAACAAGAAGCTGCTGGTGTCCTTCTACCGGGCGACCATCGAGAGCGTGCTGTCATACTCCATCTCGGGGTGGTATGCAGGATGCTCAGCTGCGGACAAGAAAGCCCTGCAGAGAGTGATCAGGATGGCAGAGAAAACCATCGGCTGCCCCCTGCCCTCTCTGGAACACATCTCCACCTCCCGCTGCCGCAACAGAGCTAACAAAAATAATTAAGGACAGCTCTCACCCAGGTCACAGACTGTTCTCTCTCCTGCCTTCTGGGAGAAGATACAGGAGCTTCAAGTCACGGACAAACAGACTCAAAAACAGTTTCTACCCCTGGGCCGTCAGGCTGCTTAACCACCACACATAATGCAATAACCATAACCATTCTCACACATACACACACTTTTAATGCACTTTATATACTATTTTTATATCAATATTTTTAACTATTTATTCCCCCGTATGATTGTTTATGTTGTCTGTCCTATTGCCATGTTTTTTTAGTGTTCTGTATGTGTTTGTATTTTTTGCACACCGGGACAGAGTTGCACTCTGAATCTCGTTATACTCTGTGTACAATGACAATAAAAGGCTTTAACTTAACTTAAGATATGAGGAGCTGTGAGCTCTGTGTGCTAACAGCTAACGGCTGATGTTTTGGGATGTTGATGTGGTGATGGGTTGACAGCATGTCGAGGATAACATCATATATATCCTTTGTTCAAATATTCCCTTAAGATTTCCATCTCTTCTTCCATTCATTCCAACACAGTTTAAAAATTCGTGCAGAAACAGCTGAATAGTACCAAACAGGAAATACGTGGCGCTGTCGGGTGCTGACCAATCACGAAGCGTAATTTCTTGACTGGCAGCAAAAACAACCAATCACAGCAGTGCTTCTCTGGCTGGCTCTGTCCAGTCACAAACAAGAAGTGTTCTCCCTAAAGGAATACCCTTTCCGTAAAAGTTGAAAAGTTGAAGTGTTTTGTGAAATGCTGTGGTGTTTTGTGAAATGCTGTAGCGTTTTCTGAAATGCTGTGGTGTTTTGTGAAACGCTGAAGCGTTTTCTGAAATGCTGAAGCGTTTTGTGAAATGCTTTGTGAAATGCTGTAGCGTTTTGTGAAATGCTGTAGCGTTTTGTGAAATGCTGTAGCGTATTGTGAAATGCTGTAGCGTTTTGTAAAATGCTGTAGCGTTTTGTAAAATGCTGTAGCGTTTTGTGAAATGCTGTAGCGTTTTGTGAAATGCTGTAGTGTTTTTTGAAATGTCGTTGTGTTTTATGAAATGTTTAACCTGTTAAGCCCGAGAGACCCCGGTACCGGGGCACTGCCGCAACATCTTGCAGGAAACAGTGTCTGAGGGCATGTTCATTTAATAAACTATGAATGTTTTATATCCATGTAACGGGAAGAAACTCATCTAACTGATCATTTTTTATTTATTTTTCAAAAGAAAACCCACAATGCTAACACTGAGCCTCTGAATTAGCAACGAGCGAAAAATGCTAACAGATTACTGTACCGAAAATCCCTCACAAAACCTTATTATTTATATTTTCTCTACATCCATGACATCGATTCACATCGTGAGGTGACACAGAATCGATGGGTACCCTCATTATCACTGAATTATACGAAATCGCGACGTTATAAGCAAAAACAGACATCAAAACATTTGACGCTAGGTAGCTAAAAATGCTAACAAGGTTACCTTGGCTCTGTAGTCTCTCCAAAGTGGTCTTCAATGGCATTACAACGATAAAAACGCTGCTGAAGTTAATCCATAGGTTAATCCAATGTGTCTGTGTCCCTTTGAAATGATTTCTGATAATCCATGAGCAATGAGATTGATAATCCATGTTTTTCCGTTTCCAGATATCAGAGCTACAGTGTAGCTTCACTCTAATACAAAATGACATGCGCAAAGCCCCCACCTTTTTGTTTCACAATGAGTGTATGTTGGGGACTCCCCCTTCGATTCTATTGGCTCTAACGGTCAGAAAGAGGTGTCAACCATCAAAATTGAGCAAGGGGGGCCAGAGATATGGAAAATCCACCCAAATGACCCCAGAAGTGTTTTTTTTTGTTGCTAAATCTCTCTAGAAAGGTCAAATGTCACTTGTTTTGCATCAATCTTGATACAGGGTACTTATTATATGTTGTAATTTGGATTCCTAAAGCTTTTAGTCTACCTTACCATCATCCAAGGGTAGTTTTCACTATAAGTAAAAAAGAATTTTTGGACGGACACTATCATTTACAATCTTTTACTATTTAAAATCTGAATTTTTTTTAAAATAAAAAACATCTATATTGATTCTGACTTTTCTACATCCAACTCACAGGTTTATCATTACTTTGAGAAAAAAGATTATTAATTTAACCCTTTTAGAAGGGAAGATATGGTCATTTGTTCTGGGAATGTCATTTTCGAGCCTGAGACCTGAAAAACAGGCTCAGGGCTTAACAGGTTAAGTGTTTTGTGAAATGCTGTAGCGTTTTGTAAAATGCTGTAGCGTTTTGTGAAATGCTGTAGTATTTTTTGAAATGTCGTTGTGTTTTATGAAATGTTTGAGTGTTTTGTGAAATGCTGTAGTGTTTTGTGAAATGCTGTTTTGACTTGCACTTCAGGGACACCGTTATTTATGCTGAAAAGCAACTGTTATGCTGGCTTTAATGTGTAAGAAGAAAAGTGAAGAAGCAGGAATGGGTTCCATACGACTGAACGTCATAGAAAAAGTTGAATAATACACATTATATTAAAACGTTTCACGAAACTCCTAATGTAGGAAAATGTAAAAGATGTAAGGTGTCAATACATCAGTGAATACAGATGTGGCTAATTTTAACATTTAAACTAAATATGAACAAGTTGAAAAAGTGAATAATACACATTGGGTATAGAGATGTGGGACATTTCAATTTTCATTTAGAAAAGCTGACAGTAGTGCATTGCTGGATTTAAAAGTGACTTTTAACAATAATGTGTAAAAGATGTTGAATACTTTAATTATAGTTGATAAATCTCCACTAAGTATGTGTTATCCTGCAATAATTAGCTGATAAATTGTAGTAAGGTATAAATAAATTGACATGATGACTGCAAAAGCAGGAATTGAACCAGCAACCTTCTGATTGAAAGACAAATGCAGTACCACAAAGCCACAGTCACACCTAGTGATATGTGGTGGGGCTGGCTGTTTTAAATGGTATATGAACAGTGGGGGCTTGAATCTGTGATAAGAGAAGAAAAGAAAGTAAAAACACTTGGAAAAGCAACTGAATATTGGATATGCAAACTTTTTAACTGTCACTCACCAATAATGTATAAAATATGTGGAAAATGTAAGTGTGTATGGAGTTTCCATCAGACAGCTGAGACAGTGTGTTAAACTCCAGTCTGTGTGTCAGTGGGCCTTTCTCATTTCACTAATTTCAGAATATCTTTACACAGAGGGGACACATGTTGATGTATAAAAGACATGAACAAGTGGATTTTCCATAATAGGTGAGCTTTAATAGAGACAAGTGACAAGTTTTTGTCACATCCTTGAACTGAAGGGGCATTTTTCGGTGCTTAATTGTTTTTACTTTAAACCTAAGAGAGGTTTTCCTACAATTTAAATCGACAAATTATGTCCCAGGAGTGTAGAGTTTGGGATTTATGGCAGGTTTAAACAAATGTTTTAAGGCAAATTTTAAGCTCACCTCCAACTCTGACATCACTAATTCTGACCGTTAACGTGCTGTGCAATACACACTAATGTTCAAATCTGACTATTTTTTATGTTTCAAAAAGTATAAATCTGATTTAAAAGTTTTGTAATAATGTCAGAAAGATGTGTAACATTTTAAAGTTGGAATGAGGTTTCTGAGTGAAAAAAGTTAAAAGGTTGGTTAAAGTTGTTTTAGGGCACAAATAATTTAAAGCAGAAAACAAGAGTGAATTTAATTTATATTATTAATAAAACCCACCTCACAAAAAAACACAAACTCACAGTTTTTTAAATGTCCTTGTTCAGCAACTGGCCTGTTTGAGCCACTCTTGGTGGTAACCAGGCACAACTGATGCTACATAATACCATGTCATGTTTTAGGTTTCATCGTATTCATGTTTGGTATATGCACAAAGTGTTTTCCTGTAGCATGTACTTACCTTTTTTAAATTTTCTGAGCTATTCTTCTGACATTTAAAACACTGACTTCCAAACCTCTTGTCATATTGATTTGTAAAACTGATTAACTTGAATAAACTGGAAATATATGTGTTTAATATGCATATGGATGTAAAATTCAGTCTTAAACTAATGAAGATGAAACTTTTATTTCTCTTTCTCTTTTTTTTAGACCCAGTTGTAACCCTCTCGTGATAGTTTGGGAGTCCCCAACTTGATTCCTGCAGATTTCTGTATTTACAGTACATGACTGAGCTTATTTAGTGGGATACAGCATTCCAACTACTACTGTACTTGTTCTTCGACGCACGAAATTCTTTATTATTCCGCTGGGTTATTTCGCGCCTCTTCTGTTCCCACATTCCACATCGCAGAAACTCCGTTCAAACATCAAAACGTTCAGCTCGGTCGGGAATCGATGGCTATTATTTTTCTCATTCATAACTTTCATAATTCCAGAGATATATCCCATAATTCATCACATTTTTAACATGGAAGTCAATGGAGAAACTCTTCAGACTTGAAAACTCTTCATGCGACTTCAACTGCTAACTGTTCCTTCATACTTTCACTCAGAAACCTCATTCCAACTTTAAAATGTTACACATCTTTCTGACATTATTCGTGTAACACAACTTTCAAATCTGATTCATACTTTTAGAGATATTAAACATTGTTCAGACCTTGGTAAAGAGGCCTTCTTCAGATTTTAGAGTGCGTGATGTCACAGAGTGGAGGACAGATTTCATTTTGCCTTCATATTTTGTTTTAAACCTGCCATAATTCCCAAACCCTACATTCCTGAGACATAATTTTTCATGACAAACGAAGGAAAACATCTCGTAGCTTGAAAAAAATTAAGCAAAATAATTCAACAAAATGTCTCTTGAGGGCATGAAGTGACAAAAACTTTCAACATGTCTCCATTAAACTCCATTGTAAATTCAGCCTCATCTTTCCCCATCCTTTAGTTAATCTGCCAAAAAGGCCACATTATTAACCCGAAAGTACACAAAAAGTACACTTCAGATGCTCAAGTTCCTTGACATGCTTCACGCTTTGAAATTTCACCGATATCTGTTACGGTTCTTCAACAAAACGTTCACAAGTAAGAGGTTTATCTCTCATTCAGAACAATGAAAATGTTCACTGATCTCTGCATATCACCATGGAAACCTCTGATCTCTGGACACGTCGTTAGCTCAAATATAAACACCTGTGTCATGGAACACGATGATGTCATAACTCCAACTGAAATGCTCAGAGCAGCAGATTTCAGATAATGGTTAACACAGCTCTACATCAAATCTGATGTTACGTAATGTGGTGTTACTATGGCAACGCATCCCTCGCCATAAAACAGCAGCAGACTTCAGATAATGGTTAATGGTACTGCCCTCAACAGCTCTACGTCAATTATGGCGTGTCTTCATATGCCGTTTCCATGGAAACGCATCCCTCGCCATAAAACCCGATGTCGCTGTAACTCCAATGGACACGGCCCGATCGTCCCCCAAACTTCGCTTGTATATCACCGGTCCATGCCTCAACAGCTTTACGCCAAATCTGAGATCTCACCATAGGCTGTTGCCATGGCAACGCATCCCTCGCCATAAAACACGATGTCGCTGTAGCTCCAATGGACACGGTCCGGTCGTCCCACAATCTTCACCTGTATATCACCTCTCCATGCCTCAACAGCTCTACGTCAAATCTGACATCTCACCATATGCCGTTTCCATGGACACGATGCCATAAAACACGATGTTGTCGTAACACCTATGAAAAGGGTCAAAACAGCACCAGACTTCAGATAATGGTTAACGGTCCAGCCCTCAACAGCTTTACGTCAATTATGGGGTGTTATCATATGCTGTTTCCATGGAAACGCATCCCTCGCCATAAAAGATGATGTCGCTATAACTCCTATGAAAATGTTCAAAAAGTGCTCAAACTTCACATGTGTGCTAACAGTCCAGCTGTGAAGACATCTACGGGACAGTTTTGAGATTTCTTCAATTGCCGTTGCCATGGCAACACAATGCTCACCATGAAACACGGTTTTCTCATAACTTCAGTGAAAATGCTCCAAACGGCTCAAAACTTCACAGGTTTGGTAACGATGCAGCCATCAACGCATCTAAGCGTATTATGGGATGTCATCAAATGCCGTTGGCATGGCGACAGATCATTCGCCATCAAGTTAGTTAAAAAGTTTGCAGTTCAAATATTCTGCTGCTTTTCCAAGCCTTTTTACTTTCTTTTCTTCTCTCATCACACATTCAAGCCCCCAGTGTTCATGTATCATTTCAATCTAAATTCTTCACTTTCTTCTTACACATTACATTTCAGCATAGCAGTTTAGCGTCAGCTTTTCAGCATAAAGCATTCCCACTAGCAATTTCTCCAGGAATAGCATTCTTTAGTTCAAATTTGATATTAGAATATACATCTTATTTTCATAAACGGGAACTACAGTCTAATTTTGTGATAAAAGTCCACTTTGATTATTTACTTACCAGAAAAAGGAATGTGGTTATCAGTCTGTGGTAAAATACAGAAGTACAGCTCTGTTTGAGTTGGTTCTTGGTACTATCCAGTATCAAGTAGCAAGTATTCTCTGTTCCTGATTCCGAGTTATCACAAACTGGTGCATAAACACATTCTATCAGTCTGCTTTGGCCCAAATTGTCCAAATGAAAATATATATTTTTGAATGCAGCCTGACTGCTTATGTATCTTTTTAAATGAACATCTGAAAGTAAAATTCAGAATCAATTCATATCATATTCACGTGTCACCTCTGTAGGTAACTGTTGTAAATCATATTTGAGTAGAACACTTAAATTAAGCAGACCCATAAACCGATGCGATGCATCCTCTTGTGACTAAATTGCATGTTTGTTTATATGGGGTATTATATCACTTAAGTCATGGTTGGGAGGGTTACTTTAAAAATGTAATCCGTAGTAACATTAAAAAAAAAAAAACGAGTGACCTACTGTAATCTAAGTATCAACATATAAAAGTAATGTAACCTGATTGCTTTCCGATACTTTTGGATGACCTCAATATCAAATGCAATGCAAATTATAAACAAGAATAAATAAATATCAATAAAAAAGGTTTTACTGCTTAATACATTTATAATCAAACATCATTTCTGACGCTTACAGTATACTGTATGTCTATGTTTACGTAAACATCCAATGGTAATTGCATTTATTGTTACCAAAGTCAATACAATACAATTATTCCATGGTGTCAATGTGGATTTAGTTTGCTTGATAGATCAGTAAAAATAAAGACCCTCAGAAGGAAATTCCAAACTCATTTAGCAGAAACCCCCCTAAAAAATGAAGATGTCACCATTTTTACATTTGTATGTGTCAAGACAGGAAAGGTGTGGCATGCTTCCTTGTTTGCTACTGTATAAAGCCAGACTCCAGCACATTGACCCACAGAGCACTCTCACACCACTCTCACATCCTCATCGGTGCTGAAAGATCAAACAACCGCCAAGATGATGACGAAAGCCGCGCTCCTGCTGTCCGCTCTGACGCTCTGCTGCTGCATCGCCTCTCTGCAAGGTAACACATTTATTTTTATTTTTAAGTGTTCTTAACTGTGTAATCCAGTATGTTGGAATGCTTCCTCTTACTTTATTTTTTTTTGTAATTTGTGCATCCTAATTTAGCCAAACACTAAGCTGCCATCTGCATCTAACGATAGTTTACCTATATTGAAGCTGTACATTTTTAAGAACTTTATGTTGCTCTGATTTAAGACTATCATGCTATAACACCAATTTCATTTTGATGATTTCCAAGGTTGAGAATGACATTGACCCTTAACATCATTTTTCTTTCAACAGTAAAACCAAAATATTAAAAAAGTGTCTCTATTGACACACAAATGAAGCAGTATTCACATTTCATTCAGATGTTCAGAGATTTTTCAGGGGTAAAACTTGTGTTCCATCTCCCAGCTTTTCCGAGGGTGCGCTGTATGTGCATCCGGACCATCTCTTCTCCCATGCCTGTCCGAGTCATCAAGAGAATCGAGGTGATTCCCATTTCAGGACTCTGCCGACGGACTGAAATCATGTGAGTAGTCAAGATTAATTTCAAAAACGGCGGAACCTAATTTATGGTAAAACAGGAGCAAATATATTTTATATTTATGATTGATTATGAAAAAAAGAGTCCAGAGTTCAATTTTTCTTTACATCACACAAATACTGTTAGAGAAGCCAAACAGCAGTGTTGGAAAAATCGTGTAAGCTGTTTTTTAAGAGGCAGTAATAACAATGTAAACACTCTCAATTACAATAAGTCTCAATTGTATCTACTAAAAGCAAGTTATACAAGCATATCCAGTCCTTTAAGTATTTGTATTGCAACATACAAAATACAACCTTTGGAGAGAGTCAGGATGCTTTCAGTTTTTATGCTACATGGCCTCTAACATATCGTCTCTTGGGGGGAAATCAAAACAACATATTTACCAAAATGTTCTGCTATTGCTTAAAGAACAGTATTTGAGTACTTCAAAGTAACTGAACTTACAGTATGTGTTTGTGTCAATCGAGTGTTTCCAGAGTCAGGAATGTACTTTAACACATAACAGATTGTATCACTGTTAACTTGACTAATACGTACTTATAAAAGTGAAAGTACTAGAGAAGTACAAAGTTACACAGAATGGAAAAAACTAAAGCGTGCAACTTCAAAATAAACATCTACAGCACCGTACCACTTCAGGAAAGGTACTGCATTTACCACTTTTGTTTAACTGAGACTTCTGCATCTGCATTCTGCTTCACCGAACGGGAGCAGCATCCAAATACCAACTAGTAAACTTTAATTTTCTCTCCTGTCAATAATAAAAGTCCAACTCCTCCTCTCCGCAGAGTCACCAGAAGGAACGGCTCTAAAGTTTGTGTGAACCCAGCGGCGAACTGGGTCAACGTACTGATCAGCAATCTGCAAAGGTAATGATAGGCTTATTTTAATTAATGATTGCAAAAACAACAATTACAATATCTACAGTTTAAACACAATAGTACTTTTTTCCATTGTAAACTGATATCTCTGAATTTTGGACTCCACATTGGTAGAAATCCATTAGACAAGTTTCTGACATTTAATAGACAAACAATTATGCTACAGTAAAGTGTTAGTTTACAGTGTTTGGTAATGTTTATGGAGATGTGTTTTCTTTTGTTTTTCTTCCTTAAATGTATAATACATTCTATACAAAAATCTACAAATGTTGTTTTTTTGGAAACAGAAGATCTTCAACTCCCTGAATGATTCTTCAGCTCACTGACAGCTTTCTAATCCTCGTTTAGCTTTACATGTCAACAGAGAAATGGACAAATGTTTGTTGAGAGGCATTGTTACCTTTTTTCTGTCTTTATTGACATGGGAATGTGTCTATTGTCTCCCTCTGTCCCTGAAAACAAATACAAACAAATGAAGCCATTATTTTCTCGGCCCCATGCCATGGCAAAGTGTCTAAACTGATATTTCGATACAAAAATAAACCTGAAAATAAACAAAATAGGGCCCCATTTAATAGGATAATGGTAATAAAAACTTAACTTGCATCATATAACGCTGTATATTTCCCCACTCTGGTATCATGTCCACCCTGATCACAATACAACATTTAGCCACTGGGTTTAATTGCCTTCTGAATAATTGTATTGAGTTATTTAGCTTGTCTTGTTTTAATTACAGTCAAGATGGGAACTCCAGCTCAACCACTGTGTCACCCAACGCTTCCACAAACAACTTCTGATCACAATCTGTGGCAACATGTGACATAACAATGGCTTCAATTAAATGTATCAAGCTGTGAATTAAGATGGGAGGGCTGAGATATGTCCAGCTTTAAAAACTACCTAATGATTCAAATGATTCAACACTTTCATTAAAAATTCTTCTTTTGCCTTTCTTGTGTTGCCTTTTTCGGAAAATGTCAATAAACAATCTGTCTTACTTATTTCTCAGATGCCTGAAGTACTGACAGTTGATAGTACTTCACTTTAACGGGGCTGCTTTACTCCCATGTTATATACATTTTAATGTGGATTTCATTATTGCTGTATGGATACTCAGATTCTAAAATATATAAATGTTGCTATTTCTTTTTTTTAAACCATAACTCTGTACTGTGAAGTAATTCTGTGATGGTTTTATTACAAAATCAATAGAATGCAAAGAATGCTTTCCTGTAAATGTGAATACACAATGATGCTGGGCTGGTACTGTAACCTGTCATTTTAGTGTTGTGTTATCATTACTTGTCTTCTTATAAAGAATAAAAGAAGAGAAAAAGGCCATGTTGTTTGCCTTTTCTTGTTGTCGGGCTGTGTGGAGGGTTGATACTGCTGTTGGGGTTTTGTATGATCTGAGGTGTAACAGCTCACATGTTAAACACAGCTGCAGCCTTTGTAGAAGTGCTCCATTCATTCATGTAAAAAAGTGTGTTTAGAAAAACATTATACTGAATTGCTTTTTTTTGGGGCCACTCACTTTATTAATAATCCCCCCCAAAAGTCTCATTGTTCGTTTTCATTTTCATTTGCCGGGGATTTAGTGTTTTTTTCCCCTTGCAAAGCACTTTATAACTTTGTTAAAAGTTGTCCTCTAGTATGTCAATTCAGCAAAACGCAACATAATTTTAAAAATGTTACGACTGAGAGGATTTCAATCTATATGTAAGCATAAAAAATCCCCAAATTAAGTGAGAAGGTCTTCACAGCAACATGATTAAAGTTCTAATACTCACCAATGATGGAAGGTAACTAAGTTAATTTACTCATGTACTGCACCAATTGAGTATTTTCACATTATGCTACCTTTTTACTCCAATACATTTATTCTTCAGTTGTTGTTACGAGCTAATTATGATATATTATTATAAGTTTAGCTACCCAGCAGTAAATAACGTAAATTAAATAAACCCCACCTTTACAAAGTGCAACACAATAATGCAACAATAATTATGACACAATAATTTAAAGCTCACCAATTATGCTATATTTTAACAATATATTATAGGGCCATATCTATACAAAACATGTCTCTGAAGTGTTTTGCTCCACATACCAAATAGATCACCCATTGTAGCCATGCCTCATACCCCTCTATTTCAGCCCTGTTACAAAAGTGCTGATTCTGGGTCCGTAGCTTCAAATGTAACCAGGCTGCTGCTGGCCACGCCCCTTTGGAGCGCATGCAAGCGGTGTGCTTTCTGTAGAGAAGAGTGTCTACCGGCAGAAACTCAGCTTAACGCTGCCGTGATTAAACGCCATATTATGTTCCAAACCACATCAAGCATTATTTCTGAAACGGTATGGAGCTCAAACGCTTTTTCTCTTGCGGGTTTACCACAAGGACAGTACCTTTTACATCCGTCTTCTTGACACATGTTCTCTCCAGTACAGCGTTAGCTCTGAGTGTTAGCGATGCTTGCTAATGTAAACAAAGACCTTATTACTTCCAAAACACTTGATGCATTGTTTCTGATACAGCACATAGCTTGACATGTTCTTTATTCAGTGTTTACTGTTAGAATAGTGCCATTATATGTATTATATATATATATATAACAACTTGACTCTTAGTCCCTCTCATAGACATCCTGCTGAATACACTGACACACAGCTACGGTTTCAGCTAGCGACTGTATATGGGGACGATAGGTTGGGACGTGCGGGGGGACGTTGACAGGAGTTCAATGTAAAGCCAGCCCACATTTTAGTAATGACGTCAAGTTCTCAGCAAATCTGGAACAGCTCCGTTGTACCTCCGTTTTTAGAGATATGGGTAAGGAGGAAAAGAGAGAGGGTTGTTTTCTGATACTTTGTGAGTCTCCTTACACACCGGGGACACATATTTATGTATACAATATTTTTGCATGATAGGTGCCCTTTAAGCAAAAGTTAAAGAGCTCTTCTTCCATCTCTGGTAGCCATTCTTATTTTTCAGTTTTATATATGTAATGTAAAGATCACCCTTTTTCTTTTTTTAAGTTGTACTTTCATTAAAAGATATATATCAATTATGTTTATTTCACCAATTTTAAATATTTGTATCTGTTCATTCATATTCATTCCTTAATGCAGTTGTTATCCTATTTGAAATGAGTGTTGGATTACAATTCCACTTTACATTTCTTACGAGAACTAAACATAATTTTTGACCTGCTATAACACTTAACAAATGTTAAAAGGACCTCTACAGAGGATAAGCGTGTATATTTTTGTCAGAGGAAAATCGCAAATGCAGCACTTCCACCTACGTTAGACACTCATCCTGCAGACGAACTGTTACTTCTTTTTGTAAAACTTTGAAATATTTCATTGTCAGACATGACGCACACTGGCTTTCACAAGAACCAACTGCTCTGTCTCAGTTTATCAGCTCTCCCCCGCAAAGCTGCAAGTTTTCCTTTCAACCAAACGCTCACTGACTGCTTCCTCTCGTCTGTGGTGGAAGCAGGTTGGATTGAAGAACCAATGTGGTGAAGAGCTGCTTCTCTGGAGTCGGAGAACAGAAACCAAAAACCGTTGTTACGTAGTTGAAATGTAGTTAACCATTCAGAGAAATACTGTAGCACCTTCAGTGGTGACTGCTGGTGCCTGGGGATCCTAACCACATTTCCACTCACATGATTAAAACAAATCTGCTGAAAGTTGCTGATATGCAGCATCTTTGAAAAAGACAGCTTTGCATTTCTTGTTCTTCTTAATTCTTGGAATTGAAAGATGCCAATTGCGAGTTTAAGGAAAGGCAGTGAAAGTTGCTTTGTCAGTCAAATTCTCAGTAAGTAAACTTTTGACATTAAAGTTCACTACTTTTTCATTTGTCGTCATTTTATATTGGCCTCGTAGAACTAATTAACCAGAGCATTCACCTATTGTCAGTTATGCAAATGATCAAATATTTACTGAAAATATTCATGATACACCATGTATTTAGAAAGTTGTGTGACATGGTTCAAATTGTGTATACTTTTGTATCACTTATTTGGCATTTGTGGTGCTTTAAATGACAGGTTAATAGATGACCAGCACATATTTACACAGCATCCTTTAGGTTCATGTTTCCTGTGATCTTTAACATGTAAAAGCAGATAGTGACAACAAAATCTTCGTCCAAATGATAAACACTTTTCATCTCATTGGCCACAACCAGCCTTTGGCCATAATCCTGTGTAAAATACAGTAACCTCTTAACACCAAAAACTGCATCAAAACAAAATCACCAGTTGAAACCACAAACAACTGAGAGCGTGCATTTCAGATATGTGGAGGACATTTTCTTTCCTTGATGTTGTAGATACAAAAACATGTTTGATTTAAAAGAAAAAACAGTCTGAGGTGAGCAATAATTGATTGGATGGATGGGTAAAGAGATGAGAAAGATGGGATGTCTGATTGGATGGATGGATGGATGGATGGACGGATGGATGCATGGATGGATGCATGGATGGATGTCTGGTTGATGGATGTCTGGTTGATGGATGGATGGATGGATGGATGCATGCATGCATGCATGGATGGATGTCTGGTTGATGGATGGATGGACGGACGGACGGACGGATGGATGTCTGGTTGATGGTACGTTGACGGACGGACGGTAATCTCTGAGTGTTTTGGTCTCGTGGGCAGTGCTGCTTTGGGAGAAATTGTACAAACTATGCACATTGTTTGTAGAAAAAGTATGTGAGTTGCGGTTTAAAGGTATAAAATATACAGGGCAAATGCTTTTAGGTAATGATAGTTGGATATTATTGTGAAAAAGGTGGCTCCGGATGTGTGTGAAGACAGATGTGAAAGAAGAGAGAATAATTGAGCATCATCTCAGAGCGTGAAAAGCTTTGAGTGGATAGTTAAGATGTGTAGTGGAGAAATAAAAACCATCAAGACAAACTGCTTTTAAAACCTAGAACATTTATCTTTTTTTCCTCAAAAACTTGGTAATACTGAGTTGTACAAAGTACCAATTGAGAGACTGCATGTTTGTTTGAGACAAAAAATGCCCGTAGTTTAAAAACAAAGTTTGACAGAGACCAGTGTTGTCTCCACAGTATGGTGGTGGTATTCACACGAGTACACCGAGCAAAGAAAAAAAAAGTTTAACACCAGGTACATCTTTGATTTGTGTGCCCCTTAATCTGAGAAGGGTACATTACTTTAACAGATGTGAAAGACACCCGTAATGAAAGGCAATTTCATTTATGAACAGCTGTTGTACAAAATCAGAAAAGGTCAGTTGAGTTTAGGAGTGAAGTATAGGCCTCAAAATGCTCACAAGTATAGGAGTATCCTTAAGCGTGAGCATCAAATCATGTGCAAATGAAGCAAAGCTGACACTGCCCGTCCACGCCGGGTGAACTCATGTGTCTGCGCTATAAAGCTGAGGTTACATCATTTATCCCAAAATGAGCCAATTCTTTTGACTTATTTAACTAATTCCATTTCAAAACATCACTGTTTAAAGGACACCTCGGTGTGAGATGAGTCTTTCTGCATGGGTAGGGCTGGGTATCAAACCTCAATACTTCCTTTTGTACCAATCGATATCGAGACATATTAATCAATGAAAGCTGGCACCAAATGTCTGACCAGATTTGTTAACTTTTACCAATTCTTTAGTCAAATTATTGCTGATTTAAATCAAAAGACTTGAGTTTTATTTAGGGTTTGTCTGATTGTGTTGAGATCAATGGTCCCAACATTTTCTGCTGGTGTTCGTCTAATACAAGGCCCTGCATGTCCCTGTGCTGCCACCTGCTGCATGTCTCAATCAAAGTGCTTGTCTGCTTAGATTGCAAAAGCGTCTTACTCCAATTGTACAGGAAGAAATTAAATAAAGTGAAAAAGAAAGATTGTTTTTGTTTGCTGCCCTGTTAATTACCTCATGTCACCAGTCAACACTCAACATTTGGGAATTACTTCAAATATTGAAGTAATTGTTGTATTGGTACTGAGAATCAGTTACTGCATCAGTATTGATACCCAGTCCTACCCTGCTATCTTTATCCCATCATCTCACATTCAATAAAACATATTTATCTGAATTTGTTTTGCACCTTGTGAAAACTCAGATATGTAATTAAAATGTCCCAAGTTATGATTTTTTAAAACTTGAGAAAATGCAGCAGCAGTGTGAGATGTCTATGACAACAACAACATATATGTATGCAAGTACATATATTACCTGTGCTTTATAAACTATTTCAAACCAATAGCTTCCCGTTTGGTTTTGCTCTTATGACAGGACTCTGAGTGTTCAGTTTGAGAGGTAATGTTGGATGCATAGCATAGCCCTGAGTTACAACTTACATAAAAGGGCTAGTAGTTCTAATAATCTGACAGAAACACAACAGGAATCTGGCAACAACCAATCTCATGGTGAGCTTCTGGTAAATACATTCAGCTCCCGGTCACGAATAATTGGAAGATCCTTCTCAGGAAGTTTTTTTTTTTTCTCTTGCACAATGAAATAAATGTTTCTCTTTGTGGACAGAGCATAAGTCACTCATTTTAGGGGGAATCTTTGGCCAGTCAGGTGAGGGGATATGGGACTCTTTTAAGACAGTAAGTGTTTGAATGAAGTATATTGTTGGTCAGGATTGTGTTTAAATATATTTAATGTCTTAAACAATTTTTGTTAAAGAGTAGGGGGCTAATTTGTTTGCAATGTTTATAATTATTTGGGATGTGAGCTCTAACTTTGACTGAACAAATTGTATTACTTCATCATACTGCAAGGAACTCACTGTTTGCAAATAATACCTCTGCGACTATAATATTTAGCAATGATAAAAGGGAGGTTCAAGTATTATTGAAGAAATAAAATCATAAAAGTGAATGTAGAAACTAAGATGCATTCACATAGCACCATAGTACTTAAAAAATGTCCAATCAGTACTTGTTAACATTGTACATTTTAATTTTCTCCACATTTAATTGAAATAAGTATTTTGGCATTTCTCTGCTGATCACATTAAAAAATATATAGACCTCTGTTTACAAAAACGGCTGCTGTAAACAAAGCTTTCACCTCCTTGTAAACATTTCCAACTTTCAGTTTATAGTGTTTCTCTTTCCGTTAAAAAACATGTCAGTTTATTAAGGAGTGATCGCAGGTTCTCGTTCTATATACTGTGACTTCCACACATCATACGTGTGGTGCAGCATTAGTAATATGTTGTGTTTTTACTCTAAAAACTTCTGTCAAATGTCAAATCTGTTGACATTTGTTGAGTACTTCTTTAAAAAGTGGGTAGTTTAAGTTAAAGGGTTCTTGTTGGAGCAGAATCTACAAGCAGGTATTATATAAGGCAAAAAAAACAATTGACATTGGGGGTTACCATAGCAACCTCATCCCAAGCCCAACATTTGGTATGAAGCCTTTCCAAGAGGAGAACATGTGATAAAACCAACATTTACAGTGTGCAAAAACACAAAGAGGAGCAACAAACGGGCAAATACTTCACTCCTTTAAAAGTGTGTCTCGGGTCGGATGGTGTCAGAGTTTTAACATGAGCAGTAATCTGTACAGAAGGGGGAGGGGGCAGTGTTCTGAAGGGGAGGCTCTCTCAGGCTGCACTACCTGTGGACCGGCAGGTGCAGCCCGTTGAGGGGGGTGAGCGGGTGGGGCAGGGGTGGGTGCAGCTCCAGCTGGGCCAGCAGGGAGAAGTGGTCTGAGGGGATGTGGGGGTGGGGGCAGCCGGTGATGCTGTTGTCGACGAGCCACTGGCTGTCCAGAGGCCCCATCAGGCCCAGGACACTCATGTGGGTCTTTGAGAAGAAGATGTAGTCGATCACGCCCTGCAAAGACAACATTTTGTTTAAGGGGGGGGGGAAAAGACTCTGTACACTGAGACTGAATACTTTAGATACTTCAGACCACACATTAGAATAAAACGCTTTTTCTTGAATTTGTATTGAACGAATAGATTGACTCTTATTCAGAATGCATGCAAATAATAAGATGCTAATATTGACAAAAGGGGAAAATAGCTAGCCTTGATCTGTGTGAAGGAAATTCAATCTCCACTCACTGCCCTCGGTTTATAGTAAAAGAGAAATGTGTTTGGATTTTTCATTTATTTACAGACATAAATGTAAATTAGTGATCAGTGAAGTCCTAGTTTAAGGTTTTGAATAAGGGGGAAGTCCATTGCTGCTGATGAAACAACTCGAGGAAATGTAAATGAATGTGCGACAGTTGCCTGCATGCGTCATTAGAAACCAAGGCGGTAACCACAAGACTAACTGAACAAATAGCACTGTAGTGAAGGTAATGGCTCAGACAGAGCAATGTTCAGGGTTTTTCATCCCATAACAAAAATACTCAACGAAAACAGAACTTTCAACTTAACTGAATCTACCAGACCAATGGCCGCTTGTGGCAAAAGGAGAAATACATCTAGAAGTCTACCACTGTGCAGCCTACATTGGAAAAGGAAAATCCAATTAGCTGTTCCAGCTCTCAGGCAGACGGTACCTTAAAGTCATATGTGTAGTTGGTGAAAGGCATCAGATTGCTGTCGTAGGCGCTCTTCAGCTGGAAGCTGTGTGTGATGCTTCCGTCTGAGTTGCCGTTCTTGCCGTTGCAGTTGAAGTTGGTCAGACATTCATTGTAGCGTAGCTCCTTGAAGTCCTTGTGGTTGTCGGCCACTCCTCCGTTGCTCAGGAATTCCACCACACCTGGATTATTGAAAAAGGTAACGTTTTTATTTCAAAAGGAGTACCACAGTAATCAAGCAAATATCTATATATTTGGATAAAAACTAGTAATATCCAAGAACAATACTGAACCGAGGTTCCTGTAAGAGTGACAGTCGTACCGGAGTCGGGCAGCGAGTTGAGGTCAGCACACAGGACGATGGGGATGGAGGACGGGTCGGAGGCGGGCGAGCCAGTCGCCATGGAGCTCGAAGCCCTTTCAGCGATGCTCTTCAGCTCCGACAGGAACATCATGGTTTGGATCAACTTGACGTCCGAGTACTCGGGGTCCCAGTGCATGTGGGCGTTGGCCACCAGGATCAGCTGCCTCTCCTGTGGCACCTTCACGCCTGAAAACAGAGGACAACATTGGATTATGAAGACTTTTAAGGAGTGGAAAAACGGTGGAATTAAATTCAACTTTCAACAGTCACATTTGTATGTAGAAACCCCCCCCAAAAACCCTAACATGGTCTTATTATGGCGAGTTTGGTTACAGTAAAGCACAGACCGCAGATGCAACTTTAGAAACTCAGAATTACTCTCACTGTAAAAATAAAACCATTAAAAGGAAGAACGGGGGGTTACGTATTGTAACCCTAGTTATATAAGCACAGGCTCCGCCCTCTACTGGACTCTATGGGTACTACTCTCTATCATGCTATGCGTGCATTCACCTACTGAGTTGCATAAACGTAGCCGGCCAATCGGGGCGAGCCTACCTGAATGCGCGCGCAGGCCCACAGTATATAAGGCGGCTACGCCCCCCGACCGTCATCCTACACCCTCTTCAGCGAGCGGCATAGGAAAGACAAGGCCCCCAGTTAGAGGGCTCCGCCTGTGCTAATATAACTAGGGTTACAATACGTAACCCCCAGTTATATATCACACAAGCTCCGCCCTCCACTGGACTCTATGGGTACGCCCTGTCGTCCAACAACATCGACCCATCACACTGCCCCTGACCGGCTTTGGCTAACATCCACCACACCCCCACTTCCTCCTATCCGGTTGTAACCTTGGAGAAGTCGGGGCCGCAGCTTGGATAAGGCACACTCACACACGCTTACCTCGTGTAGAGTGTGCATGGACGATAGTGGGGATAGTCCTCCAGCCCTGTATGGGGCTTACTGCGCACCATGTTTCCCGGGTCCCTAAGGAGCATGGGGAAAAAACATAAGCGCATTATGTCCAGGGGGGGTCAGATAACTACTGACCCACAGCCCCCCCCCCCGTCTCACCAGTCATGTGTTGCCCCGGCAAGCACAGACGACGAGAAGGAGCCAGACATGACCAAGAGATAAAACTTTATGAAGGGGCCTGGTGTAGACCAAGAAGCCGCTGTGCATATATCTTCTACACTCGCTGAATAAGGCTGTTGACACAGCCACAGCCTGTGTAGAGTGTGCACGGACCCCAGTGGGGAGGGCTCTCCCCGCCCATCCATAGGCATGTGTAATGCACTCGCAGAGCCATCCTGTCAGGCGCCTCTTGGAGAGAGCTTTTCCAGCCACACCATCCCCAAAGCACACAAACAGCTGTTCAGTGCGCCTAATGGCAGACGTGTGCTCTACACAACATGCTAGCGCACGCACTGGGCAGAGAAGGTGCAATTTAGCCTCCCTGGCCCCAATATCGGGTGGAAGATTAAAGCCAAGCGGCGACCTGGGGTCACTATGATGACTGACAGATGTTCCCGCCTCACCCTCTCCAGGAGGGGGGGGATAAGGTGCAGCGGTGGAAAGGCGTAAAGCAGCTTTCTTGGCCATGGCTCGTGTGCAAATGCGTCCACCCCCAAGGGCGGATTGTCCCACCGGGCCAGGGAGAACCACAGGGCACAGGGTCCACCTCTGCTCTCCCGAACTGAGTCCAGACCTGCTTCACCACCTCCGTGTGAAGCCTCCACTCGTCTGGCAGGGGCCCGCCTCTTGACATGAGGTCGGCCCCCCCGCTCTCCTGTCCCGGGACGTGCAGGGCCCTTGGAGACAACACATTCTGTGAAGCCCACCACCACAGGATCTCTGCTGCGGTCAACAAGGCTACGGAGCGGACTCCGCCCTGCCTGTTGATGTACAACACTGTGGAGCGGTTGTCGCTCCTCACTAGCACATGTTTCTACTGAGGGGGGGGGATGGTCACCAGACGTCGTTTGTGCCTCTTGGGATCTAAACGAAGGCCGATAAACCACCTCTGCAGGTGACGTGTATGCAACAGTCCGAGTGGCACCACGAAGTGAGCAGCCGCCATGAGACCCAAAGTCTGCATGATGGTCAAAGCTACCACCGTCGCCCCCTGACGCAGTCTGCAAACTACCCGAAGCAGGGATGCCTGTCTGCTTTCTGTCAGGGTGGCACGTAGTCTGCCTGCATTGAGCACCACCCCCAGATATTCTACCTGCTGGTGAGGTATGGGGGAGCTCTTCTTCCAATTGACCGCAAAACCCAACTTGTGTAGGATCAATTGGGCTGTGTGAAACATTGCCCATTCCCTGGACCTGGCCATGACTATGAGGTCGTCCAGATAAAAGAACACCCTCATGCCATGGTCGCGCAGCGGCTGCAGTGCTGTGGCCACACATTTGTTGAACGTGCGTGGGGATAGGGAGAAGCCGAACGGCAGTCTGTTGTACTCATAGGCTACCCCCTGGAAGGCAAAACGCAAATACTTTGTGCTTCGGAGCAATTTCGACATGAAAGTAAGCGTCAATTTAGCTTTGGTTGCTATGCTAACATCACCCATGTTATACCAGAGAAACTTTCATAACAGCGTTGTGATGCCAAACAGCGTAAATTCAGACTGACACACATTCACTTAAGGGGAACTGGGGATATGTATCAGCTGCTTGTGTGACAGTCAGACAGTGAATACTTTAGAGCCGTGTGAGCTAACCCGGAGCTAACGGGAGAATACACTCCCGTGGAAGAGCAGCCAGCACTGCAGCGGTCGGTAAATGCCGCTGAAACACATTCATAAACAATGAACCACGGCACTCTGGAGAAAAGTATAAGGTTGGAGAAGTCGTTATTTAATTTAATCTGGCTTCGTATGATTAAAAGCAACACGATCATCGACCCGACGCAGTCCCCCGTTGTTGTTGTTGTTGTGAGCTCCGTTGGGGAGAAAATCAGCGATGTAAACGGTGACATCATGACGCAGCAGCGGCAGCTCTGGGCGGTGTGAACAGAGCGGGAGCAGAAAAGGGAAACCGGAGCTGAACCAGAAAAGCTCTAGCTAGGAGCTAGAAAGGGAAAAGCGCTGGTGTGAAAGCCGCATCAGTCTTGAGAGTGCACAACAGACACCGCCTGTTTTTGCAACAGGGCCTGAATCTCTGCCGAATCTCCTCTTGGGATGACATATTTGCCTCTCTTATGCCTCTGAACGGAGGAGGGATGCTGCCAAACTGGAGTGAATAACCCAGTCTCAGCGTTCTGTCCATCCACTCTGTCAATACACAGCTGAGCTTCCATTCCCCGTAGCATCGCGTTAGGGGATGTGCAATCAGCTGTGGAGCCGTAGCTATGAAGCTGTGGTACTCTCTGGTGGCCCACTCCGCTGCCAAACCCTCCATAAAAGGAAGTTTGACCCATGGGGGGCTGACACAGAAAGGATTGATTTTCCACTGAGGTCCTTGAACGCTCGCGTGGGAGCGCACGCTCCGCCATAATGCCGTTTTCACTCAGAGGAAAAAAGGCATTAATCTGAGTTTTTACGCTAGGTGCGATGTGTCTTCTAACATCATCACACCGGTCATAATGCCCCTGTACTCGCATAGCGCTTTGATAGCACTTCCTGCGGTTTATCACACTCACATGCGCGCGCCCGCTGGCTGCCTCCTGTACTGGAGTTACAACTGGGGCGGCGAGTGGGGAATCTGTACAGACAACATTATGGTGTAGTGTGGGATTGTGGAGAGAAATGACTCTTAGACTGGGATAAATGCAACCATCTCTTTTATTGAAAGCATTTGTCAACACAGTACTATCATAGAGGGAGGAGACGGGGGTTCACTCTCGCATCCTGGGTGGAGAGAGCCCTCTCCGCCGGGACGCTTCCTCCTACCGCCCGTCTCCGGGAGGACGGTGCACCCCATCCCGCAGCCCTCTGCTGACGCGGAGCTGGGGCAGAGGCCCGTCGGGATCGCCCGGCCTGGCCCCGTGGGTGCTGGGATTGAACCCGCCCCGTAGAACCAGCCGAGGGAGCAGGAGAGACAGCGGGAGCCGTGGGCGCTCTGTACCTGCGCCTCTCTCTCCTCACGCTCACCCCGCTGAGGGAGAGCCAGCGGCAGCATACGGCTGAGCTGCGCTCTTTCCTCCTCTAAGCGGCTGAAACGCTGCGTGACCGAGGTGATCGATCCGAAGAGCCCTTCCGTGGATACGGGGGCTCCAAGGAGATCATCACGGCCCTTCCTGGAGAGCGCCGTGAGTCCTAACCACATGTGGCGTGATCCCACTGTGGCCAGGGACATCACACGGCCAGCTGCGGCGGCTACACCATGGACCAGATTATTAATCTGCCCGATGCAGTGGTCCGAATAATCACTCCGGTCTTCCTGAGACGGGGAGGCGGGGGCTTCCTGCTGAGCTCTGTGCCCCGAGCCAGAATATCTTATCTTATCTTAAGAGTATCTTAAGATACTCCAGCGTTTCACGGTCACGAGGCAGCGGGGGAAGGGGTCTTCTCCCCTCCGCCCAACCTGCTGCCAGTGGGAGCAGATGGGCCGCAAGGCTCTCATCGAGGGGGGGCACACCGGGACATGCTGTGTCCGTGCGGCCCTGCACCCTGAGCAAATCCGCCATGCCCGCCACCGGAGCCCTCGTCCTCAGAGGGTTCCACCACGTTGCCTCCACACACTGCCAGATATCTGGCAACGGGGGCGAAACAAAGGCCGGCTGGGTTGGCTGAACCGGGCCATAAAACCCCTGACGGAGGCGGCTCACCGGTTTGGGTGGTTGCGGAGGGGGGAGCGGTAGACCCACACCTCCGCCGCCATGGGCATCACCAACAGGAAATCCTGAGGGGCAGATCTGTGCGGTGGACCCTCGTGGACGCCGGACCCAGAAGCGCCCGACAACAAGAAGTCCTCGTCTTCTTCCTCCTTGACAAACGGGGCCGCCCGGCCCGTCGGAATGGCGAACACGGACGGCACCTCCTCGGCCACCTCCTGGTCCTCCATTTCGACCACCTCGAGCTCCTCCTGTTCCTGCGCCTCATCCGGCGAGACATAATGCGCCTGGAAGTGTTCCAGGAGATGTTGGCGTCTGAGCCGCGGGAGCGCACGACAGTCACTGCAGGACGGAGAATGTTTGCTGCCCTCCACCGCGTGGTCAGGCCCCAAACACTCGAAGCACCAGCGTTGGGGATCAGCGCCCGCAATTAAGCCCGGCCGATGTTCGAGGAGTGGTGAGTCCATTCTTTCACTTTCTTCTATCTATCTTCTCACGTTTAGCTTCAGTTGTTGCTGCTCGCTGAAGAGAAAAAGGATGTCGGTCGGGGGGCGTAGCCACCTTATATACTGTGGGCCTGCGCGCGCATTCAGGTAGGCTCGCATGAAAAACATGAAATGTTTATTCAACTAAAATAAATATTCTTTAGACATATTTACATATAACAGTGATTTCTCATCCCACATCAATCCATTGAAGGACATTTAATGTCGACGTTGACACCTTGTGGCAAAATCATTGCAGATTTTCCCATGTTACTTTTATTTATTTAGAACAAATATTGTCAGATTGTTGATCATAAGGTGACTGCAACAATATAGATGTATTTTTGGCTACACTACTTTTGCTACAGCTAAACCCTGGATCCTTGTATCAATGTTACAAAACAAAAACACTTTTTAACTGTTTAACTTTAAGCTACAAATGTCTGAGGGTCAATAAGTGGATTAACTGTATTGATTACTTGTGTATTCAGTTATAAGGATCAGGATTTGCTGTAATTTTCTGTGTTAAAAATATTTGGATGGTGGACTGTTGAACAAGAAAAGCAATGAAGATGTCTCCTTGAGCTCTGTGAACTTGTTATGACATGTTAAATTAAAAAAATATATTTGACATATTAATTGGTAAACATAAAAAATACTTCTTTACTCCCCCCCCGGTGGGCAAAAATGGGATGTTTCTGTGAAGTTGAAAGACTTGGAGGCCTAAAAAGTGTGGCCTAGGGATATTTATGTCAAATTCTTTGCTTTTTAAAAGTGGTTCTTACCATCGGAGAACATGTCCTTGTTGACCTCGAGCAGGACGGCCACCCCGATGTTGTCTTTGGTCATCACGCGGTTCAGCATGACCTCGGAGCCCTCAGAGTTGGCCATGGCCACCTGGTTGAACTCCACAGTGTGTTTCTGGAGCAAAGTAAACCTGCAGGAGTATCCATAAAGCAGCATTAATATTGAAAGTATTCAGTGTAAAGTCTCCTGCTTTCAGATGTAAAATGTGCTTGCTTTATTTCATACAATACCATTTGAAAGCATTAAATCAGCTGTTTTATTAATGTTCCCTGTTTCCTTCAACAATAACTGTTTTTTTTGTCAGAGATTAAAACACTAAATGTATTATTCAAAGTTAAAGTTTTGGCCCAAAAACACTTTCAGAACTTGACCAGAGATCATTATTCAACCACATTAATGCAATTAGGCTCTATATATCTAGTTAGTCCATTGTTTGGGGGGCCTCTGCTTTCTACTCAGTGGTGGGATTTAGGAGGTTTTACCTGGGTTCTGTCAGTCCTTAGTAATCTGCAGATTTTCCCTGATAAAATTCTAACAGTGCTGACCCCAGAATAACCTTATATTTCCATTGTGAAGTTTGGAGAAGAGCTTTGCTAAAGCAACAAGTTGCCTGTTAAAGAGCAGAAGCAGATTGTACATACATGTAGTATGTTATATAGGTTTTTGTGCATGTAAATGGTGTGCAAAGGGCCTTTAATTACAGCTTTTAGGGGCATTATCGTGCATGTAACACTGATACATGAACCCGTTTCTTTTTAAATCTGCACACAAACTTCCAGTTTCTTTAACGGATGGCTGCTGATTTCTTTTATACCTCATGAACAGTTGCTCTAACTTCAAGAATCAAAGTCCATTCATACAATTGAGTAGTCCTCTCACACAACTGACTGTATCCAGTCAGACCAAAAATGTGGCGAGTCATTTTAAAATGGACTTAACGCAGAAAGAAATCTTGGATATCAAAATCTACACGTTTATATACATATATTGAATAAAGCATATTCTGTGAACTCACTTCTCGGTCTTATAGAACACAGCGCAGCCGTCCACGTGTTTCCGCTCCTGTTCAGAAACCAGTTTGGCACGAGACTTTGGGCAGAAGTATCCATCGTAGCCGCGCTCCTTTAGTGTTTCCAGGAACATGGTGTAGTACTGCTCTGTCTCCACCTCCTGCAGACACACAGGGCAAGAAATGTCACCTAAAAGAGTCAATGAAACGCATGTGTAGAGGAGTGAGCACTAGCCAAATATAAACGGCCTGGAGTCAGGAGGGGGGGGCATATTTTCCTTTTCACAAAGGAACCAAAATCGTGTTAGGATTATTGAATTTGTTTTTAAATCTACTTGTAAACTCAAGCTTTTTCTCGTGAATATTCAACATGAAAAAACATGTTTCTGTCATTCAATAAGTCCTTTTTTTATTTTATTTTTTATAACAATAGTAGTATTAGTTTAAGGGAACCTTGCATTTCCGAATTGCATTTTTAAATAGCCAAATAATGTGGTTTCAAATACATCTGGCACCAAAATACCATCAATTATTGTAAAGTGAAGTTGTATAATATATTGAATGATGTTGTTCTGATTTTCTGAAATTCATCATCTCTGATATTCACAAATGTCCACCAGTGGAAATGATTATAACAAATATAGTTTCTAGGAAAGTTAATCACTAGAGTTGACCTCTTTATCTATTGAAATGATTTTTGATAAAAAAAAAAAGTTGAATAGTTTGCAGGAATTAATACTTTAAAAAGTTGTGTGGTCCTTCACTTTGAAATATTGTAACAACTACTAAATGAATCGCAATCCAATTTTATTCAGACATCCAAGGTCACTGATAAATCTTTATTATTTTGGGGATCATTTCGTGTTTTCCTGAAGCATCATCATCAGCAGGTCCAGATTTTTGGTTCTCATTTTTAAGAATTTTGGTCGAATACATAGAATTGAGAAATAATAACAAACCCATTCAACATACTCTTCTAAGATACATAGTTTTGCTTTTTTGAACACAAAACAAATCATATTATCGTCTGATTTGTTCCTTTTTTTCTGGAAAATCATTGAAGCAACGTCTGCTTCATTCACCTGCAGGCTGATGATGTCAGCGTCGCAGCTGGTGATTTCCTCCATGATGCCTTTCTTCCGGTACTCCCAGTTGAGGGCCCAGGAGGGACAGTAGCCGTACAGCTGTCGGGTGGCATACTTGTCGCACAGAACGTTGTAGCACATGACCGTGAACGCAGCTGTAGAAAAACATTTAAAGAATGACTATCGTCTAGAATCTAGACTCTAGACAGATGTATTTATCTTGTCTGTCCTTCAGTTTTTTGCTTATTAAACGTGATATCTCAGAAATTCCTTGAGGGAATTTTTTTCAGATTAGCAGAAAACATCCACTTAGACTCAAGGATGACCTAATAAAAATGTAGAAGACAAAGGTCAAGGTCACTGTGACCTCACAAAACATGTTTTAGGCCATAAACAGACCTGCAACTCGAATGGTTGCAGGTCTGTTTATGGCCTGGTAAGCTTATTAAGCAAAAGCTGCAGCTCATTACTTACAAATGATATATAAAAATAAATAGTAAAATAAAGTGTAAAAGAACATTACTAGGTACCTACAGTATATACTGTAGTATAAGGAAGGTATGACAAAAATATTATGTTTCTCTTTATTTTTTGTTCCACTCAAGTATTTTTTTTTAAATACTTAAAAAGCCGCTCTAAAAGTGTGTTTATGTGCTTTTTAAGCTTTATTCTTTGTAAAGAATAAGGATGCAAGTGAGTTTCATCCTTCTTGGCAACTCAAAGAAACCATACGATCTAACATCCCTGCCATAACAGGCCTGTTTTTTATTGAGTCAATTATGTAAACATCAGAGCACATTCATGACGTCACAGAGCAAACACAACCGAGGGAAGATTGGTTTTTGAGCTAAATGAGGGAGTGTTTGTGACATTTCTGGCTCTTACTACTGACAATTAAATAATGTAATTTTGTCTAAAAAATGTAACCTTTTTGTTTTTATTCCATTTGAGAAACTCTCTCTAAGGGAGATTCGGAGATGTTATCCTTTGCAGACCATTTACATGCACAAAAACCTATATAACACACGACAGGAAATGGAAAAACCCCCAAAAAATAATAGGGCCCCTTTAACCCCGCTGAACGTACCTGAGGGGCTCATCTGGTCCCGCTCTTTCAGAGTGATCCACGGTCTTTGTGGGAGCTGCTCTGGGTGCACTGTAGAAGGTGAGGGAGGGGGGGGGGGGGAAGAGGTATGAGTGCTCACTGTCTGTGACAAACACAATGGTGTACCTGCTATCTCACACCTGCTCAGGTTTACAATTAACTGCAGGTTAAATATGCATGAGTTCTAGTCGCTGGGTGGTGAGGAGGAGCAGCTGTTTACCTGCTAGATTGTCGAGCATGTAGTTCAAAAGCTTCCTGGTTCCGTCCGACTCCTGGTACAGATTGAGGATGTCTTGGGACAAAGGGTTTCCTGCAAATCAATCATATCATAAACTACCTGACAATATGTTCTAGGAAAGTACTGTAAAGAAATAATGACCGATCTACATTTTATCCAAACTTTAATATGGACTCAAACTGCAGGAAGAATACTATTTGGCTAACTATGTGTTCAAATATCCTTTTGAATTAAGTCATTTGAAGCTTCAGAGACATCCTGGTCTACAAATCATGTTCTTTAGACTTAACAAAACAGATTCTTTTGTTTGCTTAAAAAAAAATAAAAATAAATCACAACATAATAATTAAATACATTTCAGTGACAATGAGAACTATGATGCTAAAATCATCAATCGCACAATGTCACGAATCATTCCCAATTGCAATATCAGTCCAAATAATTGCAATTAGATATTTTTTCCAAACTGTGCAGCGCTAGTCCAAATAAATGTACTGAATATAATACAAATAAAAAGCCTCACCTTTTAGCCCCAAGGTTTGTAACTGGAAAAGCCTCCCGAGTTCATAAGGCAGAACTCGTAAAAGATTGTTGTTCAAAAGCAATTCCCTGCAAGAAATCAAGACGTCATTTACCTTTTTGATTTCTGTCTTTCACAACTTTGTCTTAACAATGCAGTAATTCCTTGTCATTGATGTATCATCACTGCGGTCAAAACATCTATCACGTTTTCCTAAGTTGTCACTTAAATTAGGCCCTGTGGGATAACTACTAAACTGAGGTTTGAGCAATGTCACATGCCTCTGATCACTTTTGTTCTTTGATTTGGGCTTTTTTCGCACATAATCTCTTGAATGAATCCCCTACAGTCATTAGAAAGATTTGGTCCTTTGTGTAAAATTGTCCTGTCCCTGGCATATTTATCATAACCAAAAACGAAATGAATGAAAAATTACAGAATAGAGTTGCTTGATAGAGCGGGCACATAATTAAACGACATTTCGATATTTAGTGTTCACACAAGTCGGCCATAAAAGACAAATATTTTTTGATTAATGTTAATCTCAGCCACTAAGAGAACCGCCTGTATGTAATTAAAGTGGAGAAATCCACTGTTATTGTCCTGAATTTATCCGAAGCTAATACACCTTCATAACTACCTAATAATAATGATCAAGAACCCTGCTTTGTAAGGTATTCAATTCATATGATTAAAAAAACACAGATCCTAATGTATTTCAAAATCAGAAAATGTATCAATTGAACTTCCACAAAGGTTACATCATAAACCCATACTGAAATGTAAAATGACATAATGAATACGGAGATTTCATCCTTATCTTCCAGCCCTATCGCAGAATATTCAGCTATTCTTAAAGGTCCCCTATTATACTCTTTTTCATCAATATATTATAGTTTTCAGATATATACAAAACATGTCTCTGAAGTGTTTGGCAGATCATTGTAGCATCCCATAAACCCCTCTGTTTCAGCTCTGTTTCAAAAGAGCTGATTCTCTGTCTGGTACTTTAGAGGAGGGGGGGGGGGGGGGGGGGTAACCTTGGTTGGTGATTGGCTAATGGTTACACAAGCCAAAAAAACATTATGATCACAAAGTGGCCAAAATCTGATCAGCTCATTTTCAGACAGGTTTTTATATAAATGGATCAGGACAAAAAGAGAGCGAATCTTTTTTCCTGAAATTTTCCGAATCTCTTTGCACAGAGGGGACACATATTGATGTATAATGGCGCGTTTCCACTACACGGCCTCGCTCGGTATGGCTGGGCCTCGTTAGGACTGGCTCACTTTATGGCGCATTTCCATTACAGTTTAGGAACTGGGGCAGTATCTATAGTAACGCAGTGTAGGCGGAGCCGTGACGTGATCTTCAGAGGACCCCAGAAAAACAACACAGCCGTTAGCTGTTAGCACTCAGAGCTCACAGCTCCTCATATATGTTCAGAAACTAGACAAAAGTTAAACAAGTACAAACCACAGACTGCCTGTGTCATGGTGAATACAGTCGCTGCTTTATTTATGTCTGGATAGGCCGTTGTTGTGAGTGTGGACAGTCGGAGCATATACTGCGTTAGCTTAGCCAATCTCCATTTAGAAAACAAGCATTTTAAAAGGTTTTTCGCCTGCCGTCTGTCTGCAGACTTGACAAAGCATTAATTCATGGTTTTTACTAACCGGTATCAGTATGTTGTTACTTCGGCATCATTTTGAAACGTGTATTACAATTAAATCACGGTCAAATATGTCCATCTTGTTGTAGTTGTAGCCCCCTTGCCAGCGACGCTCTCTCTAGTTTAGCATACTCAGCCCGACTCAGCCTCGTTGTCTCTGGCCCCACGATTTTATGAGGCCAGAAAAACTGTGAATTAGGACCCGCCGGCCGGTACTAGGCCAAGTGGAAACGCAACCAAAGACGGGCCGCTGACGTCACAGCCCTCTTAAACCGGGCTGCGCGCTGTAGTGGAAACGCGCCATTAGAGACATGAAAAAGTGTTTTTTGCATTATAGGTGACCTTTAAAAGCTCTGCAACAAAGCATAATGGCAGGTTAACTTTTCTGTTCCGTGATATATATATATATATATATATTTTCTCTTGGTTGGTCCTTGTGTCAGTCAGATGTCAGTGATGTCTACCTGAGAGAGACCATGTTGCCCAGCTCAGCGGGCAGACTGCGGAGCTTGTTGGACGACAGGTTCAGGAACACCAGGTGGGACAGATTAGAGATGTCGGGTGGGATGCGGCTCAGGTTGTTGTCGTTGATGTGCAGCGCCGTCAGGTGGGTGAGGGTCCATAACGAGGGGCTCAGGCTCCTCACCCGTCCTGCAAAGGCAAACAGGGGAACGGACTGTCTTCAAAAGTGGATATTATTTCCAGAACTCAAAAAGAAACACAGATTTTTAGCTGTGTGATCAATCGAACAAAACACAATTCAACATACTGAAATTGACTGAACTGCGGCGTATCTGTATAGTCTCAAACCCTTTCATTTATTTTCATGCAGAAACAATAACTACATTCAGTTTTTCAGCCCAAATATACTTTTTTTAAATCATGGAAAACCACGTGAAACAGAACCAATCATGAGACACTGAAACCAGACTATAGCAGAGAACTCTACGGACAATTACTTTAGTGAAGATATAAATACTGAATTAAACCTATTTAATATGTAATTAATATTTAATGAGATAAAAGTTCAAATAACATAAAGCTTTTGACTTTTAACCAACCAAGAATAGTTTGTTAACCATTAATACTCGTCTTCCTGTTCATTCAGCTGTTGTCATCCAAACCAGGACGCCCTGTGGTCCTTTGAAAAGGTTTGGGAGTCAAAATAATTTAAATGATCTTAACCAAGAATCATTTAAACAACAACATCCTCGTAAGAAAATCTATTTTTGCGTTTAGTAGGCTGCAACTGTTATTCTTATCCTTGACTCATCTGCTGAATGTTTTTCTTCAGCAGATAAGATACATTTTCTTCTAATCATTTGAACAAAAATGAAAAATATCAGAAAATGAAAAAACAAGGCATTTTGCTAATAAATCACTCAAATGATAAGTATACTGTAATGTCAACTTATTTCCTGTTGATTGACATGCAACACCACACATTTGAATCTTCCAAATCCTACAAACTGAAAAACATGCAGCATCTGAAGACACTGAATACAGAGTGAGTGGGATAAAAAGTGTCTTAATAACAATAAAAGCGCATGCAACTGTTTGATATTCAAGCACGAAGAACACTAGATTCTTAAAGTAGGAGCTCCCTCTTCCTTCGGTTTGTCTGTGTTAGTACATTGGGATTTCTTTGTATGGGAGCAGTTTCAGAGAAACATAGTAAGACTGACCAGAAATCTCGAGCTCGGCCCAGTAAGACTTCTTCCCATTGGCCACCTCCTCCGCTGGCATGATGGTGTAACATCTGCGGGGATCTGGAGGATCATATTTTTCCTTTGGCATACCTATCAATCTGAAAAACAAGCAAAATGTACAGATATTACAATCTAAAGGAAGACCGCGAAAAACATACATTAGCTGCCACTGAGATGGCACTCTACAGTGGAAGGGATTCAACACAGTAACATAATATTATAAAGCTTAATGACAAAAAACAAGTGAAATAATTAAAATTCCTTTGAACAATTTAATAAAAAAAAACAATAATATAGTAATACATAGTAACTAATGAAAAAATGTGCTTTTAGACAAAAATAAAATAATGTGTTCTCATACTGTATCAATTACACAAGTGGTTGTTAACATATTAAAGTGGCAGCTATGTTTTGGAAATCAAGTTTAACTATTTTTTATTGATTCATTTGACAATTATTTTTCTGGCTTATTTTACTGATAAAGTGTGAAATGTACTACAGATAGATGGGATCTTTTAAAACGTGAACAACAGTTGAACAGCAAATGTAGCCGTCACTTCAATGACCAACATAATACATTGACAGAGATATACAACTTAGATTATCAGCTAAACCTCTCATTGGAAAAACTGGAATCAGAACAAATAGTTTTGCCTTAGAAACTACTAATACGATGAATAAATGTATGATATTAGGAGTGGTATTATGTTGTACTTCTAATCTAAACTTACAAGTGTATTATTTACATGTGAGCAGAGTTTTGGCTCTACAATGTTGCTGTGGATTGGGCATCAGTTTTTATTTTTTACCATGTATAAATACTAGTATGATCTCAGTAAAAGTGAGATGTTGATTAAACAATACGGCCTAGCTTAACCAGACACAAAAACAAATGAAAGAAATTCCACCTTTACGTCACAGTTGTTTTTTTCACACATTTTTTGAAAGGTCTATAAAGAATTAAATCCGACCAACTAAAGAATGCACATTGTGGCCTTCAACAGAACTGGAGTCACTTTTATTTTGACCTAGACTTTCAACTTAATTGGAACTGGGTTTGATTATAATTTTGACTCTTATCTACAGCCCTGTACTTCAAGAAAAGGATGTATCTAAGCCTTTGGAACAAGGATTCCTAAACTTAATATTGTTGAAAATGAATAAAAACCTTTATCTGATTTGTTTTCCTATCAAGTTCAAGTTTTTTTTTAAGACAAAAAAAGTTATAATTTCTTACTTCGTCCTTATGCCTAATGTAGACTAGCACATCTACTTTATTACCAGGAACCAGCCAGCGTTATTTAAACTCCCCTGCTGTCAGTTTGCTGCCTGCATTGCTCAAGGGCACGTGCTATTGCATTACTTGTTATTTATTATCCACAGACTTGTACACAGCATGCATACGAGCTTAAGAGGTTGGCAAAGGGGGCCTGATATTATGCAGTTAGTTGCCATTAGGTTACTCTGGAGGTTTGGAGAAGACTTACATAACTTGTGTATACACTCATGGGTCACAAGTGAGCGGCTGCAGGCAGATAAACTGTAGAGCCTGCTGGCAACGGCTCATATCACTAGCATACGGAGATGTAAAGAAGGCTTTCCTCACATGTCTAGTGTTGATAAAAACATTTTTGACTCTGGGGGCAGACAGACCACCAAATGGCAGAGATGGGAGAAGTACTCAGATATTGTACTTAACATAAAGTAGAAATACCAGAGAGTAGGAATACCCTGATACAACTAAAAGTCCTGCATGCTATATTTAAATGATATATTGTAGGGCCATACCTATATAAAGGTATATTTATACGTTTCTGTTTTCAAAATACCAAACCTCATTTCGCTCTATGTGCTGTTTGCTGTCTACAGGGCTGATTCTGTGAGCTGCAGCTGATCACTCCCCCCTGCAGGAGAGGGGAGCCATGCTCTGATCAATTCAAGAGGGGGAGAAAAAAATATCTCCGTCCTCTGTGTACCGTGTTTTATTATATTGTTATAGACCTATAGAGTCGTTATTCATTTGTTTTAAAGCTCAATAAATAACAAAGAAGACCTTTGACCGGCACTTTTCTAATTTTGTCCGGAAGATTCAAACTTTAACGGACATCTTGACCGGCGAAAGAAACTGAAACTGAAACTCTGCCGCACGGTCCCCTCGTTCATTGGAAGAGGCGGAGAGGTGGGTGTTTGTCATCTGCTGGTGGACTAACCGGAGATAATTACAGTGCTTGCCTCGACGGGGAGGGATTGCATTGAATTAAAGCAGCGGGAGCAAACGCTTGCCTCGGAGAGGGAGAAAGAAAGCCACAGCGGAGAATAAACAGAAGGGTAACCATGGTAACTATGGGCGGGAAGTCTTCTTCGCTGCTTTTGTGGCAGACTACAGCGCCACTTACAGGCCTGGTATATGTATTACAGCGTCTCCAGCGCTTTCGAGCGGCAATGGCCGGCCGTGGCCCAACCCCACATTCCCCTGATTGGTGGAGTTGGCCCAATAGCCGTAGCGCCACTTTACTGACGTCAGTAAAGTGTTCAAATCTGGATCAGTTTTTATCAGATCCGTTGCAGCCCCTTTTTTAGAGATTTGGGTATGGAGGAAAATAGAGAGGGTTGTGTTTTCTGACACTTGGTGAGTTCCCTGGAACACCGGGGACACATATTCATGTATAAAAGACGTACAAAAGTGCATTTTGCATGATAGGTCCCCTTTAAGAGTTGATTATATTTCAGATCATTAATCCAGATCTGTAAAGTAACTTAAGGTGCAAAATAAATGTAAAAGTACACCATTTAGCTCTGAATTGTAGTGGAGGAAAATGACAAAGTAACAAAACATTTGTTCAGTACAAGTCTCTCAAAATTGTACTTAAGTACAGTACTTGAGTAAAGGTACTTAGTTTCTTTACACCAAATGGTAAACCCCAGCATCTGTTGCTTTGCCAACTGTTATTTATTTTAACATGTCAGGAGCTTTTGCAAATGGAAAATAGCGATGGCAACTGCACCAACAGCTGAGTATCCAAACATAGCTGTAATGTCAAAAGTGACAAGCACGTAGCGCTGCATGGACAGGGGCCCGTTCACGTGAAGTTCGGCCAACCGCTCACCAGCTGTCACACCTGGCAGCGAGGTAAACACGCGCTCTGGTTATGCCAAATTAAACATTTGGAAACGTTAAACTATTAAATATCGTCTAAACAGAGTACGTACAGGTTAAAGCCCCAGTGAGCTCAAAGCACGGCGCTGGATTTGTTTGGCTAGCGGCAGCAGGGCGCACGCCGCCCGGCTCACGGAGGCGGACTGCGGGGGTAGCCGGAGTTGGTATGAAGGGAAGCAGGTTTAACTGTCACATGTATCCCAGGACAACCTCAACATAGTGTCCGCAGCAATCAAACAAAGTCTGAATTGGTCTTACCTTCATTCGGGAGCGGTATAAAACGATGTACAGAGGGAATAATTGGTAGAGACATGCAGACACGGCTGTTGAAGCCGATCAGACCCTGAACGTCTCGGAAACAGAAGGAAGAACAACAAACGCTGCTTCCGCTCGTGCTCGTCCGCACGCGATATGAACCCCCGGATCCTCTCCCCTGCAATGTCACCTGTCAAACTACTAAAAATGATATTAAAACTCATAAAACATAGTAATAAAATGAATAAATAAAATACCATATGCTTTTGTGTTAACAAACTCTTGTTTAATTAGTATTACTATAAATTATATCAGTTGTCTTATATAGACATGTATTGCAGTTTTTTTTATTTTAAATATCAAGAAGCCAGTGGAAAACTCAGCATCCATTTATCCAACAAGACATTTTTTTTGTCTTTGATAAATTCTGTGGAAATGACGAATCTTTCCTTGCTTACTAAAAACAAGTAAACATTGGCAAATTAAACACATTCCGAATATTATTGACCATCACAAGTATCTAAGTATTTCATGGTTGTGTTTATATTATCCAATATTCTACGTGAATAGTTGGACGGTTTTTAAATGAGGTATGTTTTTACTTCCCAGGCGGTTTTGTTTTATTTATTGTTTATTTTTTTTATTTTTTTTTATTAGATCATAGATATACGTCGATGGAATTGGAATTGGAGTTGATGGAATTATATGATGATTCACACTCATGTACAGTAGGTGGCGGTATGCACCTTAATGTTGTTTGCAATCCGCCAAAAACCGAGAGAAGAAGAAGAACTACCCAGGCGGAACTGTTTAGCACGAGTCGTTGTTTTCACACGGACCAACCGAATTCCCAGACATGGCATCCTGCACGCGTACAGTGTGGAAAGGTCAGTTGTTTTTGTGTTATTTACTTCATTTCTGCTGACAGTTACCATTCAGGGAAAGCATTTACTAAGATGAACACATGCTTATTGTTTCAGGCTTGTCTTTTGGTTTCTTGTTTCTGCTAAAGCGCTAAATAGTCATTACAGCCTGACCTGTTAGCCTGCCTTCTAACTAACTTACAGATCAGTACAGATCTCACATGTATTTACTTGTTTTACAACCTCCTTGCGTACTAAATAATTCATCGCACGGTGCAACATTCATTTAACCTACTCACTAAATTATTGACATTCTCTGTTTATTTTGCATTCATCTAACAAACAAGTCAGCTCTCCAAATATATTAAATGAGCAGTTCTTTAGCGCGTCCTTGAACCAAAATACATTGTGGTGGGCGGTAATCTAAAGTTCTAACGAGTTTTTTTTAAATCGATAACTTAAAGGGGACCTATCATGCAAAATGCACTTTTGTACGTCTTTTATACATGAATATGTGTCCCCGGTGTTCCAGGGAACTCACCAAGTGTCAGAAAACACAACCCTCTCTATTTTCCTCCATACCCAAATCTCTAAAAAAGGGGCTGCAACGGATCTGATAAAAACTGATCCAGATTTGAACACTTCAATGACGTCACAGAAGTGGCGCTACGGCTATTGGGCCAACTCTCCACCTATCAGGGGAATGTGGGGTTGGGCCACGGCCGGCCATTGCCGCTCGAAAGCGCTGGAGACGCTGTAGTACATATGCCAGGCCTGTAAGTGGCGCTGTAGTCTGCCACAAAAGCAGCGAAGAAGACTTCCCGCCCATAGTTACCATGGTTACACTTCTGTTTATTCTCCGCTGTGGCTTTTTTTCTCCCTCCCCGAGGCAAGCGTTTGCTCCCGCTGCTTTAATTCAATGCAATCCCTCCCCGTCGAGGCAAGCACTGTAATTCTCTCCGGTTAGTCCACCAGCAGATGACAAACACCCACCTCTCCGCCTCTTCCAAGGAACGAGGGGACCGTGCGGCAGAGTTTCAGTTTCTTTCGCCGGTCAAGATGTCCGTTAAAGTTTAAATCTTCCGGACAAAATTAGAAAAGTGCCGGTCAAAGGTCTTCTTTGTTATTTATTGAGCTTTAAAACAAATGAATAACGACTCTATAGGCCTATAACAATATAATAAAACACGGAGGACGGAGATTTTTTTTTCTCCCCCTCTTGACTTGATCAGAGCACGGCTCCCCTCTCCTGCAGGGGGGCGTGGTCAGCTGCAGCTCACAAACTCAGACCCGTAGACAGCAAACAGCACATAGAGTGAAATGAGGCATGGCTAAAATGCATGATCTGTTTGGTATTTTGTAAACAGAAACGTATAAATATACCTTATATAGGTATGGCCCTACAATATATCATTTAAATATAGCATGATAGGTCCACTTTAAAGTAGTGCTTAGTTGATCATAAGTATATGACGAATTAAAGCATCAAGATGATTGATGGTTATATTATAGCTTTACATGTTATTATGATGGTGTGTATGTAGTTGCGTTTTTATATGTACAAAAGTGGTGGGGCACAAAAAACTTAGATGTTTATTAAGCTTCTGCAGTGAGGTTCATGGCTGGTGAGGCACTGGCACTGACTCTTCAGGTTTACAAATATTATATTTTGACCTAAATCAAAATATAATATTATTTTCCAAAGCTTTTTTAGTCTGATGCTTCGATTAATTTTAAACAGACAGTTCAACAAAAGGATACCCACATTTTTTAATTTTATCATTTAAATATTGGATTGTTCTCTCTTAGTAAGATCCCATTTTCAATAAAATTGCGGTCTTACCTTGACTTGAAGATGAAGTCCATTTGCCTATCCTTCTGGACACAAATCTCTATTACTTTTTTGTAAAAGTCCTCCTTATCTTCTTGAGGGTTCAAAATCGAATCATAAATCTAATCGATAGATTTATGATTCAAAAATTATAAAAGTAGGGTAGACAAAACGTGCATTTATCTAACAGGTACGTTTCCGGCAGATCTTATTTCGAGCTATTTTCTAAAATCCTATGGAGAAATCTCATTGCTTTTTTGTCGAGGGAACCCATGCGCAGCTTACTTCTGGGTTTTAGGTTTTAAATACATTTTTTTTAAATAAAAAGAAAGAATGCTAACTAGGTAAGATAAGATAAGAATAAACAAGTTTAAATGATTTGTTATTGGTTGTGATCATATTCTAAAGATGTTTGGATTATTGAAAAGTATACAGCTCCCTTTCATCTGAGTGTTGAGAGCTGTATCCATCAATTCATGTTGTGCTCAAAGTGCACCAGATTGATGCTTTTAACTTCAACATTTAAAATAAATCTTCCTGGGGGTGCATGCCCCCGGACCCCCCTAGAGGATGTGAGGTCCACCCCCAAATAAAGCAGGTTAAAATAATTAAATTGAATACATTTTATTTTAGTAAACACTGAAAACGGGTCCCACAGACCCAAACAGCACACAAAGGTTAAAGGTAAGCATATAATAATGTTAAAATGAGCTAAATATATACACTGCAAAAAAACAAGAAAAGAGGAGTAAAAGAGCTCACGACTTGTTTTGTTTTTTGAAAGTAGCTCCTTTATCTATTTGCATGGGTTCCCTCGACAAAAAAGCAATGAGATTTCTCCATAGGATTTTAGAAAATAGCTCGAAATAAGATCTGCCAGAAACGTACCTGTTAGATAAATGCACGTTTTGTCTACCCTACTTTTATAATTTTCTAATCCTAAATCTATCGATTAGATTTATGATTAGATTTTGAAACTACAAGAAGATAAGGAGGACTTTTACAAAAAAGTAATAGAGATTTGTGTCCAGAAGGATAGGCAAATGGACTTCATCTTCAAGTCAAGGTTGAAAAGGCCCACCTGTTCAAAGTGGGGAATGACAGGAAAAGTTTGAGAACCACTGCCCGATGGCGATTATTTTTTTGCCGCACACATTGAATAGAAAAAGACTCTGGGCATGCGCAGTGTAGTTTTTACAGCTTCCATTCACTTAGACAGTGAGAGACAGGGGCTTGATCGGGGCTTGACCCACGTCACTCAAAACGGCTCAATAGGCACACTGTAGACACTAATTAGAAGAACACAGACGAATCAGTTGATTAAACATGATCGTAAAATATATTTTAAGATGTTTTGTTTTTTTTGCATTCTTTTGTAATTATTATTTTTAATACTTTCTGCTGACACTAGGTGGGGCTGTGCCCCTAATGACCAGTCGCCACTGTGTGTATGTGCTTATTATCAAGTGCGTGTATAACTGTCAGATGTCTGAAATCAACCTAGAGGGAAAAAACGAAAATAACCGATGCTATGTATATTAATTCACTTGTTAGTGAAGGGGTTACATACAAAGCAACAACCACAACATCACAATACAGCATTTAACTGCATACAACCAGGCAGTACCTCAGATGTATTGCTTATAATTAACAGAAGTATTTATACTCTCACATAGACGGTGAGATTTGGGGAAAGTGATTGTGATGGCAGCCCCTTGACATAACTAGTGCCAGTGAACAGACTAGGTGACATTTGCAAAGCACATTTTTATCTTGCATATGAGTGAGCTTTCTGTCCTCATGATAAAATGTCATTATATAATAATAAAATATCTCATATAATGGCACATTTTTCCAATGTTTACATGTGATGCATTCTGCTTCGGATTCACATAGATACTTTTCTTGTGGTATTTTGTGGTATTACGTTTTTTTCCTTATCATTGAAACATATTTTATTATATCACAGAAAAACATCTGACCTCTGGTATTCAGTTTAATTTGCTTACCCACAGCATCTAAGTGTGTTACATCGAGTTTGTCATCTGCACCCAGTTTTTGCAGGATGTCAGAGGCAGCTGCTGAGAGCCGGAGGTCCGGCCTTCACAGACGTATCACCGACCGCTCCGAGAAATCTGCCTGTCAGGACTTTTGCAGCTGTCAAGTGAGTTTGCAAACTTTAGTTTAAGAAAATCAGCTCTTAGTATATTAATCTACAGGTGAATTGATATCCACTAGAACCAGTATGTTGTGCACTCAGCAGATAAGCTGCCATGTGTGACCTACTCAGTTCAACATCTTCCTTGTTGTTTATTAGGCCACAGAGGAAAAAACAAAAAGAAGACAAAGAGAAGGAAGTGAAGAAAGAAAGGAGGATCATCGATGACTCGGACAGACAGAAGCCCTACGGCTTCACAGCGTGGGCGCCTGTGGATGACGTGCACGTTCTCAGGTTCTACCCGCGGACCACCTACGGAGCAGCTGAGTCCGTCGACATGCTGAAGACCTTTCAGAGGTTGGACTTCACCCCCCTCAAACAGCCTATCTACGTCAATCTGAGGCTCAACATGAATCTGGAGAAAAAGGTAAGGGCAACGTCACTGAAGCTGTGTCCATTAAGAGTTAATGCCGGATAAAAGTTCGATTTTTGGAGGGAAAATGTGCCTTTACTAGGTAGGAAGTTGTTTGTATAACCATTATTTTTTCAGAACTAATATTCGGATGCACCTCCCCTATGTATTGCAGTTTTTATTAAAGGTCCCATGTCATGCTTTTCCGGTTATTAACCGTCCCCTTGTGTGTTATGAAGCTGGGTTCCAATTTGTAGACATTTGCTTAGCTTTAGATTATAATTGGAGCCTGGCTGATTAATTGGGTAGGCACTCACTCACATACACCCACTTTGCCGTTTATTAGTAGGCTGACAGTCCTGTTTGGATTAAGACCTGATGGGACCAACAGATGTCAAAACATATTTGCTTTTAAACGATTAAACCACTACAATAAAGGCTGTCTAATATGGTAACTTGTTGGTTTTGGGGTACCCTCCCCTTCCTGCTTATCCAGTAAATCCTCCCTTCATGAAGTCATACAAATCTTTTGTTTAGAGGAATTTATTATTTTGTAGGATGTAGTTTGTGTTTCTGTTAAACTGTAGGCCCTCTCAGAGTGAAAACGGTTATCTTACTTGATCTAATCTTATGTCAATGGGGTAATAACAAGGCAAAAATACAAATAACAAATAAGTAAATCCAGGTTATAAGGCCAATGTTCGTGCAAATTCGAACCCAAATACATGAATACACTTTAATTAACAATAACAGTAGATCTTCCAATGAATATGGATATATTTGATCAAAGATGAGTCACCACTTTAACATGGTGGAGTCTGCTGTTGACTGCACACAAAGCTGATTTTCCACATAAATTGACTTGGTCAAATGTGCAATACCATTGTATTCCAGAAGTCCCGAGCTGCTTTATTTTAACCACGTTGCTTGAGCCGTAAAATAGAGCAGGAAGGCCGACATGTTTGGCTTCCACAAATCTCAGTATTTATTTAATTACATTACATTACATGTTACTTGTTAGACGCTTTTATCCAAAGCGACTTACATACTCAATACTGTGGGCAATCCCCACAGGAGCAATTTGGGGTGAAGTGTCTCAGGGACACAACGACATGCTGACTGCAGTGGGGTTTGAACCTGTGACCCCCTGATCCGAACACCAAGGCTCTATCCACTGCGCCACACGCCTCCCCTTAATCAAGCTGCAGTATTAGCAATTTTGGTTAATCAGCAAAAACAGTGTGACCCAAACAAAATAATGAAAAGCTCTTAGTTTGTTAACCACTTTGTGCACCAGGACTGCAGACAGAGCACCAGACATATTTTTCCCGACAGCCTTGCTGTCATCTGTCTGTTGCTGCAGAACTACGCATAACAAGTGTTCCTCTGCATGTGGACTTTACTTCTTTGTTCTATGATTGACAGCTCTCCATTTGAACGTTTAAAACAGTGATCATTTAATCTTTCTTTGTCTCCTCACAGAAAAAAGTCGATGCCTTCGTCAGCACGGTGCACCTACCGCACCCCTTCAAGACAGAGATGAACAAAGTTTTAGTTTTCACCGCAGTAAGACTTTTATTTTCTTCCCCTTCAGCCTTACTGAATCTTAATTTCATAGCCAATTGATTGCTTGCTGTTGATGAATTGCTTTAATATTGTCTCAACATGATGCCGATGTGCAGCAGCTTTTTATTTGTCGTCCTGTCTGTCTGTAATGAATGGGCTCGGGTGTTTTGATCACAGAGACCTACAAGCAGGGTTTGATTTATATTCCTGTGGAGCAGCACAGGTTGTGGGTTGTAACTTATTTGTTGCATGTTAACGACCATAATGAATGACACTGGTGGCGTCTGCCAGACTGGCACACCCCAATCGGATTTAAATGGATAACACTGCACCTGTTTTTCCCTGCAGGACGCTAATCAAGCTCAATTTGCCCTGGAGAGCGGAGCAGTGTTCGCTGGAGGAGTGGAGCTCATACAGCCGGTGAGTGGAATTAAAGAGGCCCTTTATGCTTTTTGGGGTTTTCCCTTTCCTGTAGTGTGATATATAGGTTTCTGTGCTCGTCAATTATCTGCAAATGCTAAAATCCCAAAGTTCCAAAGTTTCTCTCCCACACACTCCCCCTGCCTGAAACGCTTCCATTGGACTCCTTCCGTAACATAGTGACATCAATATTTAACACTTGTGCTTCAATTGGCTAGCGCTACAACACATTGTACATGATAGTCTAAGGGGCGGGACATATCTAAGCATTTGACCAATCACAACAGAGCTAGCCAGCTAACCAATCAGAGCAGACTGGGCTCTGGTTTCAGACAGAGGGTGAAAAGAGGTGCTGCAGCACAGGCAGTATGAGAAAAATAAATAGCTTTTTGAATTTTAAAGCATTTAGACATGTCACAGGAGAAGCACAAAATAAAAATATGAACATTAAATTGACCATAATGTGTCCTTTTTAATTTGTTTACGGTTTAATACTATCAAATTGATTTCTTTTTCAGATCTTAGATGATGAGATTTCAGCAGACTTCTACATAACGGTGCCAGATATGCTGCAGAAGCTCGTACCGCTGAAAAACAAACTGAGGAAGAAGTTTCCAAAGAGCAAGAGAGGTAGTGTGTGTGTGTGTGTGTGTTGTACTCATCGGGAGAGGTCTTAGGATTTGAAACCTGCTTTTAAGATAAAGCTGACAACATAATGTCTAAAGTCCTAATATATTCATGGCCCCTCTCTCTGTTGACACACAGGCGCAGTCGGCATCAACATTCTCAAAATGCTGCAGTTGTTTAAAACAGGTCATGAGTACATGGTGGAGAATGACTGCTACATCAAGACCCAGATAGCGATGGTATGTACATTTATCTGCCAACAACCCCCCAATAAGAGGACACTCAGTGTTCAGACAAAAAGCAGATTACATCTTAAATCTTGCATGTTTAAGGGAGCAACGTTGAGAAAGAAATCCTGATTAAATATGTATACGTTTTATTCTGAACAGGAACATAAAATCGTTCGAGACTTGTTTAGGTGTTTTTAGCTATAAAATCACATTTTCAAACCAGCTGTTTCTGTCCCTTTGTTCGTCTGCGCCTCTACTTTTAAGCTTACAAAGGGTTTTATTTTAAATATAGCCTGATATTAAAAAATACATCTTAAAACAGCAAGTGAATGAATTGTTTTTTTCTATAAATTAATTTCGTACCATCTCTGTGACATTGAAATGCGGAAATCTCAAAACCATTCAGCATTTTTTGAAAAGGAACATGGAAAGGTCAAAAATAAAAATCTATTAAATTCATTAACCTCTCCTCTGCACAGCTTGACATGACCGAAGAACAAATCTTAGCCAACCTGGAAACTGTCCTGTTGGATGTCTGCTCCCAACGACAAGCTGACATGGGTAAGTTCACAAAAAAACGCCAATAAATCACAAAACATAAAAGGTCTGCTTTCCTTCTATCAACAGCAGCTGAGGAATTCTTATGCAATTTTGACAGCTCTTCAGGCTAACATTACTCATTGTTGATTGATGTGTATTTGGTTGTTGGAGAGAAAAGCTGATGGAGATGTGATATGCCGCCTGTCTTTCTTTGGGATTTCTCCAGACTGTTGCATTTTCTTAATCAAGTGTTTTAAAGAAGATGCCCTATTATGCTTTTGAGGTTTTCCCTTTCCTTTAGTGTTGTGCCAAGGCTAAAATCCCAAAGTATCCTCCAGATGGAGTTTCTGGTTTGGTTTCTGCTCACACTGAATTTTTAGAAACCAACAGAGAGTAGTTATGTTTCTCAGACAAGTAACTTGGACCCATATTGCGGAAATTCTGTAACTGACGGAAGTTAAGGCAGCACTTTAATGCTTCTTATGTGTATGTTTATGAAGAAATAACTCATAAGCATTATAAATAGATTGCAAATCAATCACATGTTATGTTTAATTACCTCTAGAAACGGTACCAAAATGGTGGCTACTTATTACATTATTTTACATTACATTGCATTTAGCTGACGCTTTTATCCAAAGCGACTTACAATAAGTGCATTCGACCAAGAAGATACAAACTTGAAGAAAACAGAATCATATAAGTACATCAGGTTTCATAGAGCCAAAACATTTCAAGTGCTACTCAACTGGCTTTAGATAAGCCAGTCCTTTATTAGTATATAAGTGCTTTGTTAGTAATTCTATCGCTCGAAGTGGAGTCGAAAGAGATGAGTTTTTAGTCTGCGCCGGAAGGTGTGTAAGCTTTCTGCTGTCCTGATTTCAATGGGGAGCTCATTCCACCATTTTGGAGCCAGGATAGCAAACCGACGTGTTTTTGCTGATGGGAACTTGGGTCCCCCTCGCAGTGAGGGTGCAGCGGAGCGGAGTGTATTACAATGTGGTTGCTGTTGCACACTTTTTAATTACTTTCCAATCCGCAGATGGACTTATTACTCGTTTAGCTTTGAAATGCTAAAATCTACTGTTATAAAATCATCCGGTAGTTTTGTTTGCTTTTACAAAATGCACCACATCCTGCCTGGAACAGATTGTTCAGGTCGTCTAAGTTTGGTTGTGAGCCCAAACTAATTGTGAAAGGCCTCTAAAACTTAAAAAATCTTTTTTTTAAATGTATACCTCTAATGAATGACTCTATTAAAATTATTGAGTGAAAATGACCTTTGATGATGCTCTCGGTGCTCTTCAGTGACAGTATTTTCTGTATGATGAAGTTAATTTATTTGTGATCTTCTGCACATTCGCTTTGCTTTTCACTTCGATAATAAGATGCTCAGTGTAATCATCAGCTAATGGGTCCCCATTAGAGAGAGAGGCTTAAATGATCTACATAATAATTGATTCTGAGCTCACTAAATAAAAAGTCATTAACAGTGCAAGTAAACTGCAAAGCTTTCAAAAATACTGATTGAGGACAATTTAAAACCGCTGGCCCTTTGTGACCTGGAAGTTCTCATTTCAACAACTTTTTGATTTTGCTTTAATTTTTAATCTCTCTATTGTTTCAAGGCTTTTATTGTCATGTGTGCATAGCTACAGTGTAGTTATGACAATGAAAACCTTAGGTCACAGGCTCCTCCAACAGCGCAACACAACAAAACAGGTAAATCAAATCAAATGGAATATAATGGTAACAGTGCAGAATAGTCTATACAGAGAAGAGAGAAACTCTGGAGGAACTTTGGGATTTTAGCCTTTGCAGACCATTTACATGCCCCAAAAACTATATAGCACACTACAGGAAATAAAAGGGGAAACCCCAAAAAGCATAATAGGGCCTCTTTAAAAAATATTTTCCATTTTTGAGATTCCATGCTGACTTGCCAAACAAAGAAGTCAAAGGTGACCGCGGATAAAAACTTAAAATAAAAGTAATTACACTTCTCACTTGAGACCAAAGAAAGCCACCTGCAGCTTGTGTTTGAAGTGCTCACAGTCAACTAGAGATTGTCCCTTTTTATCCGGGTTGATTCCCGTGGGCCTCATCCCTGCCACCCTGGAAATGATACCGCTCTGCTGAAGCCTCAGAGCTGCACAGTGAGCGTCTCTCAGGGACTCGTCAAGCTTTGCGGTTTTCATTATCCAGCTTTTGCCATCGAGCAGAGCCAGCAGTTCAATGACCCAACAGCGAGGCACAAGGACTCTGGTCAGAATTGAATTTCCTCTGCACCCAGTGGTCAAGGATCAGAAGATGTTGCTACTTACGTTTTAGTTTATTTCCATTAATGTCTTTTAAAGAGTCCTTTGCACAGAAGCTAATGGCTGCAGCGTGGGCAGAAACAAGGGGAAACTTTAATGAGAAATTCTTAAAACCGAGAAAAGAGCGAGGCTAAAGGGGATTATTCATGACAAAAAGCACAACCATCTGCTGACCTGGCCACAGGAAAAATGAAACGCAGGGGAAACGATGCTCAAATAACTATTCATAAGAAGGTAAATAAAGTAAATATGTGGGAGAATTAAGACTGCAGGGACTTTGGTTTTGAATAAAGGAGACAGGATGTGGGTGAGAGATTTTAGGCGGTTGCCTAACTTTTTATAATGTCATGCAAACTTATGCTTATCCTGATATATAAAAACAAGGGCTTTTCTATTTTTTTCTATCTTATTTAATATGTTCTTGAAAATTCCCCTCCAGATATGTTTTGAGTGACTAATACATTTCTCTTGAGATAATATATTTCCGCAAAGAAGAAAAATAAATTGGCAAACTATCCTCTAATGAAAAGTTGAAAATATAATATATTATTTTATAGTGAAAATATTCATCCATTTCTCCATAAAGGAAATGACAGAGGCCTCAAATTATTTTTAACTCTTTAAAAAATATTGTTGGTGGGCTTTGCAGAACCAAACCTCAGTGAATTATTTCAAGTTCCTTCCATTTTTTTATTTCAGTCTGATTTGTATTTTTTAATAGTGTTATTGCTGTCTTCCAGCATTTTGAAAATAGATTAAATCTATTTTCAAAAATGTTTTTTTCATACACCGACCTTTCCCCCAAACTAATGATGGCACTCTTCTTCCTCTTCTTTTTCCTCCCCTCAGGACCTTTCATCGAGCGGGCGATCATCGCCAGTCAAACCAGTGAAGCTCTGTGGTTCAGGAGTGAAGACCTTTTACAGAAACCAACAGAGCAGGAGGAGGAATAAGCTGTTCTCACAATCTAGATGTTCACTGTACTAAATAAAGTATTTGTCCTGAGTTTGAATCTGTTGTTTATTAAAAGAAAATCCCTGTAGAGTCAAAGAGGACAAAACCTACAAGGTGAAGTTACTTTTATTAATAATCCATTATTATATTTTACAGTTATTGTTTTGCAAAATACCTAGACGTCATAAGAGTTGTGAAAATGTTTCTGTGTTCGGGCGACTGGCTGCTAGGTACTGTGGTCATCCTTCAATTGGAAGGTTGTGGGTTCAATCCCAGCCGTTGCAGTCAATGTATCCTTGGGAAAGATACTTGACCCCGTGTTGCTCCAGACGGCATGGCTGACGGTGTGTTTCAGCATATGGCACATTGCTCTGTGTGAATGGGTGCATGATTACTGGTAGAATGTAAAGTGCTTTGAGGGGTCATAAAGAATGGATAAAGTGGTATATACATACAGTCCATTTACTCTTCCATAGAAAGTTTGGTAGCACAGAATGTCATATTTGTATTTACTACACACGCAGTTTTGACATCATGACCTCTTGTTTTCTTTCCATATAAGTTCTTACTTATACTGTACATATCCTTAAACCAGCAACCCTTTGGTTCCCAAACCAAGTCAATCAATCAATCATTGTTTATTTATATTGCCCAATATCACAAATGTTACATTTGTCTCAGTGGACTTCACAGTTTGTACAGAATATCAGTATGACAATACGACACCCTCTGTCTTTGGACCCTCACATCGTACAAGGAAACACTTCCAAAGAAACCCCACAGTTTAAAGGGGAAGATGGGAGATACCTCAGGGAGAGCAACAGAGGAGGGATCCCTCTCCCAGGAAGGACAGACGTGCAATAGATGCCGTGTGTAAATTGAAAAGATATACATTTACAACATAGGTAGACCAAATGTTTGGAAATGCATGTGTCTATAATAAGAAGATGAATCCACAAGGATGTCAACAATCCTGTGGGAGCCATCAGGGAAGTAGTATGATGAGAGTCAGGCAGGACCGCAGAGACAGGTTCAGCCACGACTCGAAATCCAGGACTCAGGATGCAGGACTCAGGATCCAGGACCACAGCAACAGGCACAGCCACGACTCAGGATCCAGGGCTCGCGATCAAGGACTCAGGACCACAGCAACAGGATCAGCCACGACTCAGGATCCCGGCGTAGATATAGACACCAAAAAGACATTTGGGGGAAGCTGGGTTATTCGGAACATGAGAGTACACAGGTACAGACAGAGAGAAGGAAGAAGTAAGGTGTCCCCCGACAGTCTAGGCTATAGCAGCAAAACTAGGGGCTGAATCTAATCAGCCCTAACTATAAGCTTTATCAAAAAGGAAGGTCTTAAGCGCACTCTTAAAAACGGATAGGGTGTCTGCCGCCCGAACACAAACTGGAAGCTGATTCCACAAAAGTGGAGCTTGATAAGAAAAGGCTCTGGCTCCCATTGTACTTTTAGAGACTCTAGGAACAACCAACAACCCTGCATTCTTGGAACGCAATGCCCTAGTAGGACAGTAGGGTGTAATGAGTTCTTTAAGGTAGGATGGCGCCTGCCCATTAAGGGCTTTGTAGGCGAGAAGAAGAATTTTAAATTCTATCCTGTGTTCTATAGGGAGCCAGTGTAAGGCAGCCAAAACAGGAGTAATGTGGTCCCTTTTCCGAACTCTGGTTAGTACACGTGCTGCAGTGTTTTGAATCAGCTTAGTACATCAGCTTTTTGGTACACCCTGATAATAAAGAGTTACAATAATCCAGCCTTGAAGTAACAAATGCATAGACTAGTTTTTCTGCATCGTTTTGAGGCAAGATATGCCTGATTTTTGCAATGTTACGTAGATGAAAGAAGGCGGTCCTTGAGATTGATTTTATGTTTATGATCAATCCTGATCAAATATAACACCAAGATTCCTTACACTCTCACTGGAGGCCAAATTAATGCCATCCATAGTTAGTATATCTTTAGATAATTTGTTTCGTAGATTCTTTGGGCCGAGTACAATCACTTCAGTTTTGGCCGTGTTTAACATACAAAAATGTAAGGTCATCCACGTTGTTTAGTCCTTGAGGCAGTCTTGAATTGTATTTAGATGGTTGGATTCATTAGGCTTGATTGATAAATATAGTTGAGTCATCCACAACAGTCCCTATACAGACTGAGCTACTGCAAGAGATCATGCATTCAAGCCTGAAAATCATGCTCAATGGATAAAAGCTAATAATTATCAGCTCCCTTTCCACTGTTTTATTGTGTTATTTTAAGCTCTATGGTTGCAATAAGCAAGAACTTATTTTTGTCTCACTTTGGTGCGGAAGCACGAGAGTGGCCTGCACTAAGCCCTTACCTTAGAGGTAGGGTAGGTAAGTTTGAGAAACCGGCTCGAGATACACTTTTTGTTATATTCCATGGAATGCTCTTAACATCCCGATAGCAATGAATATCTTAAGTGCTTTGACAAAAAAATCCATAAAAAAATGTCATCTGTGGAAGCCGTAATACTGTAAAAAGTACGACCAATCATTTTAGCCGGCCCGGCTAAAATAACTGGATGGCCTACCTGCCTGTCAGCCTTCCATCTGTGCACAAACTTATCTCGTGCCCTCATTGGTCATGTGCGCGTTCGTGTGTGTTGGAGGAGGGGCTCTATAAGGAAGTGGCAGATTTTCTCCGGTTGTGTATTTTCAAATTCTAGCGATCTCGAGCCGGTTTCTCAAATGTACCTACCCTACCTTTTACCCCATCCAAAAATGTCAACACTGACGGTGATCCCCCTTGGAAATAACGGCCACATGTACTTTGCGTCATAATGCCGTTGTTACTGAAAGGAAGGAAATCCTGGCAGAGTAATGTCTTGGAGCACTCACAGCAGCATTACATGTAGTACTGTTATCTCAACACCAGGAGGCAGCATTAACAAAGCCTGTGCTGTTGACCCATGTCTGAATATATTCCTGCCATCTGTTGCAGCTGAATTCCTCGGAAAGATGAACAATTGCAACCTAAGAGTATTTTACAACAATCCCGTAGAAATAAACATGGGTATTGATGTGTATTTTAAAGAATTCCTTTATAATAATCACCTTGAAAAGTTCATCAGTGTGCCCGGCTCTCTGAGCCAATATTCATATCTTGAAGAAAAAGGTATGAATATTTAAAGGTCACCTATTATGCAAAATCCACTGTTTCATGTCTTTTATACATAAACACGTGTCCCCTCTGTGTAAAGAGACTTTGAAAGTTTCAGGAAAAAAGATTGGCTCACTTTTTGTCCTGATCCATTTATATAAAAACCGGTCTGAAAATGAGCTGATGATGTTTTATGATGTCATAACGATTTTTTGGCTTGTGTAACCATTAGCCAATAACCAACCAAGGTACTCCTCACCTTATCACCTGAATCTCCTCCTAGAGCACCATTGTGTTTTTTTTAACCAAATATCTCTCAGAGGGGCGTGGGAAGTGGCTCCTTATTTTCATCTAAAGTAAAAGACAGAGAATCAGCACTTTTGAAACAGGGCTGAAACAGAGGGGTTTATGGGATACTACAATGCATGATCTGTTTGGTTTTTGGAGCCAAACACTTCAGAGACATGTTTGTATATATCTGAGACCTATAATATATTGATGAAAAACAGTATAATAGGGGACCTTTAATTTATATGTTGATGTAGCAGCCACTGTGTGCACCAGGCTAATGAAAAATAGACTATAAGAAGAAACAATGTAACCGGAAAATATACGAAACCATTGTTTCCTTTTGACAAGTTTTCTGTTGTTTGTTATGCTGTGTATTGTCATTCTGATTCTCCATTGTCTCTTTATTATTGTTGTTTCAGACTTCTTTGCATGTCTGTTTGTCCTTGAAGATGTTTACACCCTCTGTTGCTCCTCCTGAAGTTTCTTACTTTTAACCCTATTTATGTGTTTTCCATTAGATGGTCTTTAGATGGAGGCTGTATTCCAAAGCCCTTTGAGGCAGTGGTGATTTTGGACCTTGTAAACAAAAAAAACGGTATCATGTGTTTCCAAATGGGCAGCTTTGGACTTTTAAGGTGGTCTTAAAGAGCACATATAATATTCATTTTCAGTTCCATATTTGTAGTTTGTGCCTCTATACTGTGACATGTCTCCATGCTTTAATGTTCAAAAAGGTCTTTATTTTTCTCGTACTGCCTGTGCTGCAGCACCTCTTTTCACCCTCTGTCTGAAACCAGAGCCCAGTCTGCTCCGATTGGTTAGCTGGCCGCTTCGAAATCCGCTTCGAAATCACATACAATGTGTTGGAGCGCCAGCCAATAGTATCCTGAGTGTTGCGTTGTGATGTCGCTATGTTACAGAAGAAAACAAAGGAGTCCAATTGAGGTGTTTCAGGCAGGCGGGGAGTGTCTGGGAGAGAAACTCCCTCTGGAGGGAACTTTGGGATTTTAGCCTTTGCAGACCTCCCACATGCACACAAACCTATATAGAACACTACAGGAAAGGGTTTTGCAGAATTTCTTATAAGCAATGACTTAACTATACAAAACACTTCCCAGTCAGGGTTCATTAGGACTCAACCGGGATCGTTTTCAGGAAATACTTTGGTTTTTCTTACCCTCCTTATCACGATAATTAAAAAGCCCATTTACATTATGCAAATAAAGAAAATTAAAGGGAAAGTAGAAATATATCTATGAATATTTGTTGACCCTATAGCAACATAGATTGTTAAGTGTGAAAGTGGCTCTGTGCTCATAAGTGCAGAGATAGGAAGGTGAAACCATGGCCTTTTTATTAAATTTGACCTGGGTGTGAGAATTAAGTGTGAGTTAAATCTTCAGTGGACTCCACATGGAGTTTCAAAACGATGACGGATATAACAGTTCATTATTCTGACTGACTTCTGGTCACGTTGACTCGGCAGGTTCCCAGACAGGGGGTCAAGGTTTACCCAGACCGTGGTCCTGGTTATAAATAGTTTCAGGGTTGCAGACAGCGGCAGCTTTAAAGCAGCGGAAAGAAAAGAAAACTTGTTCAAAGGCAAAACGGATCCTGATCCCAGTTTTTGGCAGCGGACAAAAGGGCCGAGGGGAGATCAAGTTACTGCCATGTGACACTGAGGAATCTCAGGCCTGCACTCCCTCTGATTAAACATTATACACTCTCAGACAGAAAACTGCACACTTGCCATAATGCTCTACACTTATTAAACAAACATTAGCTGAATTAAACACCCTGCAGCTACTAGAAATGAAAAATCATCCCACCAGAAATGATATTGTAATTCTTTATGTATGCAATATGTTGTTAATATTCACTCGCAGCGCTCTACAAAATCCTTAAAGGATTGGTATAATTGGATATAAAAATATATTTCAACCCCCCGAGTTATGCTTCTAGTCATGCAAAATATTGTTTATTGACAAAATATGTTAATGGTAACCAATAAATGCCTTTAGTAAGATAAAGTAGCCATAAACTGCCACCGGGGGCATGAATGTGATGTCTATGTGATTACAAAGTCAATATTTAAACATTTTAAATTATTGAAGCGACATCATAGGATGAATAAATTAGATAAATTGGAAATTAAGCACATCACACCAAATTTGACTATTAATAATTCATCAAGTTGTAAAAAGCCCTTAATCAGTAATATATATTAATTGGTTTCCCTCTAACTTTTTCATTTCTACAGATTTTTTACTTTACACCTTGGAAAAAGGAGAATAGAATAACTACCATGAGGTCCTTTGAAAATACAAAAAAGACAATACATCACAGCATAATACCACATAATTCAAAATCAGTATATAAATATATAATGGACCAATAAGAAATAAAATATGTTAAAGGCTATATAATTATAGAGACTCACATTATAGCCACTAATTGCAGTTCCCATCTGCAAAAATAAGATTTTGGTATAAAAAACATTGCCTAAAAAGTAATAAGTGTTATGATACAAAGGTTACTACAAAAACTCCTTATATTCATTTAAAGTGAAAAAAAAGTTGTTTATGACATCACTTTAAGAGGCATGGAGTCACAAAAATGATTTATTTTCTACATGAGGGCAAATAAAAAATATAATAATATTTAGAAAATTATACAAAACCTAAAGTTCCATTGACCAGATCAAGACAACATTGAGTAGATAAAGTGAGAACGAACTTCACAGATGATTAATTATTTATGTCAATCTCAGATTTTGAGGGTTAGAATAAAGAATTCTGATCATTTCACACTTATTCATAAAAACAACAACAACAACAACAACCTTCCCCCTTTTAATCCCCAAGAAGCAGAGTCCCCCATCATGTGAGATTATGTTATCTGCGAGGTGGGTGGTGGAGGTGGAGGTGGAGCAGAGGAGAGGTGGGACGTCCCCCTGGAGAGAGGGAAGGACGATCAAGAAAAGAAGAAGGAGAAGAAGAAGAAGAAGAAAAAACACTAGAAGAAGAGTGAGTGAAGGGGGGAACACAAGAAGATCGCTGCACCGCAAGAAGTGACTTCAGACACCGCGCAGCCCTCGCTGTCCGCCCGCCTCTCTTCGTCATGCGCCTCGGGTTTTAAAAGCGTCCCGGCTGCTGCTTCTGCTGCTGGGGAGAGGACGTAGCACCTTGCATCTGGTAGTTATTTGAGTTTTGTTCCCGACCGGCTGAGCGGAGAGCAGGCGGAGAAGGAGAAGCAGGAGGTGGATACTTATCCAGGTTTTCGGGACTGCGCCGCATTCCTTCCCGGAGCGCAGCACTGTGGAGCCGGACCCGGTGCGCTCCGACTCCACCGATCCCTGGATCTCTCATGCTGGTTTTCTGCTACATCGCTAAATGAATAATGCACAGTGAGAACTGCACGAACTAAACAGATAAACAATCACACTTCGCGCGTTTCCCCCCCCTGACTGGATTTGGATTTAAATGCCCTTTTTGGCAGCGACCATGGGTGCATGGTGGATATTGGCTGGAGCTCTGGCTGGGATCCTCACCGTCCCCCGGGGCATAAATGGTTAGTATTTTTGCTCTCTTTTCACCAAACCAGTTGTTATGTAGGTCAAGGGTTATCAGGGACCACCATGCACTCTGACATGACACCCCACATTCACATTTACTTCTATGTGGGCCACTTTTTCAGCACTCAATCACAAGTCGGTCCAGGCTTCCTTTACCTTTTTTATTTGGAACAGTTTCATTTGACCCTGGCAGCAGTGAATGTAATGTATTCCTGAAGTTTGCCAGAACACCCTGGAATTCCCCGGAGGACCCCTGGAGTGGGCCAGGACCAGGGTTCGAGTTATAAACTGAGCTCTATGGGGGTCTTTAAAACTAACGCGTGCTTGCACACACACACACACACACACACACACACACACACACACACACACACACACACACACACACACACACACACACACACACACACACACACACACACACACACACACACACACACACACACACACACACACACACACGCACACACACACACACACACACACACACACACACACAGCAGCCCTCTACTTGCTACAAACTTAAATATGAAAAGGTTCAACTATGCACACACACATCATCTCGGCTCGCGCAGCACGCTCACAGGCATAGATTGCGCAATAATGTATTGCGCACCTTGGAGGTGCAGTGCAGGCATATTGTCATTCAAGAGATGCGTAGTTCTTTTGGAAAACATGTTTTTCTTTTATCCTATTTACCTCGTTAACGTAATAATATTCATTACATTGACACATGCGTTATTTGTGATTACAATAATGGTTGTTGGTAATGTATTAGCGACCCCCACAGATGTATGATTTCACTGCGTCCGTGGGAGCTCAGACCCTCCTTAAGGGAGCTCAGCTCCCATTGGCTCCCACATAACTCGAACCCTGGCCAGGACCCTAGCTGTTGGGACCCCCTGAGCAGGTTGTGGTTTCCCAGGGTCCAGAGCAGAGATTTAAATGTTTGCCAGTCAAGCTTCACCATTTGAAAGGTATCTCAAAAGAGAAAAGTAGTGAAATCAAAGATTCGAATCTCACAAGCAGTCATTTTATAGGATTTCTGAATGAGCACCTGTATGCATTCATCATCAAGTGATGCTGAGAAGACGCATCCATACTCAGAGTAGTCAAATTAGCCAGAAGGCATTAAATAATGTTTTAAATGGTTTAATGCAGTATACGTTGTTATATCAGCATTTCAGTGACTATATTTCTGGGAGTCAGGACACTGAAGCATTGCAATAGTTTAAACAAGCTGTTGTATGTATGCAAAGTTATTTTCCTTATTCAAATCAAATTTGAGATGATATTTTACATCTCTTGACCTGCAAATCCATTCGTAGTGAGACAGAAGTGAAGTCAAACTTCAGAGACACTGAACATTCAAGAAAACTTTTGGCAAACCCCAATTTGAACCATTTCACTAGCCACAATTTAATTTAATAGGGGTTTCAAATGAGCACATGTTAGAGAATGTTCTCTTCTATTTTACATCAATAAGTTGGAGTTTAGCTGTTCATGATGGCCTGAAAACAGCACCCTGTACTCAAAATAATCTGATGTATTATTTTGCAAGCGATTCATTTGTTATTAGCAGGTAAAAACATCTGCACTTCTGAGTTGAATGTTGAAAAGTAGAAGATTTACTGTTGTTGAAGCAATTTTTCAGTGATATTCAATGTAGTTAAGACATGCTTTAAATCTAAGAAACCCAATTTATATGAACTGTTTTATGTATCCTAGACATCAATACTTTATGGGATAGCAGTGGAGTCATGCTTCACAGTTAGTTTGAGAAGGTATAATTTAAAGATGATGGAATACATTCAGTTATTTGCCTAAAAAAACACAGGCATTATCAACCAAAAATAATCATAGAGCTGAGTGAGAATAATCTGCTTTACGGATGATAATCAGCAGCTGCCTGTTGTGCATTTTCTTAAATATCCAAACATATTGAAAAGTGTTGCAGCTACTGGCCCTCTGTGCCATTGGAATATTCCACTCTGCATCACATCTAAAAGGTCTGCCCATGCACAGCTACAGTTTTCCCATCAGGGGAGTTATAATGCACAAGACTGTGAGGAGCAGAATCTAAAGCAGCTGTTACTGAACTGCCCCATTCAAGGTTTCACTGAATCAAACTCGGGCTTGTTAACATCACAGTCGGGTGCCTGTGGGGAAGAGTCGGGCTGCATGCTCAAAATCTGGCAGGTGAATGTGTTTCTGGTCACGTGCTGTGGCAAAATGTCAGACTTTTTTGTATTCATTTCCAAAACCATTAGCATCTTCTCTCATCCATCTCGGCATGCATCCAATCTTCTTGGCATCACTTACTTCAGTAAAATTCAAACTTTCATAAAGATGCTCCTTCCACTGCATCCAGAGCACGTTGCCGTTGGATCCACCAGAGCAAAGTAGTTATAAAAGTTGAAATGTTATCGACATGAAGTGCATGCTGCTCGATGGACAGGGTGGATGCTGCGATGAAGAGAGCGCTTCCTGTTTGGAGTCAAGACACGTTTATGTCATGTTGGGCTTTCAGTTTAGACTCATTTACATGTAGCTCTGAGCATCTGCAGGATTATTATCCCAAACCAATCCAATTCACTCACCTTTGGAGTTAACTTGATTGTGAGTTAGGGCTTGGCGCCAAATGTTCTATCACAATACGAAGTAACCAGACTCTTTTGGTGCAAGGTGCCACTTCCCCAGCATCATAAGCAGTTAAATGTACTCTGTATGATACGAGAGAGGAAAATATCCTAGTATTTTTTTTAAATGAAAGAGTGCTACTGTGAGTTGGAGTCAGGCAGCAGTTCTGTGTTGTTGGGTTTAAATTTGGTGTTTGCTAAAAAAAGAAAGTTTCTCGAAAGAGTAGAGTTTTCCCCAAAATAAATAATATTGTCAAATATGTGCAGGCCTATAGAATGACTCATGTTTTGGGTGTTGTTTGATGCCTATTTCTTGGAAGTCTGAGGGGAATAACTCTAAAATTAAAGTTCTTCTCTTCAGACTATGTCAGAACCAAAACATGAAAGATGTGTATAGTCACTCCAAAAAGGACAGAGTTATGTTGCAGTGTCAAGCTATCATTTTGAATTCTTGGTGATGGTTTCATAAAACCGAAGACTTGAACTGCAACACTGTATGTGGCTTCTTTTGGAGTAACGTAAGTGTCTAATATTGAAATATATGTTAAGTTAGACAAAGATGTTGTACTTTTAAACTACAGTATGTACAGAAGTGAATCAATTGTAGTATAAAAAGGGTTTATTTTGACGCCAAGACTCACAATTAAGTTGTTTTATTTGTATTGCCAAGTATTTCCATGCACCTTGGAAGTAGGTATTTTGTGCCAGGAATCCCTACTTGTGTACTTGCAGAAGCAAATTCTGAATATTACACATCTTTTTAAAACTGCAAATTGAATTACAGTTGCTCATCACTCATGTCACGCTAACTTAAAGCCGCTTAAAAGTGTTAATTGGCTTTTGACAACAGCTTTCACTACTGTGAATCTTCCAACAGCTGATTTATAAATCAGATTATAATTTGCATTTAAGAGATAAAGAGATGACAACATGAAGCAGCAGCATTACAAACAGACTCGCTGTAAAACTGTACTCATGTTTTGTGGATCTGAAACATTACAGTAAATGTTTACCTCCATTGTGCTAGCTGTACTTTTCCCCCTGAGGCATCTCAGGTTTCTTCAGTCTAGCTTTGTGAGGCCCAGACCTCAGGCTGATTCTCAGGCGCGTGTCCCTCTGTCTTTCCTTGTTTTCGTAACATTTAGCCTTCAAATTGAGCTGAGATAATCATCAGCACTCTGTCATTTCACTGTAAAGGTCACATATTTTCTGGTTGGATATGTTCTAAAAGCCCTAAAATGCCACTGTTCATGATGCACTTCATTATAAATCTGGGTAAATGCTCAATTTAGGAGTTCACAGACCAAACTAAAATACTTTTACTAAATTCTAATTTGAAATTATAACATTAGGTGTACAGTATCAGGTAAAGGGTAGAGTTTGAGTGTATTTTTGAGAAATTATGAAGACGAGTATTTACTGGTAGTTTTGTGGTAACATTTGCCAAAGATATTTTAGCTAGCATTAGCTTAAAGGTGGGGTATGTAATTTATGTCAGAAACCCTTTTTGTTATATTCCATGGAATGCTCTTAACATCCCGATAGCAATGAATATCTTAAGTGCTTTGACAAAAAATCCATTAAAAAATGTCATCTGTGGAAGCCGTAGTACTGTAAAAAGTACGACCAATCATTTTAGCCGGCCCGGCTAAAATAACTGGATGGCCTACCTGCCTGTCAGCCTTCCATCTGTGCACAAACTTATCTCGTGTCCTCATTGGTCATGTGCGCGTTCGTGTGTGTTGGAGGAGGGGCTCTTTAAGGAAGTCTGAAGGAAGAGGCAGATTTTTTCCAGTTGTGTACTTTCAAATTCTAGCGCACTCGAGCTGGTTTCTCCAAAATGACATTCCCCACCTTTAATGCTAGTTAACACTTTAACTATAGGGACTTTTGTCCAAATTCTGCTAGCTAATTTTAGCAGGCAATGTTGAGTGTGTGTGTTTGTCCTTACTGTGAAGTTGAGTAACCTTTGCTTGTTAAAATAAATGTGTTTTGTTTCAACATTTCTCTTGCCTGTTTACATGCTATTGCTAGCTAAATAGGGATTATCATACTAGTTACCTGGTTTCTTTAAATGTGCTTGCTTTTTTGATGTTTTGTGATGGAATAGCCTTAATAAGTAGTAGGGAGGCAGTTCAGTGTTTAATGACGATTAGCAAAGGTTTCTGAAATTTGTGTTAGCCTACTCTTCCCGCTAGCTTTAGCTTTGAAAGGTGGTGTTGGCGTGGCTTCAGCGGGATTTGTTTTTATTGTTCAACCCGTTTTTTGTTTTGAGTATTTACCTGTCTGAAAACCCTAAATAATATCCTGCATGCACATATTCTTGGTTTACCTTACTAACGATTATTTTGTCATCAATCTCTACATGTGATGAGGAATTTAGTGGCAGCGTCAGCTGTAGTTCATCTGCTTGAGCTGTATGTTGTGTGATCCAGCTGATGTTCATGTGTTCAGGTGTCGAACTAGCCTAAGTTGAACAATGTGTAGTTTAACTTAAAACAACGCTTTTCTAAATACTACAATGTTAGATTGTTTTAGGATTGACAGAGTGGGAAATGGCCTGAATTGGGCTCTAAGGGAAAGAGAACATCACCAACATTTGGCAAAGAATGTCTATATTTATTATAGATAAAGCTGTGAAAACAATAATTATTTGCTCTCCTGCATGTGCTTGCTCTGAAAACTATGCAAACTCACGCATGTGATTTATTTCATACAGTTTCAGAACAAAAAAAGCGAGTCCCAGTATTTTTGTTTTTAAAAGTTTTGAAATTATGCTGCATGAACTTTGATACTAAGAACGAAACTGAGTTGATAGTTTTCAATGATTGTTGAATGAGTGCAGACAATCAGGTCTGTACTCATGACAGGTTTCCTATTGTTAATCTCTAACTGCAAAAATAGAGAGAGGAATGCTTCTTGGCAAACAAATACATTTTTGATTCAATATCTCAAACTTCAATGTAAATTTGTGGTTGCGTGTCAGTCAAATCAGAATTCCTGCAACATGTGAACTTTAAAGTTTTGGTATTTCATGGCTTTTATAAAGTCAAGGAGATTTTAAATATTTGTCCTTGGATTGTTCTCCTGTAGGGTTTCAGAATCAGTGTTACAGAGATGTATTGAACACTTTTAAAGTATGCAGCGATACACATGGCATAACAGCTTTACGGGGACAGGTTTACATAATCCCTAACAATAAAAAAATACAATTACCTGATATTTGGAAAAGTGTGAACATGTGTGGACTCTAATGCTAATGATTTTCTCTCTCCCTCCCCTCTGTCTGTCATCCTAGGAGCTTGTATCTACGAGGGATCGCTGTATGCGGTAGGTGAAACCACCCTGTCTTGTCCTATTTTACCTCCCGTATAACTGTTTAAGATTTCCTCCCCGTGCGCTCTAACAATTAGGAACTTGGATCCGTCCGTGAAGTCTAATGTGTATATGCTCATGCATTATTCAAAGCGGACATCACCCGGTTAGCATGACTGACGGTTAAAGCTGTGTGTATGTGCAATTGTAAAAAGCGTGTATATTATCAGTAGGGATTGCTGAGTATCCTCAGTGGTCGGAGATGTAGCTGAGAAGATGTGTCTCATCTATAATGCATGCCTCATACTGACTTTGTGGATGATAATGGCGGTGAGAGAGAGCATCTTTTAGCCCGTCTGTTAAAAGAAGAGCATCGGCCCCCGCTGCTCTGTTCGATTGAAGGTTAGGTTCTTTGCAAAGTTTGAAATAAGTTTTGGATGAGCTTTATTCCCGAGCTCTGCTGGGGATTGGCGAACATTCAGGGTTTTTGCTCTGAGTGAGGTTTTTGTTTTAATAATCTTAAAACCCAGCTGCAGGGTCCTCGCATCCTGGCCTGCAAATGATTTGAATGTTTCAAGGGTTGTGTCTGGCTCGAGGCTCTGACAGACGAGATGTCGCTTTGTTCACCTGCGCAGGCTGCCAAGGCTTGCCCTCCGTCATACCTTTCAACATTTCCACTTGAATTATGAGTTTGAGCTTTAAAAAAAATTGAGTTTGACAGAGGTACTTACACATTTTGTAATGAAAATATATGCAAAACATAGACAGAATCAAAGCAAACCAGTATCTAATAAAACCTTTAACATTGCAGCTTTTATTTGCCATTAACTGCCTATTCATTACAAACTGCTTTACAAACCTTTCTTTATCGAGCTAGTTGTCAAGATCCTTTCTTAATGCCAGCATTGAGTAAAGGGTCTTTCCTGCCCTAAGTGATAAACAATGAGCAGTTTAGGACTTTCAATGCCAGCACAGGTTATACTTTAAGGTGATTTCGCCATGAGATAACTCTGTCTCCTCTTGTTGGTTGAAAACAGGTAAAAAATGAATGAAATCTCCTGCTGTGCACTTTAGAAAAACACCACCTATGTCTTGAAGCAACTGGTAATCTCTACTAAAAAGCCTTAAACATGGTTCTCAGCGCTAGAAGTTTTTGGTTCCCATGCAAAATAATGATGAACTCCTGCTTCGTTCCTGCTGTGTTATCAGTGTAATTACAGTAAAGCTTAACACGATGAGCAGTAACATACCTGCAACTATATGTTCAATCCTGTAAATGCATGAGAACACATCCTGCCCCCCTGGCTTTGAAGGGAGGTAATTGTAAGGACGAGGATGTGGAGACAAATATGGTTCATCAGTGTTTTAGGAGGGAAGAGTGTGGTGGTGTAGGTATGAGAAGGGAAAGGAGGAGGTGGAGGGTTTTGTGGGAAAAACGGGAGACAGGTGGGACGTCCCAGCATGTTGGAACAAAGTCGGGAAAAGGCCCTTCTGGGAGTTCAAAGTGAAGAGCTCCCTCCCAACACCTGGATTGGTGGGCAGAGAGGAACAAATGGAAAATAAGGAAACAGATTAAAGTGCAGAAGCCCTCAGGCCCCCTCTGTGTGGTGAAAATAATCAAAGGAGCAAAACAGCCTTGTCACACATGATCAGTGTCCTATTTCTTATTTTTCCAGACCTTCATTTCTTTATTTAATTAGTTATGGTGTTGAGCTTGATTTATGCTCAATAATAACTCGCGTTCAAAGGTCACCATGGTCATACTTCACAGCTTGATTTAAAAAAAGGCATAATGGCACAATTATATATGTCAGATGAAAGGCATATTGAAACACATGTTATACACAGTATAATGGGGCAGTAAGACATCGTTTTCATATCATTTTCTAAGGTTTCTTCAGCGATTTTAAAATGTTTGCCGAGTCAATGTTAACGTGTACTTCAGGAACCAGGTTACAGTGTGATTATTCCAGTAAGCAGATTTTTTAAACCTCATTTTAACATAAAGCGGGCTTCTGTAACACCGGATTAGAGAAATTCGATATCCCCAGATAGATTTATCCCGGAGAATGTTCATTTCCTGTGCCTTGTTTGTAGGTAAACATTGATCTAATCTCATTTTACATGTAAAAATGTACATTACAAAGACTCCAGACAGGGGAATAAACAGGTCTTTATCACTATTATGATCTCATACTACCACCTAAGAAACATCTCCAAAATGCGACACTCCCTCACCAAACCGGATGCAGAAAAACTGGTCCATGCCTTCATCACCTCCCGCATTGATTACTGCAATTCTCTGCTTGCAGGCATTCCAGCAAAAACCATTCAGAGACTGCAATATGTACAAAACTGTGCCGCCCGGATACTCACAAAAACACGCAAATCAGAGCACATCACCCCCATCCTTCACTCACTCCACTGGCTCCCTGTAACCCACCGGATCAACTACAAAGTCCTCATAATGGTCTTCAACGCCATCAACCACACTGGCCCCACCTACCTACAGGAACTGCTAATCAGAAAACATTCCCATACCTCACGCACACTCAGGTCAGACAGCTCCAATCTCCTGGCTGTCCAAAACTGGTCACCATGGGAGACCGTGCTTTCTCCTCCCTGGGTCCACGTCTGTGGAATCAGCTTCCAGAGAACATACGGACCTCAGCATCACTCTCAGTTTTTAGGAAATGCCTCAAGACCTTTTATGCTCTTAACCTTTTATTTGTATTTATTTTTATATTGCCATATTTGATCCAATATGCTCCTTTAGATAACTTTTTACTTATTGTTCCTTATAGCTTTGTGAAGCACCTTGAGATGACGTTGTCTTTAAAGTGTGCTATATAAATCAAATGTATTATTATTATTATTATTATTACTATTACAGCCATGCTCTCTACAGTATATGAGGTTTAAGTGAAAGCTGATTACTGACCAGCTGCATGTTTATGTGGATTTACCTACTTACGCTCTACAATGGCATGTAAACACGATTACCTCTGTGACCTGGTTACATAAATACAAGATATAAGTACATTGAGTACATTGACAAGAAAAATAACTAAGGACTCGATGGTGGTTGAAGATGTGGACAAGCTAACCCAAAGCTAACCCAAAGCTTGCACAGTATTTGGGTGGTCTATAGATATTTAGGAACAGAGCTCGAGAGGAGCATTTCAGCTGAAGGGCCACATATTTAAAAGAAGCAAAGTTCCCATAAGATGTCTTCCTGCATCTAAGGCTAAATATGTGTTGAAAATAGCATACAAAAAGTATTGAGGTGCTGCAGGTATATTTCGAGGCAATTGAAATAGTAAGATATTTAGGAGAAAGTCCTCATACTTTCCCGCAGAGGAAAGTCTGTTGTCTTTTGGTTACATTTCCACTGACAAGTGGTAAGAGGCAAGGAGAGACTGTGTTCGGCTGATGTTCCACATCCACTGTAAATCATTCATCAGTCAGCTGTCTCCAAGATCCTGTAACCGGTGAATCCGAACAGTCCCACGCAGAGAGTTGTCCTCAGAGGAGCCTGAAATGCTGGTTGTAAACAGTATGTGACGTCACCCTCAGGTCACCTAAAACATCCCAATCCTGTCAGCGCATGTCAGCTCGCACCCTTACATCATGTACAAAACATACTGTAGCTGCCATTGGAGGAAGACACTCCTATTGTTTAGTTAGCACCACTCTAACAACCACTTTTGTCTTGCTTTTGTCTTCTTCTACTATTAGTATTCATTCTCGGGACAACTGACCCTGCAGTAGTCGAAGTGTTTATCCGCTCCTTCTCTGATCAGCAGTAATGGAAACATGACTTCCTGTGGACAGTCTTATTTGACTTGTTGAGAACTTGTTTAATATGCCAAGGAGCAAGTTATTGGTTGCATTTGAATCATGAAGTTTTACATCCAACCAAAGAGATTGTGAAGTCACAATGAACAAATGAATCAGAAAATACTTAAATATTTAGTGGAAATACCGTCTTGAAATAAAATACAGTCCCCCCAGTCGATTACAAGTAGAGGCCAAGAACTTCAAATAGTGATCTATATTACTGGTCAATCAAAGACACGTCTCGGCTATACTACAACCTGCAAAGTATCTTTCCGTAATGTAGTGATGAAGGAGAAAGAACCAATACCTCCAAAATGCACTGCATACTTGAGTAAATGTTGCTATATCCTCCTGCAATTCAGGAACTCATGCGTCCTGACATATTGAAATAACGGAAGACTTATTGCAGGGGTGCTGCCAGGCCTGACATGCTGTTGAATTACAGCGTATAGCTGCACAGTAAAGGACTGTACGGCTTGGCAACATGCAGCACCATGTCCAAATATATCTCCTCCCCCCTCGAGGCCTGAATTCCTGGCATTGCAAGTCGCCATTTCTGTCGGAATCAAAATGTAGGGCACCTCAAGAATAGCACCATTGGGACAGAGGTCCGGGCAGTAACGGCAAGGTTTTACAAAGAGGGCAGAGCCAGGGATTTGACAAAGCATTAACCTGAACAGATTTGAAACGTTTCGTTGGTACATCTCCAAACCACACGATCACACTTGTCATAGTGGGTTTATTCCAGTCCTGACCGGTCCCAGTTAAATTCTGCTCGTCTCGTCCCAGTCTTGCCACTTTGTGCTGAGTCATTGTTCTCCCATGTTAAGCATTGACAAGCTCTAATCTGAAGGTAACCAGTTCTTAAGTGAAAACGATTTACATTTGAGATAGGATCTTTTTACAGAAATGCCTTCATTTACACAGATTGTGTTTACATTATGGCAAACCAGAAAAATGTATTTTTGAACCACTGTAATCTTTAGGAAGTTCTTAAAATGCAGTTGGAGTTGTGGTCACTCCAAGGCCTTTACAGTTTGTGCATTACAGACTTATCTGCATTTATCCCTTCCTTTTTAAGTGGTGTTCTGTTCATAAAACAAGGGGAATCTACTCGTTCAACTCTACCCAAAGAAATGTGTTTCGTGTCTCTTCCCCTCCCCCTGTCTGCTTTCCGTAATGGTGTTTCCATGATTGGCGGCTTGTCACTCAGCCTTTGAGGAGAAACTAGGAACTCTTTCAATTAGTCAACAATAGCTTCCACTCGAGCACAACCTGACCCTTAAACCATGACCACCTACACCTCAATGTTTTCAAGTGTGGAAGTTTACCACATGAGTAGTTTAGATGCATTAGTCAGATTTAATTATTAACATAGTCTTAAACCTCGTTTAGTTAATAGCATTAAAATACCAGGACTGCTGATGTAGAACGTTGGTTAAAAATTAACCACATGGCTATCATTGGTAGAAAACAGATCCTTTTATTTAAGTAGAATTACTAATACAAACTGTAAAAATACTTTCCTACAACTTTACACAAGTAAAAGTGTAATGGGAAAGATATATTCAAGTATAAAAGGTGTTCTTTGTAGAATGTTCCCTGTCAGCGATTTACTTTTATTTTCTTGAATAATATTACTGCTGCATTAATGTTGCATTTCACTTCAGTGGATGTTCAAGGTTGTGCTCATTCTAACCCTTTTATTGACTAGGAGGTAGTACTTGACATTTTCTTATTATTCCTTTGAGCAGCCCTGATCACTTTTCATCATAGGACCTCCATCCTTCAGTGCACCGAGGTAATCTCTTCGGGAAATAGTTTTGCGGAACAATTTCCAGTCAGCGTCAGAAAAACAATATCAGCAGCCGTCTGATTGCTGCTGCCCAACACGCTTCAAAACTTGAGTTTGACAATGATGAATGGAAAAGAAAAGAAGCTGATATTAAACGGAGAGTACAGTGAAGGCAAATACAGTGAGCTATTCTAAAATATCCTATCTCTCACTTCCTCTGTGCCTCGGGGTAATATCCCCAGAACGAGTATTCATATCCATCCACATTGTGCCCGTTGGGGTTCGGCGGTGAAGTATGATATTAAAAGCACTAATAGGATCTGACTGCTGTTGGACAGCATATGTATATTAACGGAAACTGCCTTTTTTTTCTCCAGGGCCTCCTTGGTGGATTAGTGCTCTAGCTGTAGTGATAACTCCTCTGTGTCGCCGTTGACTGGCTTCACGCTGTTTGGGCTCTATGAGTCCCATGTGATCACAGGGAAGGCTAAATCAGACCGCATGTGTCCCCCCAGAGGGATGGGACATGCACCGCAGGAACACTTCAAGGCTGCATTTCTGAAACTAGAATGAAGCATTGAAGGGGAAAACAGGCCGAGGGGTATGAAAACATCACCTGAGGGTTGACGGGGACAGAGTAAAGGCAGGAAGGAAGATGTCTGACAGCAGGATCCTAAGTCCTTTGAGACAGAGAAGTCTGTCAGCATTCTCCTCGTTCAGCCTGATAGAAATCCTGGACAGGTAGGGTCACCTGACGGTCGAGGAGGGAGCACACGCCAGCTGCACACTAAGTCGTTTTGAACTTTCTAAATGGTAGACACTGACTTCAGGCCACTGCAAAGAATATCAAGTCTAACAAGACATTTAGCCTCTACTCAAGGTGTAGTTTCTTGTAACAAGCCAAATAATGTTTCATTGTGGTGAGATTTCATGACTTGTTTCTTGTAAAACTCGACTTTTTCAAGAGAATACATTTTTCTCTTCATAAAAAAACCCCTACAAAAAGACCAAAGCTGCGGTCGAATGGTCCCATTCTCTTGGGAGGGTTTCCAACTGAGTGAAATACCCCGGAGGTTTCCGAGGTTTTACTTCTCTAAATGCTGGAGAAAGGTACTTAAATGCTTTCTTTATTATCTCCTTTACCCTAAAGTACACTGGATTGTTTTTCAACAGTGGAATAATACACATCCAATGCCCAATAATTATTCCTGGCAGCAGCGTATGTGTTTGAGCCAGAACCAACAACAGTGTGGGACTTCATGGTAATGAAGGAACATGTCAGCCAGTGAATACTTATGAGAGTAAAATATGAATCCAAATGTTTAATTAAATATTTTTGGTTTTGTTTTTTTGGCGTGGCAAAATAATTAATTGTTTGTTTTTTGGACTTCTTACCAACCATCTATTATTGTGGATTGTATTGGGCTTCGGCAAAGTTACCTTTACTTCTTATGTGCTGGAAAGACTTTAGAATAAGAAGACAGGACTAGGCAATATTTCAACATAATTGTTTATTACATTTCATTGGATTTTAGGAGCAATTTATGATGAACATGTTTAGGTTTAGGTTTAGGGTGAAAATGAATAAATCTAAACTCACTTTAAATAATAAAAAAAAAAAAAAAGTTTCCTCAAACAGAAGATTATGCTTCATAGCAATGTTTCATATGCGATTTAGCAAGAGAAAGTCCTGCACTCTTTCGAGTACTAATTTAATGATGCCCATGACTGAAAACCTGTGCTCTGATAAGTTGTCTGGTTTCATATTTCCTGGACTCATGTCTTCTTAGTGTGCTTTCGACGCAGGTGGCTCCATTTGCCATATTGTAATATCAGCATAATAATATGATGAGTCACTGAAAGACTGGTTCAGATTCATGGGCCTCGGTTCTGACGGAATATAATCTTTTGACCCAGTTGGAGGTTGTTTGTGTTTGGTGCTCAACATCAACATCACAGCATCAATAAACAACTTCAGACGCGCGATGAAGTTCGTGTCACGTCTTCACCCAATGGCGCTATTAATAGTCAGGTCAGGGAGAAAGGCTTTTCTATCTATTAGATTGTGAATCCTGATTCCTCCCAATGACCCCGAGCCACACACACACCACGTCCTGTTCCTTTCTCCACTCATCTCTTTTGAGAGGTTTTCCCTGCTGTTGTGATGTGTGAAGTTCCCGACATAATAAAGTGAGCGACGGCCCGCACTGATGTCAGGAGAATAGCGGCTTTTCAGAAGCACCATGGCCCAGGACACACAGAAATAGGTCATTTGAGGACTTGCCATTCGCGGCTCTACCATATCTGAATTATTAAGTGGCTGGAGGCTGTGAAGTGGATACACTGGCTGCTCTTTTCAAGATGCTTTTAAAGCTAAACTGCTTCTTGCATCTTGAACCCCTTCATACTTTTGAGCCAGAGCAGCAGTTTCCCATTTGTTTTTGCTCAAGGGAGAAAAAGTATTTTATTTTAATGTCTGTCACTGAGGTTGGAATAGATTGCATGCAGCATTAGATTTAAAAGACACCTTGAGACTTGTTCTGTAAGACTCTTCACGTTATAATTCTGAAAATCTGTAAACCGAATGAAAATATAACATCAGATCAATTCTAATGCACATTTTTCAGTTGAGTGAAATGTGTCTTTTAGGTCCCGAGTGCAACAACCAACTAAGGTTGTCACATTGGGCTGATAATTAGCAAGTGTGAGTATAAGGTGTAGTGACAACTAAACCTATTCCTGCTTTTCCGCCGAAAACAGTTCTGTTCTACTTTGGTGCCAATGCTCTTTTTGTTACGGAGCTGTTTCAAAATTGTAAACCAGTTGTTTTACCACCGCCCAGATCCCGAGTTCTGTTTTTGGTTCTTGCTCAGCAGTTTTTTGGTTACAAATGCGCAATCGGTCACTGGCTCCAAACGGGCCCTGGAACTGCTTTGGTGGAAAAGGGTTTTATGAGAAGCTGGTCACGTACAGTTTACTCACACAATGGTTCATGGGATGGCTTACAAAAAGTTATACCAAATTTTTCTTGCATTCCACACATGTCCTCCAACACTTGTTCCGATCGTAACATGCATACAATCTTTCAAATTAAACATCGTTCTTTACAGAAAACAACATGGTTAGATTGAGGAGAAGATTGCAGTTTTGCACACAATTACAATCATTATTGAAGTGATGTTAAGTAAGGAATATGTATATAATCAATTCTAGTTTCACATGCAACACCATCAGCAGTCTCCTGGGTGAAAGTCTTGTGTTTTTGGACCCACCGCACTGCATTGTATAAAAAAGCGTGCATTCGGCTTTGCTTCTTTCGGTATAAATACACAACAAGGACAACATTTTATGACTTTTTAGGATTTCAATTGCAAATGATACAGTAGATTATGGTTTATTAACCAACTAGATACAGGTGAGAGGATAAAGTATCATCCAGAAAATCTAGTTTGAGTAATACATCCATATGTTTGAAGGTCTTTTAGAAAAAAGGCTAAATGTTACACTGCATCTACTAATCTATTAAGTGTAACCCTGACCATAGAAACACAACATTCTACATAGTTATACATCAGAAATGCATGCACACACATATTTTATTAGCCAATGCAATGTTTTCATGGATTATGTTGAACTACATGTGTCTGCTGGATGACGCTTCATTTTATATGACTTTGAATGTACAGTAGTCACACTGAACTGATTGAGGAGGCTCTTTACTAGGTCAGTGCTAATGTGAGTCTGAGAAGTGCGTCAGTGGATAAATAGCCAAGAAAAACAGAACGAATGTGTTTATGAAGTACAGCTTCGTTTTTCTTAAAGCTTTAATCTGAGGATTGGACGAGTAAAGGTCCTTACACACCAAGCCGATTTTTGGCGTCGATAGATGTCTGGCCGTTGATGAGCGTCCTATCGCCCTACTCAGATTGGTGTGTCCCGCCCCGTCGTGTCTTTTCGGCGGTGCCGACACCTTCCGCCGCCGATTCAACATGTTGAATCGGGACGCTGTCGGCTAAAGGCCGTCGGCCAAAGAAATCACTTTGATTGGCTGTTCAGCTTAGCGAATCAGTGCATGAGAAGCGAAACGGAAGTGAGGGACCCAAACAAACTGTTAAGAAGGCAAATCTGAGATTTCATTTAACTCCAGCTCTCGACACAGGTTCGGGAAAGCTCAATGAGCTTCTCGCTGTAGAGTGAAAATGGAACGCACACGCTATTTGTTGTTTGTTTATAACATGCAGTCTGTTCTTCTTCTCTCGGTGTATCACGCAGTCTGTCTTCCGGTTGTTGCCTCTTTTAAATGACGAATACACACTACCGCCGCCTGCTGGTAAGGAGAGTTATTGCCACTCACGCATGCGCAGTTCGTATGTGCAACTTGGCCGTCGGCTGAAGTCTTTGCGGTCTGTTCCAGTGCGACTGTTGGCCAAGACGCAGGAGACGTGAGGCGACACAACAGTCGTGTTCCGTCGGGACGTGTTATTTGGTGTCAGTTTGGTGTCAGTTTGGTGTGTAGGCCCCTTAACTGGGGGTACTTTCACGTAACGACCCCTTCAGAGGGCCCTGATCCTCGGGTTGAGACACTGTCCCATGGCTAAATAAGGGTTTGCCGCGGTCCCTCGACTGGAACTAAGCCTCCCCCCCCCCCCCCCCCACCCCCACGAGCTCTCTGCAGACAGGCAGAGTGAAGTGGAGCAACCTTTGGCAAACACCCGGCTGCTGGGCTAATGGGCAAACAAACTCTCATCAAGCCCTCCCCCCCCTCATCTGACCCCCCCGACCCTCAGGGCCATTCCGTCGGTGGCTTTGACAGTTTCATCGCTGACAGTCCGGGAGGTCGTCGTCCTTTTGTCTCTCACTTTATTCGGAGTGTTTGATTCCTGGGTCGCCATTCAAGCCCAGTTTGCCTCTTATCAGTAAACACCAGCATGCAGCCCTGAGCTCTGTTTTTTTGTTTCTTGCTCTACTTTTTCTTCTGTCTGTGCCTGCAGGCTCTTGGAGCTACAAGTGTTTAAACAGAGAAGCGTTAAAGTGAGCCAAGTCTTTGTCCCTGTCGGCTCAGGCGGCCGTGTTCACACACGCTGCGGATCACAAACCTCCCATCCACAGGGCTCGTTGTTTTTTCAGCTTCATGCCCGGGTTTCCCTCCTGTTTTTGTCTTGAATGCAGGACGACGAAGGAGAACATCATCAGGGAGAACAGCTTCAAAAATGTATTCTTTTGTTGTCTGTACGAAAATAATTTAAATGGCTATGAAGAATGGGTGCACACAAGGGAGTCTTTTATGTTTTGGAGATATTTACAAATTCTCTACAACATTTTTTTATTTCTGTGAGGCCAGAAAAATCCATCTCTCGTGTATACATTTTAATGGATTCTTTTGCTGTTCCATGAATTCATAACGTTTAAAACAGTCGTCTTTGTCATCTGGAAGACGAGATATTTTAACAGGTTTCTGAACATTTTTGAAAATGATTAACTAGCTACATTATTATCACACCAACATGTGAATTAAGCCTGCACATGTGCATAAAGGCTCACAAACTCAGAAGGATTTTGAAGTTCTTACTCTGTACTTCAAGTCTTAGTGCTGTGCTATCTGTCTTCACATTATGCATTTTCCAACATTTCCAAACATTTTTAGTTGAAATGATGGTATTAATGCTTAGAATTGTGACATTTGTAGTTGTTAGTCTTACATTTCTTGGGAATTCTTTGACAAACAATTGTAATATCAGGTGGTGGAAGCAGATTGTGGTTTTTGCTCAAGTGCCATTAACCAGAAGGAGAATGTCCAGCTTTATTTCTCTTTATAAATTACAGGTTAAAATATCATATTTCACAAGCCTGTTATCCAAATTCCAAAATTATCTTACAACCTCTGCCTGCACCAAACTCATCTCCTCATGGACCATTTGGATAGGTTGAGAACCACGCAGGCTGGTCTTCCTTCCTCCTCACGACCTCTTCCTCTTCCTCTGCTTCCCTCGATTGCAGTGATTCCTGCTCAATCTGGCCCTCCTCCCACTCCTACTGCTAATGTTTTTCTTCCCAACAAGGAAGTCAATCTCTGGTCAACCACATTCTCCTTTGCGTATGTCTGGATTATTGATGAGGCAAGTGAGGTGCAACCAAACAGACTGCAGGCAGAGAGAGAGAGCAGTTAAAGACAGAATATCTGAATCTCTTCAGGTGGAAGCACTTTAAAGTAGAGCTGGAAGAAAAATATGAATACAGTAACGTATATTTTGTGTGTGTTGCTGAATCAAATCTGAAAAACTCTTTGTATTTAACAGTTAACACAAAAATATTACCTCAGTCGTTAGGCCTTGTAGCAATGTTTTTTTCACCCTTTTTTCTGACCGTTAGCGGGCCTTCGTTAGCCGATTATTAACTGACAGGAACGTGTCTTGCATGCAGGGGTGCTACTGTGGTTAAAGTGCGTAACAAGCCGCCTAATTTCACCGATAACCCACTGCACAAACGGGTCAAAATCATCATTTATTGCCACTTGCAGTGTATGTGCAAAAAAGGCAGCTAAATGGGTCACTTGTTCGAGAGAGCTAGCAGCCACAAAGTAGCATCTTTATCAAGGTATTTGGTCAAAAACATTTGATTTCCTACATCGTGTAGCCCTTGTCTCTCAATTATACAGTCAGTATTATAATTTAAAGATTGCTGAAATTATAATAAAGGGGTCCTATTATGCTTTTTCCTGTAGTTTGTTATATAGGTTTTTGTGCATGTAAATGGTCTGCAAAGGCTAAAATCCCAAAGTTCACGCAAAGTTCATCCACCCACCTTCCTGAAACGTCCCAAGTGGACTCCTTTGTTTACTTCCTTAACATTGTGACATCACTACGTTACACTTGTACTTATATTGGCTAGAGCTCCAAGAAATTCTACATGCTATGCTGAGGGGCGGGACATCTCTAAGTGGTTGACCAATCACAATAGAGCCAGCTAACCAATCAGAGTACATAGAGCTGAGATTTTACATTTTTAGGTACTAATGTTGTCCCTAATTTTAGAAAAATAATAGATTTGCTACATTGGGTACAAATCGGATGCTTCTTTTTGTAGAAATGTCAGTCCCTGAACATGAATAGATATCAGTCATTCATTCTCATCTCATGCCTCTTCTTATGATTGGCGTGAACATCCAGGACAGGAAAAGCTGCAGCTTGAAATCCCCTCAGAGATTTAAAGCTAAGTGTTAATTGTGCCTCAATCTGTCGCAGCTTTATGAGTGTAATATGAGGATCCTTGCGTCTGTGCTCATTAGCCTGCACTGTTAACCTTTTACTGAAAGGGGTCTCGGTGGAATTGTAAGATAAAGCAGATGATGACAGGTGGAGACGGATGGTTGCCTCGGGGGGGAGCATGTTGGATGACTTCATCTCCTTACCTGAGCGCCGCTGCCTCACTCAGCAGAAAACAAAGCCACTTGCGTTGGACCCATAGACTGTATATATAAAGGTTGGACCCCACAGGATGCTGGGATTATCTGATCCCCCCACTTGGCTTCCTGCCTGTTTGATAAGTAAATATAAAGACTGTTGCATTGATCCCTTTCATTTCCCTGGCTCTTGTTCGAAACAGTAGCGGCATGTTTATTTATGATTGGCGAATACATTTGACCTCATCTCTCGTGGCCTTTTGCTGACTTTTTGTTCTTTTACAACTTCTCGCGGATCGAGCGTGTTGAGTTGAGCAGGTCACGGTGGCTTGATATTCGCATTTCCTTCCCCTCTTTGAACAAGCAAAGATTTCCAAACCGAAACCTCTATTCAAAAGAGATGGACTTGGCACTGAGACTGTTTTTATCTACTGTCAGAAATCACTCTTCCCTACATAATAAGCTAATAGCTTACTGTACTGAGGGTAGTAACCGGTGTAGGAAGAACCTCTATTTAAGTGAACGTACTATTTCCATACTCCCATTATGTAACTGCAAGTAATAATACTGCATTCAAAACCTTACTATTGTAGCAGTATTAGAGGTTTATCAGTGTTTCAATAAAAGTTTTCCAATCTCAGTCAGTTTTTTAAAACTGTTGGTAATTATCTTGCTGTCATGTGAGAACCATGTATCTCCAAAGATTCAAATGTCATGAGCTCCGCCAAACCCCCCTGCTTTCAGTCATTTGATAATGGATTTCCAAGCTTGTGCATTTGTTTTAGCTTTAGAAGTAAGTGATTCATCAGGATGAGGAAGGCTGACAGGTGTAGTGTCTCATAACTTTAATTACATATCTATTGCTGGAAATCACTGCGAGGTTGTTGTCAAAAATGTGTGCATTTGACCATGAGGCTTTTATTTCAAGATAACATGGCTAAAAGTTACACTTAAAGTTATACGCTTAAATTAAATGCTGGAAAGTAATAAGAGTGCAGTATCAATTAATTAAGCTGTACTTTCACACTCAGCATATTTTCAAAGCTTTCTTCACTACAGGCCTCTAAAGGCGCTACAAGGTTTATTAAGTTATGATTTTAAGGGAACAATTAACTGATATGATTCTTCTATTTTTAGCACCTTAGCAGAACTTCAATGAAGTAAAGTCTATTTTGACATTATCTCTGTTGCAAATGAAAATGTTGGCCAACAAAATAGTCACCTCTGGAGACTATAGAATATAGTAGGTTTGTTTATATATTATACTTTAGATTATATTTAGTTTACCCTTTATCTAAAGTAACTTACAATAAGCAACTATTACAGGCAACATGGTTCATTTTTGTGATTTTGAGGCCAAAAAAAGGCATCAAACATGTGTTTAAAGAGGGACATTTTCTATGTTACAAAAACTGTTTTTATTGACTATTTCCAGATAAACGCACATACGATCTGCTTTAATATCACAAAATCTATCCATTCTGGCAAATGATCAGCATCGCCATCCTTAGTCCTTGCAGCCGCATGAATCAGCAGAACTCCTGACAGATATTCGAGGGTTAGGAATCACTGACATGTCATTTCATCCGTACAGAATGCAATTTCCCAACCTTTCCTAACTAGACCCCTTTCCTTCGGAAAGCAGCACCGTGGGATTTGCTTAATGACAGGATCAAACACATCTAATAACCACCTCTGTCAGTCAAAAGCCTTTAATGCAGTGACCTTTACTTACAAAGGCACTTGATGCATCAGAAGCCAGTCCAGCTAAAAGTGACCGTTCACTCTCTGGCCTGTTTGAGTGATCTTTGCCCTCTAGTTAGAGAGGGAACATGCCTCGACTCGTTTATTACAGGCCAGTCTAAGGTAGGGACAAAAAGCTTCCGTCCCTTTTGTTTTGCATGTGAAAGGAACCTCGTTGACAGAATTTGACATAATGTGAGGCCTCGAGTCGAGTCTTTTTAAGTACCTTACTTAGCCTTGTAATTCGTCCCTTGAGGAAGTTAAAAGAGATGTTAAAGGATGAATTTAAGGTTTGTTGAAAACTCTATCAGATCAGAGAATATTAGTTACTTGTGAGTGATGTGAGCAATTAGTAAGAATCTAAACAATAATCCAGAGTCGATTTCCTGAGAGAACAAGGGTTGACACTGTTTTTGACCCTCGCCGACCGGTTTATTGTTCCGTCCTGGTGTGAAAAAACAAACCACGTGTGACCGAAAGAGGATGTTCAACGTTTATTGGATGTTGTGTCTTAACTGTGAAAAGATTTGTGTAATGGTGGCTACGAAAAAAAAAGAAGACATTTTTTAAATTCCTTGCACTTGCTCTAAAGAGGAACTTAGCAGCAAACTGTGAAGTTGTCAGCACGTCGTTCGGGGAGCTTGCTGAGTAAACATTTAGGTCATCCATTCACTTGGGTACAGCGTGTAAAACAACAAGATTGTCTGTCTCACAGGTGTGATGCTCAAATATGAGAACCAGCTCTGAAGAAGGAGGGAAGGCGCTTGTCTCTGTGTCAGAACGTGGGATACATCTTTGAGAGGGAACACTGTGATTTATTTGCTGAAACAGGGATGGAACACTGAAATCATTTCATCTCAATTAGACCGTGGTGTAAAGCTGTGCCACTTATCTCAACAGTTATGTAATAGGGGGAAATTACATTCACATGTCCTATTTTTCCTACTTTGTTACCCCGGTGACACTTTCAGGCTGAGTCAGCTGCCCTGCTCTCTGGGAGTTTGACAGCCCCGTCTCCGGTGGGCTGTCGAGGGTTTTATTGAGGGATTCTACCCCCGCCACGCTGCTTCTCGGTGGGGTGTCCGTGGTTTTAGTGCCAGAGAGACAAACAAAGTCCTCTCTGAAGAAGAGCAAAGAGTTGGGCTTCAGAGTTAAATGAGGGGGGGTTTGGTAAGCTGGTCCATCAAGGTTTTGATTTAATGAAACCCCAGGAAGATACTGACATCTTTGTCATGCCATAGAGGCCCACTTGAGAAGCCTTTTAAGTATTCACATTAAAGTCCCTATACAACCCCAAAAGTTGTCTAATTCTCTACTGTAGAAGATGCTTATCACTGCACATGCAGAAGATCAAAATGTGGAAAGCTGCTGATTGTGCTCTCAAATTCCAATAATAAATGGTAGGTTAAGAAATCTCACCACAAAGCCCATCCAGCAGCTGCTCTAGAGCCTTTGATCATTCCACTGTTATCTTGATCAGCAGATGGAGTTTGGCCCTTGGTCATGGATTATATGGGTACATTTCATTTTTTTTGTTGCATTGTTTTAGGTACCTACGAAGACCTTAAGGTGCTTTTAAGAATTGATGAATGCTAAAGATGATGTGGTATGGTCCAATGTTTATCTGGTAACAAAACCAATATGCCTGTGGATGTTTTTGAAATAAAAAAACCCGGACAACAGTCAAACACCGGGGTAGCGATCTGTCAATCACCAATTACCAATGCTCTAAAAGATACCCTGCTTGAATGTCTATGTCACTGTGATTGCGGCCATCATTTACAAAATCATGCTGTTTTTAAGAATTCTTAAACCTATCAATTGAGACCATACATTTACCAGGAAAATGTTTTCTGAGATAATAAAACAATTAAGATGGAGAGTCGGTTTTTCATAACATGTTGCAACCTGGATATCAGAATGCAGGTTGCAGGCACTTCTGCATTGGACTGACTTTAAGAATCTAAAAATGTCACCTGTCTTGCAATCACCCGTACAGCAATAAATGACAAACCTCCCTGAACACGTCGACAGTTAAATCTTCCAAAATGTAATTACCTGCAGTGTAAAAATAATTTCCTTGCCAAGAAACATCTTGTAAACTTTACTGCCTCCCCAGTAGAGAAAGCATTTTTTACTTTTGCCAGTTAATTTGTCAGCTTTACATGAGCCCATGAGTAAAAATGACATGGTATATCATCCATGGAATAGTTCAGCAAACTTGAAAGTTTGATGCTTGAGGCTGATCAGAAAATACAGGGGAGGCACTATTCCTGTCTCCACAGGGTTAAAATGCTGCCAATAAGCCTGAAGGGACAATAATAGCAAGCAATTACTGATTCCCAGCTCCCTGTTCCTCCCACGTCTGAGCGCAGCGACCCGGGCATCCTTTATCTTGTCCACTGGAAATAGCACAGAGCTGGTCGTGCCTCCTGCTCGCTGTTAAGGCTTCAGCGGACCCTGGAGCCCCGCTGGCGACGGTTTTAGAAAGGTAAACAGTCTCGCGGCTCCCCATTGCCTCCTCCATCTGCTACCTTCCCTCCTAAACACAGAGGCCCAGCAATCATTAATCTAGAGTATAAACAGTGCCACAGTATCGATGGACGAGTTTGGTTCAGAGCTGCAATATCCCTCCTTCTGCTTCTAGTTTTATCGACAAATCATCATCTTGAACAGCAAGGGCTCCGTGGAGTCAGTTTAATCTCACCAGAAAGTCTAATTCTTATTATTTTCATGTATAATCTTTGGGTATTATTTAGGGAGGAAAGGAAATGTTTTATCATCTTGAACCCACAAGAGAGTACCAGCAAAACCAGTTAAATTGAGCATTATTATCTTTTTCTATCAGGGCTTAATCGCAACGTGAACACAAACTACAACTCCTGTATATAAGGCTGGATATTTATCATGTTGATAAAAACATTATATTTTCATGATTCAAATGGGTTCTCCATGTATCTTCAAGCAATGTTCAGGTGCTTTATTCGAACAAGGACAGCAGGAGAAAAAGACCTGAAGCCAGTTGATTGATTTGCGGTCTTTAAAATGTAAACACAGCATAGACATAATCATCACCTTTCAAGTTGATATGTTGTACTTGTTAGCCAACAGCCGCTTATTTCCAAATGTTTCAGTTACAGAGCAACATGTTCATACATTTAGAGTCATGTTTGTGTCCACCTGATGAATGGAGGTCTTATTTTCTCTCTCTTTATGCTCTGTTTTGGTCTCTTCCAACTCCTGGGGGATATATCTGAAAAGCATTGCCTTGAGAGAACGCAATCGCTCCGCTGGCCACATGCACCTTGTAGAATCTAGTCTTGAGTGCAGAGCAAGTGGTGGGTTAGAGTTAGTTATGAGAGCGTTGAAAGTGAACCCAAACAGTACATTTGAACGGCTAAACAATTAGCTGAAACTCGATATGAAGCTCTGTAGAGTTATTGGGAAACCGCATATTCAGCTTTTCCACAATGTTGTATTCTTTTTACATTGTCATCCATCTTTTTGATGGTAAGTGAGTCTTGGTGGTTCTGATAAAGTACTCCAATAACTCAAGCTAATATCAATGTGTGAGTATTTCTGCTAGCGCATACTAGAATCAGGTCTTTATGAATGAAAATCCTGCAATATCGCAATCCCTTTGGCCCTCACAGCACAGGATACATAGTAAGCAGAGTTTAAGATGCACCTACAGACATTTAAAGGCTTAAGAGCAGCACTTTAACTCTCAATGCTGCAATTAGTTCTCAGAGTGTTGCAACGGAGCGGCAGTGAAATAATATTAGGCGTCGTTGATGCTGCTGCGAAACATCTGGAGCTGTGCGTGGCTGGGGTCGTCTCCACTGTAATTTGTGAAGGAAGGGTATTAAAAACAAGGCGAGGTGGAACAGCCTGGAAAAAAGACAAGAGGCCAGGCCTCTCGTTACCTGTCATTAGTCGGCCGAGCCATTCATCTCTCTGGCATGTGTGGGTGAAAAATACAGGTCGGCAGTATCTGCGAGAGCCCTGGAGATAGTCTGTAGCACCGTTGAGGGGCAGCTACGTCTTTTAAGAGGAGGTGGGAGTGCATTTGGAGCTGGAGCAAGAAAGGAGTGACAGTCCAAGGGCAAGGAGGCAGCAGGGTTTCTGATATACGTCCAGTGCTCAGATGTATCGTATAGGTACGGTTCCGATCAATGCTGCAGAGGTATTGATCCTGCTCATAATAGTCTCCATGAGAGAGCTTCCACAGCCAGGTCTTAAGAAGAGCCTGGTGTCCTCACGTTGACTTTAGCTACCAGCTATGAATAGGAGAAATAAGAGCTTCTCAAGGCGATCTTTATTTTGGAGGCAGTGGACGGAGAAAGACACTTACATGGCTTATTTTCTGTCGTAGACGACCTATTCTGAATCTAAACAAAAATATCTCTCTTCACTCAACTGCCAAGAAGAGACAGGTCTGATGGAGATCTTGGTTGAAGCTTTATGCCACATTAAAAAGCATGCAGAGGTTGCTGCTGGGAGTTTGCATATCCAGTCCAAATATTTGGTGCATAGTGTGTCACCCCAAAACATGTGGCACTTATAATATGCAGCACTATATGATAACTCTTTTCCATTTTTTATATATCTGGATGAGACAAGTCAAGGACACACATATGTTTTGAAACACTTCTCTAAAGGTGAAACAAACCATCATTTCTAAAACCATTGTACATCCAGCCCCAGTTTCATAACACGAAGGACAAACAAACAGCACCAAAGGAATAGAAGAGGTGGCCCTGTTGTGCTAATTGTCAGGTTTCATAATTGTATTTTGTGTCTCTACACAAGCTGGTAAGCTGGCCGGCTCTGTTGTGATTGGTCAACTGCTTAGGGATGTCCCACCCCTTATCACGTACAATATGAAGGAGTACTAGCCAATGGAAATGCAAGTGTTACGTAGTGATGTCACTATGTCGCTGAAATAAACAAAGGAGTCCAATAGAGGTGTTTCAGGCAGGGGGGGGAGTGTGTGAGAGAGAAACTCTGTCTGGGTGGAACTTTGGGATTATAGCCTTTGCAGACCATTAACATGCACAAAAACCAATTTAACACACTACAGGAAAGGGAAAGACCTGTGCCACGGTGGGACTATAAAACCTGAGCATGAAAAGTATTGCCTTATTAATAAAAGGCCTATGACTAAGCTCCCTTTTTACTTCATGAAGAGGTTTTGGTCGAAATCAGATGAAGGCTTTGGCAAATTTCTCAAACTACTGGGACTTTATTCCTAAAAAACGAATCATTGGATTGTCTCCCCCTGTGTCTCTGAAGTATCACACTTTATGCTTTTATTACTCCCCTAACATGCACTCATTGTTTTATAAGTCTCAAATTGGTCATTGCGAAAAAACTGCTCAACAGAAATGCATCCACAGGATGGGAGTGTATCCATTTACAGACGAAATATCAGCACTTTGAATGCCACACATGCAGATGTGTAATGTTATGTTCATGTCTTTCATTTCCCCTGAGGGAGTCCAGGAGAGGAACTCAGATGTAATGATCATAAATTAAAGAATAGAGATGAAGAAAATGTGATACAAAGCAAAAGATCATATTTTAAATCACCTCCATGAAAATCATCTTTACAGAACGATTTTAATCTTTGTGTTGAATTGTCAGTTTTACTCCTTAACATCCCCGTAAGATAAACAACAAAGAATCCATTCCTGACTTTTATTTGATTGCATTATATCCTCTTATCTCTCACTCATGTTAGTTTTATTTTCTGTAAAGCACTTCGTAACACTCGGCTGGAACTTCACCAGAAATGAGATTTATCCCTTATTAGTATTAGCGCGCTTGCACAGGGCATTAACAATCACAGATTTGGGATTGTGTTTAAGTGTAGGGTAAGCAGAAAAATGAACAAGGTAAATATCATTCATATTATTAATTCACAGGAGTTAAGATGCTTGTCTCGACAGATTTCCTCACAGGAAGTCTGACGGAGTCGAACTTCACTTTCGGTTCTCGCGGCACCTTTCAGCTGTGCACCAAAGCTCTCAGCTTGGGGCTTTAAAGCGTCTACCTCACATTGAGATCTGCCCTCTGTGACCCCTTTAAGGCCAGCAGTGACACAGTTCACCCCCCACAAAAGACCAGTTGAACAGAACAGGTGAAAAAGGGGGGCAGCTTTGCGTTTTATTGAGTGCAACCATCTACATAGGGGGAGGGGGGGAGGCCACTTGTTGTTTTGTTTTCGTGGGGCTGGGGTCTTGTGTGAGGGCAGTAATGCTTTAACTGTCAGATTAGGATGTCCGACCTGTGGCCCAAAGCCTCTTAAGGGGGGAAAGCGTGGCAGTTTGTCACATATTCGGGCCATACCGATGGTCATTTGGGATGATTAGTCTGGATCCGAGAGAGACTGTCTGGAGTTAGAGAGGAAGCCGTCACATTTATAAATGCTGCGCTGCCCAAAGGATATGTCTGCAAATGTCTATCTTTTTGAAAGACTAAAACAACAATCTGCAAACCGTATCGTTTGTGAGTCAAGGCCTGAAATATTTTCAGCTACAAAAAAACCACCAGTGAGCATCGCTGTGTAAGGCGACATATTCTTACATTACTGTAGACACACTGTTTATTTTGACTCAATCCTGCAAACACCTCCTGCTTCCACATTAACTCACCAAATGTGGATTAATCCGCTGCTGAAATAGTCCCCATCACATGGAGTATTTCCTATTATTTTTCTGATAAAAGCAGGTGGCCTTTTTCTAAGCAATACTAAACATAGTAAAATGTGTTACTTCTTCAGTGGTATGGAGCTGAAAGACACAGACAGGAAGTCCGAGAGTATATTGAACCATGGCTATGTTGGGTTTTGTTTTTGAACAATTTTTTTGATGATTGATTAATAATTTAACATTCATATAGCTTTTCAAATATGGTGATGATTTGCTTCCTTTTTCTTTTGTGATAGTAAACAGAATATATTTATTTAGGGTTTTCATTGCATCATCTTTAGGACATTCGTAGGGTTAGGGTGAGTTTTTTTTTTTTTAAAACCAAACTTATGATCTATTTATTGATAAAATATTTGTCCTCATCTATGATGAACTCCCTCTTGTGTGAACTTTGGGATTTCATCCTTTGGAAACCCCAAAACACCATAGGGCCTCTTTAAATGCAATGTATTAAAGGTGGGGTATGTAATTTATTTCAGAAACACTTTTTGTTATATTCCATGGAATGCTCTTAACATCCCAATAGCAATGAATATATTAAATGCTTTGACAATAAATACATTAAAAAATGTCATCTGTGGAAGCCGTAGCGCTGTAAAAAGCACGACCAATCATTTTAACCGGCCCGGCTGTGCACAAATGTATCTCGTGCCCTCATTGGTCATGTGCGCGTTCATGTGTGTTGGAGGAGGGGCTCTGTCAGGAAGTCTGAAGGAAGAGGCAGATTTTTTTCGGCTGCGTACTACTACTTTCAAATTCTAGCGCACTCGAGCTGGTTTCTCCAAAATTACATACCCTACCTTTAAGTGGTTAAAATCACCATGTCAATAGTTATTATTTTAATAATTTATCAGGCAAACAATTACAAATGTGGTTATTGCTTCTCATGTGTGTAGAATTAGCTTGAGAAGGAATTTGGAAATGTCACATTGGTCTCTGATTACTTGTGAATATATTTTTCTAGAGTTAATCTTATTGACTTTTACTACACTACACTCACTAGCTTTTTTCCAGGGCTTTTAACTGTACACCTGTTTCATTGTATATATTCTTTGAAGTTGTCTTCAAATGTGTTCCCTCTGCAGCTGTCTGTGTCTGTTAACCAGCTTAATAAGGTATTGATCAGGTATTGATGCAGCATACCAGAAGGCTATATTAGAGCTGCCATAAAGAATCATTATTATTCCAACAGATATCGATGTTTAGCTCTCCCTGTGGCGGGTGGAGATCGTTATTATTATGATCTATTGAAGGAGATTAACCTCTTCAGCATTATTCCGTGTGTAAGGTATTGTGTATTTGACAAAAGATCGTTTTGTCCATGACATGTTTTAAGTTTGAAATTAAATTGCTAAAGGATACCAAAGGTGCTGTGAAACCTTTTGTCCAACACTGTATTTGTATTCTAGAGGTTTGAGGCCATTTTAAAACTGTGTAATGCAGATGAGTTGCAGGCATTCATTAGACAAGAATGTAAACAACCTGTGTTTACCTCCAACTTGAAGAGGAAAAGGGTCATCTTTTATGACTTAGTTACAGGAGGCAGCGGCAATTGGTTGCTTTCAGGAACAAAGGTTGCAGTTGCTGGGAACGCTACTTCAGAGGGTTAGTGTGTATGCATGATGGGAAACCACGGGAGTAGGCCCGATGGTAGAGGATGGGAAAAACAGTTCTCTTTGCATTTTGGGAAACATTATCACGTCTACAATGCTGTGTTATTTTGTTGAAATCTGAACAAAATGGTTTGCAAAAACAGATGGAAGCAAATAAATTAAATAAAACCAGCTTCATTTAATTCCCCTGAGACGAGTGAATAATACAAAAACATGATCTATGAAAAATAAGGAAGTAAATAAGACCTTTAATAATTTATTCAATTAGTCCGACACCAGATACCATACAATATCTTTATTGGACATACACACAAAAAAGTCGGAGAAATACGTTTTGTGAATGAACCGTTTTATTCCTAACATCAAGAGACTCCTCCTCAGAAAAATGACAGCACTTAAAGGGCCTCTTGTGACTAAAGGGAATTTTAACTCATGTATGTTTTTCAAAATTGCATGAGTGTCCTGTGGCTTGAATCACTACTTAGTTAGTTTCACTATGAAAACACTCACTCCGATTAAGATCAGCAAATTGAGATTTTGGAGACATCTGAGCCACTATTATCTTGAAATAAAACACATTTCCTTATGGGATTGTTAAAGTTGGAATCTGGCCCCCTTTATGTCGAAGTAAAATCAGTGTTGGCGATAAATGTAGTCCATTGAAGCAATAAAATCCATTGAGCCCGCTGTATTGTCAGAGAAAACAGAGTTCTCTTCTTCACAGGGTTGTTCCATCAGTGCCTACATGTACCAAGATGCATTTTGCTTGAGATACTGACGCATAGCCAAAACCAAGTTTAGCCAAGTTGCGTCAATACTTGTGCAGGTAATGAAAAAACGTATTGCAAACAGCAATGCTTCACTACAATTGATAGTGTAGTAACGCTCCTCCACAGTCCTTACATATTTTGCCTTGCAGTTTCATTATTGTGCTCTCGAGCTTGATATCACACTGTGTCTTCTACACTAGTTCTTGTGTGTCTGTTTGTGTTAAGTCAATATTTAACTGTGATGCATGTTAGGAGCATTTCCATTTGATTGGTCACATTGCTGCTGCAGATAAACATGTTGTACTCAGCTAAAGCCCTTTGCTCGCTCACATCAAGACACCTTGAACTCGAGTATCTATCAGCTAAGTGCCTAAAATGCATGTGTGAAAGATTTAACAAGGAAAGACTTCCTCTTTGTAGCTCTACAGTATATGGAAATGCAGAACTGTGATTATAAATTATTCATATTTCTCTCCATACTGAGAGTTTGATAAGTGTAGGGATTTCTTTCCCCTTCTCTTTAGTCATACACTATATGGCTTGGATTCAGATTCAACTAGTCTATAATTTTGCTGCACAAAGCTTTAAAACATACTGCCTCTTTATGGTGTTCCAGTGAAGATCAATCGATCCTCTTGAAGATCAGCGAGCGACTGTTAAATTAGTTTCTACATGTTTGACCCGGATGAAGTTGGCACCGTATACTTTCTGATGAGTAATCCTCTGGGAGTGTTTTCCCTCCGACTCTTTAATTACACAGCACACCCGCTCCAAGTCCAATGGGAATCAAAGCACCGGAGGGCAGGAAGTTTTTAAACAGAAAGTATAGACCGAGCTCTGATGAGTCAGCCATGACCCTGAGGCTGCCGCTTCTCTTGTAAATTAGCCTTAAGAGGCCGGAGCAGCCGGAGCCTCCCTGCCCTGCGGTATATCACGACTATGGGACCTTAATGAGCACTGAGGCGCCCGAGGGCTCAGCCTCTGACAAAAGACTCCATGGGGACAAAAAAAGTTTTCATTTCTGGAGCACTGAAATCTCGCTAAGACTAAAGCTAAAAGGAAGCATTTTTGTTCGGCTCACTCCTTTTGAAGTCATCATATAAAAGAGAAAATGTGACAAGAACAAAGGGGGATTTTAGTCAAAGTAAAATGGTTTTCAGTAAAATTTCACTGAATAACATCAACCTTTAAAGCGCTTATAAAAACAACATTTAAAAGTATAATTTGTGGTTCCATTATAGCCAGAGCTTTAAGGTCTGCTGACCAGCTGCTGCTGGTAGTGCCCAAGACCAGGCTTAAAACCCGAGGGCACCGAGCCTTCGCAGCAGCTGGCCCTAGGCTCTGGAACACTCTGCCCCTCCATGTGAGGTCGGCCCAGACCCTAGGGGTTTTTAAATCAAAACTAAAAACACACTTCTTCTCTCTGGCTTTCTAGTTAGAGCGGAGCATGACTCCTGACTTTTCCTTGTGTTTTTTTTTTTTATATATATCTGTTGTAATTTATTGTCTTTTATTGTGATTGTAGTAATGTGTTTTTATTACATGTACAGCACTTTGGCTCGACCAAAAATCGCTTTTAAATGTGCTTTATAAATGTGCTTTATAAATAAAACTTGATTTGATTTGATTATAACTTTCAAGGCTCACAGACTTAACAAATGTTGTCTGCTAGTCAAGTTTTCACCACATGTACATCATGCTAACGTATTTTAGCATTAGCTTAAAGGGGATCTATCATGCAAAATGCACTTTTGTACGTCTTTTATACATGAATATGTGTCCCCGGTGTTCCAGGGAACTCACCAAGTGTCAGAAAACACAACCCTCTCTATTTTCCTCCATACCCAAATCTCTAAAAAAGGGGCTGCAACGGATCTGATAAAAACTGATCCAGATTTGAACACTTTCCTGACGTCAGGACGGTGGCGCTACGGCTATTGGGCCAACTCCACCAATCAGGAGGAGACAGCCACGGCCATTGCCGTTCGAAAGCGCTGGAGACGCTGTAGTACATATGCCAGGCCTGTAGGTGGTGCTGTTCTCAAAGAATCGGCCCTTGCAAAAACAGGGCTAAAAAAGTGCAAATTGAGCAAAATGAGGCATGGCTAAAATGCATGATCTGTTTGGTATTTTGAAAAAAAAAAGTATAAATATGCCTTATATAGGTATGGTCCTACACTATATTATTATAATATAGCATGATAGGTCCACTTTAAGGCATTTTACCTAGCATCTTTTAGCCAAGCAGCTAGCACACTTATCCTCTGCTTCACTAACAATCATTTTAGGTTTGTTTTACTAACGGCTGGATGGTTTCAGTCACTGCGTTTCCTAACAAAAGATGTCAGATGTTGAATCGGAACAACTATCTGCTGAAGCGAGAAAAACAATACAGTTATTTTTATTATATAGCCTTGCACTTGTTCTTTGGTAAGTTGTAAGGGTCACTTTCAAGTGGAACTTCCTTGAAATTGAGCAAATAATCACCCCTGTTGCAGGATGCTGTTTTGCCCCTTTGTGGTGTCAGCTCATGTATATTAAGTTACTCCCGAATAAGAGTGTCTGATCCTTGTATGTTCGTTTTTGGGAATGTTCATGCTGTCGGGATAGAAATATAGAAATAAGAGAAGAAAGCAGAAAAAGAACAAAGAAAGAGAGAGAGATGGACAGAAACTACGATATACCTAAAGCAATTCTTCAATGGCTTTCCTCTTTCTTCTCTCCAACTACTGGTAAACAAACGTTGAAAAACTTACAGTAAAGATGACAATAACACAGTAAAATAGTCTTCAATGACAGTGAAAGCCTTGGAATGAGATTATTGCATATAAGCAGTAAGATGCACTACTTCAAAGTATAATTCCTTCTATGATCTCTGAGTGCAATTCTTCTTTTGTCTGGAAACTTTGCATCTCTGGTCTTGAGGGTCGAGATGCTTGAAGGTCAGTAGAACAAACAAAGACGGTAACAAGGAAAGAAGTAAAGGATGAAAGCAAGAAACGAACTTGCACCGTGTCTAAAGTTAAAGGTAGCGCTTCATTGGCTTTCCTCTCTCCTGTGTCCAAAGCCCCCTGCAGGGAGGGAAGGATTAGGGAAGTGAATCAGGCCAGAGCACCAACTGGACACCTGGACAAGTGCATTTGGAGGAGGAGAAGGAGGGTGTTGTTGCCGCGGCTCGGGCCTCCAGCTGTACTTTATAAGTGTCTGAAGTCTCTTTGTGTTCCTCTGTTTGCGCTGAGTGAGGCGACAAGAGCTGGAAGGGAAGATGCTGCCAAAGGAAAGATCCTGAACATCCTTTATGCCCTTATCAGAAAAGACCTCTCCTCAATCTGCTACCTAAGATTGCCTTTTTGTAATGACGCTCGTTTTCTTGTCCATTTGAGGTTGTTACTATAAAAAAAGGAAAACAAAAGGTTTTGTTGTGATAGGGGTGGAAGATACATTCTAGTACAGGTATTGGACAACTATTCCGGTAGAAGTCACTTGAAAAGGAAAGGAGAAAAGGAAAGGAACGCACAATGGAAGAAAAAAAAGAGGTAAAAGAACGAATCATAGATAATAATGTAAGGAAAGGACAGCAAAGGGTAAACAATAAGAAACATATCGAAAGTATCAGGATAGAAAGACCTTGGAAAGAAAAGTGAAGTAAGGAAAGGAAAGAGGACAGACATGAGGAAAAAAGGAAATGAAAGGTAGATATAGAAGGATAGAAATGAAGAATAGAATAAAGGCTGATCTCTCTGATCAACATAAAACCTCAATCTTCTGTAATATATTTCCACTGACGTTCACAGAGGATGAATACAAAGTCAAACCACTATAGTTTGATCGTAGCTCAAAGAGCAGCTTGTGTTTTGTTTATAGTCTTTGGAGTCCTTGTGGGAGAAACTCACAGCTTCAGTCTCCGACCCCGCAGAGCTTTTTACCTTTTCATCCGGCTCTGCCACCGTCTCTCGGTCATTGTCTGACAAGGACTCGCAGCTAAAACTGTCAAAGCTCTTGAATAACTCTGCGATGACCTTCACAAAGCCACGGCAGGCGGAAAACAACGGAGCTCAATAAGTTCTGTTCATCAGCGCAGTGTAAGAGAGGAGCAGCAGGTGGGGGATGACGGTGAAAGAAAAAAAACATGTTTTATTCCTATTCCGAGATTCATTCACTGGTATCAGCGAGGATGAGGACACAAACGCCGGGAAAATAAAGATCTGTAATAACTCTAAATGACAACTTTAAATGAAGTTCATTCAGAGTTAAAGCAGGCGGATAGAAAAGTTAATATATTAGGAGGCAAAGTCACTGAAGCCTTAAATCTCAATCTGTCGTGTTGGCGCTTTGCGGAGATTTTATGTTCAACATGATTTCCTAAATGTCCCTTCCTGGGATGCCATCTTGATTTCCTTTCTTATATTCCATCTGTTCTTCTTATTCTTCCTTTCTGCTTCTTTCTTCCTTTCCTTTTCTTTCAAAATGTACTTCTTTTAATCGTTTCTTACCCTCAATATCCTTAACACACTTAAATGTTCATATTTTCTGAAAGAAACATATGAAATGTAACTTTAAATTTAACCCTTTAGTACTTTTACCACCTCTGTGTTAAAGATGGCGGGCTTCCATTGGCACCCTACATGCATCACAGTCTTGAACACTCATCTTCTTTAGGATGACAGTTACTCAAATCCGACTGTCATCCAGCCACCAGCCGCTCTACTGTCTGAAGAATTAGCCACATCAGAGGAGACATGATCGAAGAAAGCGCCCTTTCATTTCACCTTGTATGCATTGCCCACTTGGGGGGACAAAGGGATGTTCTCGGATGAGCTCCGAATAAAAAAAAAAAAAAGAAGCTGTCTGTCCTGGACCAGAGGCCATGAATGAGGCCTTTGTGCTCGGGGAATCCTCCTGGCGACCAACCGGCTTCAAAAACACGCTTTTGTCCCGCCTCATTTGTTCTCCTGCTGGCTTCAGAGTGACTCTGCTGTCCCTGTCAGGGGTTTACAGGGTGGGCATGCCCCTGGAAGTCACTACCTACATCATCCCCAACAACACCTTCCCTCCCTCCCTGTACACACACACACACACACACACACACACACACACACACACACGCACACGCACACGCACACGCACACACACAGCTGTATGATGAAATGCAAGGGTGGCTGATCCGCACGTCTCCGGCTTTGTGAGGAGGCTTTGAACTTGCACTGATCGACAGAAGGAATTCACTTTGTTGTTTACAACACAGCCATGTATTTGGAGTCAATTCAACCCTCACCTCCCCCTCCACCACCATCACCACCATCACCCCCTTCCCTCCTTTCAGCATGACGGAGAGGGGGAGAAAGCAGAGGGGGGATTTGTGTAAACATGGTCCTGTCTGAGCTCATATCACTGACCCGGCTTTGACTTCTTTCATGTTCTTTACATAAAACTACTGATGGCATGTTACTACTTCCTGCTGAGGTTTGAAGATGTAATATGTCAGAATGTGTTGGGATCAGGCAGTAGTTCCATCACTGAGTTGTTATATAATCATTGGCAAAACTGCAGTCTTGTACTCTGTTAATTAGGTTTTGTTTTGGCTGCGTTTGTATTGAAGGACTTCATCTGAAATACTGGAAAGGTGCTGCTTTACAGACTTTCATTTAGACTCCACTAATCAATTGCAACTAAAGATTATCTTCATTTTTAATTAATGTAAACATCTAGGTTTAGTTTTTATTAATTGATTCACTACTTTCTTTACACATCGTCAAAAATACTCGAAATGTCTCATAAATTCATAGATTCCAATTTGACATACACATTTTATTTTAAGGTAAAAAGCACAAAAACATTTAATTACTATAATGAAAAATAGAAAAGAAAGAAAAAAAAAGGATTCTGACACTTTTTACCAGATAGTTTTTGTCAAATGTGCTTAATTAATTGCTAATCATTTGAATAATCATGTGACTATGCCGTTTCAATGGGCCCCTTTAGCCCCTTTTAGCTCGTTGCTTTTCATTTGACTTTCCTTGTACTATAACTTAATGGTGGAAAGATGTGGTTTATCTTTGTGGCATTCAGCATTTTACTGTCAGCTAAATAAAAAAAAAGTCTAGTCCAGGTTATTTTTAACAAACAGGATCTTATTTTGAAAACAAGGTCTCGTAGGATCAGTTTTTCTTAGCCAACCTTTTTGTTATAATTGTATTTATTTATTGTCTTTGATATTGTCCTTTAACAAGAGTTACAGCTCGTGAGCTTACTTACATTTTCTTCCAGTTTTTCCGCCTACGGAAACAAAAAAGATCAGAAATCATCTCACTGTGGTCCAAACAAGCATCTGTAACAGATCCTGTTTTGTCTCTCGCGGTTGCTCGATGTGTTTAGCAATGGCCTTTAACACAATCAAGGCTATGTAAGCCTCTCATTTAATCGAATGTGTTGTTTGAGTTCTCACCTCCTGCACAGCTGTTGCCGCTTATCCTCAGCGTTAGTCGTTTCTAAATGTCCTACAAATGCTTCTGTTTCCCCGCACGGTGAAGTTTGGTCCTTCACTGATGTGGATGAGATGAGCGCAGCAGCAGCAGGGGCTTGGCAGGGATGCCCTCCGTTTGCACTGAGTGTTGCCAGATGGAGGGGATTTTTAACCTTTATTTCACAGACTTGCAGAGCCTCACACAAACATTTTAAGTAATAGGATTCGTACCTGGCAGCCAGAGGCCGACCGGCCATCTGGAGTGGTGGGAGGGTTTTTCTCCAGGGACAGCAGCGAGTGCAGCAATGTGGATAAGAAAAGATAAAAACTCAAAAAAGCCTGAAGCTGTTTAGCCTGTTTGTGAGTTCTGTAGGCTGGTGTCTGTATAGCTGGTGGTATACCTATGAGCCAAGCAGTTATTTAGTTGTATCCCTATTTTCATCTTATATCATATTGGATAACTTTGATGAATCTTGCAATGTATGGGTCAACAATTAATGAAGCTTTTGCCAGACTTTTTTAGTAATGATTTTGTAATGTGTTACTACTTTTGTATGTATGTGATTATAAAACGGACAAGTCAAATCAAGCAATCTGATTGGTTCTTAGCCGTGATATAATGAGCGTATATCACGTAAGTTGTAGTTACTTTTCACAAGTCAGTATCCCTCCGCGTCTGAGAAAAAGCTACAACCCTTACAGCTGTTACATTACGTCCGTTACGAAACTAACTAACTAACAAAGCTTAAGATGGAAACATTTAAGGTTAACTTCGACCTCCGGGGTGGCCTTACTATGGAGGAGTGGATTGAGCAGTGCCTATCTCCAGAAAGAAAAGCACCTCAACGACAACATGCAGAGCTACGTGCAGAGCAGGTAGACCAACTGGAAAAGTACCACCATTCAAAAGCTTTCTGATGCGGGTCTTGAAACAAAGCAGAGAAATTATGACCGTTAGTGGCCACAGGTGTGAAAGCTCTCTCCAGAGCTACTGGAAGCCGAATCTCGGGGACCGGAGAAAGTGGAGCAATATTCTCGCCACGCCAAGCCTGAGCCTAGAACAACCTCAACCTATACAAGTAACCACGTAAGCCATGCTACTGATGCTGGACAGTTTTTCAGTGGCTGCACAATAAACGGCAACATACAAATGAGTGTAAATAAATAGCCAAATAATGGATCAACGCTCTCTGTCTAATATGTTCGATAGCTGTTAGTGTTGTTGCATAGCAACCACCTCACACTATGTTTCGTGCAGAAGGCAACGGAGGGACTATTTTATTTTGAACATCATTATTTACTAATAAAAACTATTTAAATTAGAGTGTGTATTTTTCTTTCATATTGCCACACTTGGTAACCGTTTTATAAAAGCAATAGCTCACTTCAGGCCGTGGTATATGCTCATTATATCACAGCTGAGGGGCGTGGTGTCGTGAGCTATTGCTTAAATATAATCCGATTCATATGTTAAGGGATTAATATTTATTAGCTGAATCTCCAACAGAAATCTGTTGAGGTACTATTTCTAGTCATGAAATAGAAAGTATGGACAATTTCACAGTTTTTTTTTGTCCAATAGATCAGTTACTTACAGTATTCAACCTTAAATAACCTGACAACATTTTAGATTATAGAAATGGGCAATGGGAATTTAACATAAATGCCAAAACACATACTGTTAATGTACATATACAACATCCATACAAAGCTATATTCATACATTTGCATGAAACAGATTAAAGATACATTATTTCCATATACCAAGTTTAATTAAATACGAGCATGTTGCGTTTGAAAATGAATACAGACAGCCTTAAAGAGATAAAAGGAGTTGATAGATCTAAGTCAATGTTTCTCACATGTTTTAATAAAGCACCGCCCTTTGAAATATCTTTCAGCCAAGTCTCCTAGTATCAGTGCATATTTTTTCAATAGAGAAGAAGAGCCTATTTAAAGAGATACATTACAACACACCATCAGTGTCAGCAGCACAACAACATTGGAACTGAACTGAACTGTTAAGAGCCCATAACTGAATGCATGGCAAAGCAACTGTTTTAACCACAACACTTTATTTAGCGGGACTGCTGATACAGCATTCCAACTATCTGTTCTTCAAAATCTTTATTCCGCCCGTTATTTTGCCGGTCTTCTTCTCCCACATTCCACATCGCAGAAACTCCGTTCAAACATCAAAACGTTCAGCTCGGTCGGGAATCGATTGCTATTACTTTTCGCATTCATAACTTTCATTCCCGAGATATATCCCATAATTCATCACATTTTTAACCATTGAAGTCAATGGAGAAAATCTTCAGACTTGAACAATCTTCATGCGACTTCAACTGCTAACTGTTCCTTCATACTTTCACTCAGAAACCTCATTCCAACTTTAAAATGTTACACATCTTTCTGACATTATTCGTGTAACACAACTTTTAGAGATATTAAACATTGTTCAGACCTTGGTACAGAGGCCTTCTTCAGATGTTAACATTAACTAGAGTGCGTGATGTCACAGCTGGAGTGTAGGAAATCTTGAAATTTGCCTTCATATTTTTTTTAAAACTTCCATAATTCCCAAACCCTACATTCCTGAGACATAATCTTTCATGACAAACGTAGGAAAACATCTCGTAGCTTGAAAAATGACAAATAATTAAGCAAAAACAATTAAACAAAATGCCTCTTGAGGGCATGAAGTGACAAAAACTTTCAACATGTCTCCATTAAAGCCCATTGTAATTTCAGGCTGATATTTCCTCACAGCAGCAGCCGCACACCTTTAGTTAACACTAGAACCGCCAATCGGGTCAATTTGACCCAGAGCTGTTTTTTATTGTGTGTAACTTTTTTTCAATAAAATATTAAAGTCTTCCAGTCTGTGACTTTTCCTGAAATTGTGTTATGTAGCACCCTATGTTGTTAAAAATGGTCAATATGAAGTCAGATTGAAGAAATCGCCCAAAAAATTGCCATTTATACCTATTTCCGCCAAGCGGGTCATATTGACCCCACCCCTTTTCATATAAACATGACGTGTTGCTATAGCAACGCCTTTTGTCTACTGCGGTTCCTCCTTATAGATTGAGAGATAGATTGAGAGAGAGAGAGAGAGATGGATAGATATATTGATAGATAGTTATAGATAGATAGAGAGAGAGAGAGAGAGAGAGAGAGAGAGAGAGAGAGAGATAGAGACAGTCTGTAGTGAAGGAGTGTCCTCCCGCTCACGGGAGACTGCTCGCACTGCGCTCCGCAGCAAACAGCTGTGGGGCGAGTTGAAAGTAGCCAACGTTATGCTGGCCGCGGTGTCTAAATAATGCTTCCGGCCCAGCGGGCCATTTATAATGTCGAGCCCTGAGAGTCCACAGATTATATTGGTATACGTTTCATCCCTGTGCGATCAAAACTCTCTGTTCAATAAAAGAACATTTTACCTTGAAAATCAATGCATTCTAATAGCGGGTCAATTTGATCCAGGTGGCGGTTTTAGGTATAAAAAATCTCTGGCGGTTCTAGTGTTAATCTGCCAAAAAGGCCACATTATTGACCCGAAAGTACACAAAAAGCACACTTCAGATACTCAAGGTCCTTCAGATGCTTCACGCTTTGACATTTCACCGATATCTGTTACGGTTCTTCAACAAAACGTTCACATGTAAGAGGTTTATCTCTCATTCAGAACAATGGAAACCTTTGATCTCTGGACACCTCGTTAGCTCAAATATAAACACCTGTGTCATGGAACACGATGATGTCATAACTCCAACTGACATGCTCAGAGCAGCAGACTTCAGATAATGGTTAATGGTCCTGCCCTCAACAGCTCTACGTCAATTATGGGGTGTCATCATATGCCGTTTCCATGGAAACGCATCCCTCGCCATAAAAGACGATGTCGCTATACATTAACTCCTATATGAAAATGTTCAAAAAGTGCTCAAACTTCACATGTGTGCTAACAGTCCAGCTGTGACGACATCTACGTGAGAGTTTTGAGATTTCTTCAAATGCCGTTGCCATGGTAACACAAGGCTCGTCATGAAACATGGTTTTCTCATAACTTCAGTGAAAATGCTCCAAACGGCCCAAAACTTCACAGGTTTGGTAACGATGCAGCCATCAACGCATCTAAGCGTATTATGGGATGTCATCAAATGCCGTTGGCGACAGATCATTCGCCATCAAGTTAGTTCAAAAGTTTGCAGTTCAAATATTCTGCTGCTTTTCCAAGCCTTTTTACTTTCTTTTCTTCACTCATCACACATTCAAGCCCCCAGTGTTCATGTATCATTTCAATCTAAATTCTTCACTTTCTTCTTACACATTACATTTCAGCATAGCAATTCAGCATCAGCTTTTCAGCATAAAGCATTCCCACTAGCAATTTCTTCAGGAATTGCATTCTCTAGTTACTGTTTGTCATTCAACATTCAAACTGGATTCTTGAGGTAGAGATTCCTGTTTGCATTGCATAAACGTTTCCGTAAAGGTAGATTGTGTTTGTTGGGTCAGTTGACAGTTCCTCTGCCATTAATCGTTTCATTCAAAATGGTCATTCTGAATATAAAATGACGTTTATCGAAGTTACATTCATTTTTTTTTTAAGTTAAATGTATTATATATATATATAAAGATTCATGCATGAGGAATGAAATGCATTTATAAAAAAATTACTAACATTCCCTTCTATATTACCCACCCAATATAAGAAACATTGATCAAAATAACTTTGGGGATAATTGTTTCAAATATATATTAAATCCGTATTAAAGTTAATATCTAGGATTTTTTTACTTTCCATAACACGGCTGATTTCCAAAATGCTCAGATTTGAGAATATGTAAATTACATACAAAGCTGATTAAGCAAAGTCTAGGACAAAATCACATCCCACACCTGCTCAGAGGAATCATCAAAAAACATTTTGATCACTCTAGATAAGATGCCTGTCCCGGGTATCTTTGGCGGTAGTCGTTTTTTTCAGATCCTCCCAGGCGGCACTTGAACTAGAAGCCCTGGAGTCTGTCCGTCACATTTACCTGCTGCCCCTTACCACCGACCGTTTATCCCCCCAGCGGACTCCTTGGCCTCAGAAATGTTCCGCAGTCACCTGTCACGTAGTCTCTGGCGTGAGGATGATTTGTGCCGACGTGCTGCTGCTTCCTCCCACTCTTTCTCTCTCTCCATCTGTTCCGCTCCTCCTTCCCACAGAGAGGTCACCGTCGCTACTATTTCAGCCATCTTCTGCTGCCGGCTCAGAACAAATTTTAAGAAGTTGTGAAGGCGCTGTGAGGAACAACAGGTGGATATTCGCTACATCAGCCAACCGCAGAAAATTATGTGTTTGGTTGATTTCAGCATCTGCCTTTTCGATAATTGTATCATCCTTATACTGGATTTCTAAACTCTTCCTCAAGTGTCATGCTGTTATCTAGAAGAACAATAGAAGACAAACTGATATCATGACTTAAAGCTGCATAAGGACTCAGAGAAAAATGAATTTCCACGCTAAACATAGCCGAGAGACTAGCTGTTTAACAAACACTCCAACACATTGTACATGATAGGTTAAGGGGCGGGACATCCCTAGGCTGTTGACTAATTACAACAGAGCCTCCCAGCTAACCAATCGGAGCAGACTGGGCTCTGGTTTCAGACAGAGGGTGAAAAGAGGTGCATAAAAGACATTTACGAGTCTTGAGCAAGTATGATTGTGTGCATGAAAGGGTGTGTGAGATGCTCGTTAGTGATATTGTGTCTGTAAAGCATAGCTAAAATGATCCTTCCCACATCTGTCAGCTGAGAGATCAACATTTTATAACCCTATATCTGCCTGCAGCCATAACTATGGACTTCATATGGACAGTATGCAATAACACAAACATGGAAGCATGTGTATATTCAAACACCCACTGTAGTTTATACAGAAGTGCACATGCCTCAAGAACCTGAATACTGAGTACATTACTTATACTTTATTTCCACGTCTGACAATAGATTGATATTCATGAAGCTGTAAATATATATATTCATAACCACAGGTGTGAAACGAGGGCGTAGCACTCGATAGAAGTGATTACTCAGCCTGTGTGTGAATGTCACCATTCCTGTACTTCCCTTCCTCCTCTCCCTCACCCCTTCTCTCGGCTCGGATGAACCCGGGGGGGGGAGGTAGAGTAAGGTGCAACACTGAGGTCAGGAGTTCCCTTCGTCTGAATTGTTGAGCAACAGCGATACTTTTGACGTTAATAAGTAATAACCATGTCAGATTTGGGATGTCGGTGTAATTGCTGTAAACAAATGAGGCTAAACTGAGCAGACTGTCAGCCAAAAGAGATCTTGCCTCTGCATCTCAAGTTAAAAAAACAGGGTTCAATTTAAAACAATCACTTCAAAGCACCTGGAGTTTTATGTCTCAGCTAATTGATGTTTGACAAAGTCGTTGGGTTAATGGGAAATGTGGTCTTCGTTTCAAGAGATATGAAATCGACCATAATATGGTAGAATTAACCCTACATCGTTCAGCTTTTGTTCACAACGTTTCTGTCCTTTATTGTCCAGGATACTCTCGAAAACTGGATTTTAATAGCACCCGTCCTTTAAGATTTGAATACATGTTAACTATCAGGTCAACTAAAAACAAATAAAACAATCCTTATACTCTCTCTACTGGCATAACGTTATCTGATCAACTGCTAGCACCTTCAATCATTTACTTATATGACTGTTGCTTTCGGCCAGAAGAGGATTTTGTTTCAACGTTTCGACCCTGAACCTCACTGTGGTCCTGTTGGGGGGTCGGCAGTGATGGCCAGTCACTGCCCGTCTTCCCCTGGCTTCCAGCTCCACTCCTCCCACCTGTTCCAGGGCCAACAAGAGGCTGTTTCTGCTGCCTCTCCAAACCTACGAGCAGCTGTTTTCTTCTCCTGCTATTCCCAGAGCCCTGAGCATCTTCCTCAAAGATTACACTGGGAATCCCCTGCAGCCAACCTGAATGGGAAAAGCCAGGTTATGCCACCCTTTGTCCCTGCATTGATGGACCAGGTCCTGGTACTTGATGGCTTTCCTCTCCAAGGCCTCTCCGCATCCTTCTTCTCACGGGACAATCAGCCCATTAAGGATTATCTTATTTGCCTCATTGGACCATATGACAATTTCAGGCCTCAGGGATGTTTGGATGATTTGGGGAAAGTGTAGTTTTCTTCCTAAGTCCATCCTCATCACCCAAAACGTAGTTTTGCGAAAGGGCTCCAGTCTCCAAGGTGTGTTTCATAGGGTGAATTTTAATTTTCAAATCATGTTGACAATAGACCCTTGGAAATATATAATAAGTGAGCTCCGTTTAGACATGTAGTTTTGTCCTTGGGTGGATTCAATAATGGCGCATTTCCACTACACGGTCGGCCTCGGCCACACTCGGTACGGCTCGGTACGGCTTGGCCGCGTTGGGCCTTAACAGGGCCGACTCACTTCATGCTGCGCTTCCATTACAGTTTAGGAACTGGGGTAGTTACTATAGTAACGCAGTGTAGGCGGAGCCGTGACGTCATTTTCAATGAGAAATCCAGAAACACAACACAGCCGTTAGCTGTGAGCACTCAGAGCTCACAGCTCCTTATATATGTTCAGAAACTCGACAAAAGTTAAACAAGTACACACCACAGACTGCCTGTGTCATGGTGAATACAGTCGCTGCCTTATTTATGTCTGTATAGGCCGTTGTTGTGAGTGTGGACGGTCGGGGCATATACTGCGTTAGCTTAGCCAATCTCCATCTAGAAAAACACGAATTTTAAAAGGTTTTTCGCCTGCCGTCTGTCTGCAGACTTGACAAAGCATTAATTCATGGTTTTTACTAACCGGTATCAGTATGTTGTTACTTCGGCATCATTTTGAAACGTGTATTACAATTAAATCACGGTCAAATATGTCCATCTTGTTGTAGTTCTAGCCCTCTTGCCAGCGCTCCTCTCTCTAGTTTAGCATACTCAGCCCTGTTTGTTGGCCCCGATAGAACCACAATTTTCTAGGGCCAGAAAAGAGGGGAAAAAGTGGCCCCGCGCCGTGCCGCGCCGGAACGAGGCCTAGTGGAAGCACAACCAAAAAAGGGGACGGCACGACACGGCACGCTTAAAGCGAGCTACGCGCTGCAATGGAAATGCGCCATAAGTCCCATGTATAACTATTGTTTTCAATTAAAGATGAGATAGAAGTCAAATGACAACAGCAACCTTTATTTCAGGATGTCTTCTGTCAATCAAAATGATAATAATGCATCTATCACAAAGGGTCATGAAAATATGACTTCTTCTGTTGTGACTTCTTCCTTTTTATGTATCTACGAAGGGTTAACCTGTCAATATTTCTGTCTTTTGCCACTGATCTGATGGATTTTCCACACTTGCCATTAGTGGCTGCTCTCTCAATCTCCTCAGTGTTTCTCTTGGACTTTCTTGGCATGATAGCTTTTCTACAATGTTTAAAACATAACAAAACAAATCAGTTCTGTAAAACTACATTGAAATACAATTTTATACAACAGAGTTGTGTTTGCTTGACACAACAGTCATTATACCTGAAATGTTGAAAATGTACTTTGACAAACAAAACATGGTTTATTGTGAAAAAAACACATTAACCACTTTACTATGTGCTACTCTACACCACAGCCAAATATGAATGATGGGTGCTTCCTGAATGTATGATAACATGACAAGAAATGTGCACTGTTGCCTAGATAAAGGGGGTGGGTCAACTTATCCACTGGCTCATCTTACCCCACTCTCCCCTACTCTATTTGGGGATCGGCCTGATATTGGATTATTATAAGAACATGGTGCCAAAATAGAGTTCATGCCCACAAATTAATCATCATTTATACGCTCTCATATGTTTGCTCTGATTATTTATTTCTCAGATGTCTGATAGAGTTTTAAAAATTCTCTATGTTCCACCTTAAACTGCGTCAGAGAGTCTGACGCACAGAGAACATGAGAGAGCCCAGAGAGAGCGCTCGCTACCTTCCTCCTTCAACTTCACCAAATGAGAACATTTCCACTCGGCTCTTTGATTTCTTTTTTTTCATCTTTTCGAAATTCAAGGCCGTTCTGCTCATCTAAAAGCCCAATTTATTCCTCAGCATAAGTTGAAAAGAGACTTTCCCCCCTCAGAGCTCTCATTCTCCCGGTGTGAGAGTGGATTTTCTGAGGAGGGCGACGTTTTTTTTTTATCAAAGAAAGAAAAATCTCAGCTCGTCAGCTTGATTATGGCGCCTGGAGTTGAGAGCTGGGGTTCCTCCAAAAGCCTACGTTTGTTAAGCTAGTGAGAAACAATGTGCATAATGGAGAAGTGTATAGGGTAGTATGATACATCTGCTATTGTCAGGTGTTTCATTGAAGGTTTATCGTATCTTATGGGATAAATGTGAGGTCAGGGGTGCAGATATTTAAAAGTAGGTCCATCCCGCTCTGCTGGTAGCTCTCTTTTTTCTTCCACTAGGCCGAGAACAAATTGGTCCCTGAGAAAAATGAGTGGTCATCAGGAGGGCTGCTGGCATGAGGCACAGAATGAATGATGATTTTTTTCCCCCCCAAACTCAGGAGCTAGATTCTAAAGATCAATTACCTTTTGAGCCACCAGGCCGAGCACGAACCGAAAACCCCCGTCATGGAGTCAGACCGCCGTGACTGGAATCTGTTCAGGTCGGAGAGCAGAACACGTCTGTGGGATTATAAAAAAGAGATCTGGTTGCAGGTTTTGTATAGGCCCTCATGCATGAGAAAGGGTCATGGCTTTGTTAATCTTTGACAGTTTGACCTGAACACTGCTGGTCCTCTGTGAGGGGACGTATTGAACATGTCGGGATGCTGTGAAACATTTTTACATGCTGCCAAAAGAACCAGCAGTCCGTTCATGAAAGCTTTACTTTTTCTTTAAAAGGAGGCCCTATGTTGGTTTTTGGGGCTTTCCCTCTCCTGTAGTGTGTTTTTATAGGATTGTGTGCATGTAAATGGTCTGCAAAAGGCTGTAATCCCAAAAGTATGTTACACTCCTGGTTCTCCAACACATTGTACGTGATAGGCTTGGATGGAAGATTTCCAACACATCTCTACGTAAGTGGTAACCAATCACAGAGCCGGACAGCTAACCAATCAGAGCAGACTGAACTCTGATTTCAGACAGAGGGTGAAAAGAGGTGCTGCAGCACAGGCAGTAGGAGAACAAAAAAAACTTTTGGAGGCACAAAATATGAACCTTAAATAATATGTCCTCTATAAACGCTTAATCTTTCATTGCAGAAAAACAAAAGATGTACATTTCTGATGCAGTACTTTACTAATAATCTATCGTCTAGATTCTAGAACATTGAGTTCCTATATAATTGGCACCGTATTAAAGAACTACAATAATACAAATCTCAGACAATAATAATATTCCATGCCACTACACTTTTTAAAGGAGCCTTTCTGCATAATTTGTACTTTTACTTTTCATACTTTAAGTACATTTTGCTGATGATACTTAACATGAAATTCCATGACATTCTGATTTACAACTTCTACTTGTAATGAAACATTTTAGAGCATAGTAATTTACTTGTAAATTAGGATCTGAGAGATTATTTCCAAATTGCTAGCAATAGAAACCAAATTAGCAGAAGTAAGGCAAACATCTGTCAAAAAAAATTCCCATTGATGGACAAAGAGAAGCTCAATACTATACAATATGTAGCCATACTCCTTGAATGTCAATGCAAAAAATACATATATTTTATAGACAAACATAGCCATCAATCGTCTACGTAAAGTATTTATTCAACGCTGGATGGATAAATGACAACCCTTTTGTAGTTGCCTTCTAACATGACACATATGGACATTTCTATTCTGCCACTTCTTTTTGTATGTTGATTTAGGTTTAGGGAGACACACTTTGTAGTTGAGGTTAAAGATTGCCCAAATTGATGCAATCCGTGACCAACTGTGTCAAAAAGCTGCATCGATCTGCTGTAAGGCTTTGGATCAGCGTCACGCTATACACCTTTGTTTCTGGGGATCATGATCACAAAGAAGAAATATGGTTGTCTCTTCTTTGTGGGAAAAGTCAAGAAAAGGAAGTCCTGTGTTCAAAAATTGAAATAAAAGTATTTGCAGGTAAATGTTTAAAGCATCAAAAGAGTAAAAAAGTTCCTTTAACCAAAGAAGAAACACCCACATATTGTTTGAGTGATAAATAGAGCTTCTGAAGCTCCTCAGTCACTGGAGAATCACACTTCAGCTTTATCTTATTCTTTCTGAGTATCTGGAATAGTAAAGTAGACGGCCTGACAGTCAAAACCGCTCCAAAAATTGATCTAAGGAACTGAGATAACATGCTGTTGTTCCCGTCAAATAAAGAGTTTTTGTTGATAAATGCATTAGCCAGTCAGCAGTGTTTAAAGTTTGTGGTAACAACACTGAACTTTGGACCTTTCAAAACGTTTCTCTTTCACTCTCCCTTATTAGTTTTCACTGGAGGTTTTTTAATTTATGGAAGTCTATGTGGGAGGTTTTCAATATTCTGAAACTAGCTTTCTGCATACAAAACGGTTCAGGATATTTATGTTGTGTTTGCGGTGGACTTTTATTGATTTTCTCTCAGAGTCTGGGGGAGAGTTGTTGGCCCCGGTTGTAGGCTGCAGGAGCAGAGACCAACATGAGTCGGCTAACTCCGCCTGACAATTGTTTACATTTTTCACATAACTTGTGCTGTTGTGCCTCCAGGCACCTGCCACACCGCTAAAGACGCCTGGCCGGGGGCAAACTATCCAATAGCTGCTCTGTCAGTCTGCATCTGCCGGATAACACAAGAGATTACAGCTCTCTGCCGGCTGCCTTCCTGAGAGAGATCTCTGTTTGTTGACAGAGCCGTGCTGCTGCTCTGTGTTCACTGTGTTCCAGGCAGGAGGACTTGTCTCACCTTGTTCTGAACCTGCTCCGCCTTTCAACCTCCATTCATTCGCTGACAAACGTGCCGTTCAACACTTTGAAAGAACCATATATTAGTGAGTCTGAAAGATCGTAGCAGATATACTTGGATTAAAAATAAAATGTGTGTCATGCCAATTAAATGGTCCATCCCATTGTCACATTGCATGGAATGAATAGTACATTCCAATAAGCAAAATGAATCAACTTTTTACAAAATCCTAAAACTAAACTTTAAAGTTATGAGATCAGAGTCATTTTTTTAATTAGAAAAAACATTACATTTGAAGAGTAATCATATTAAAGCACAAATATTCATATATTTTTCTGAATATTGTTATAATTTGAGCTTAAAAGACATGTCGCCATGGGCCAAAGTAAACATCCTGTAGAAATGTTTTAATATAAAAATACATTCATAATGCCATTATATTATGAAAACTCAAAATCATAAATATATTACAAGAAAAAAGTTACAATTTTGAGGTAATGGTTATAATTGTGATTCTTTATCACATTACAGCATTGTTCCTTAAACATACTATTTTTTTGTTACTACATAGACATAGAAAAAACAAAAACAAATGGAATGTCTCTTTTATCCAACAGTTGAACAGAGCTGTGTTATCAAAGATAAAACACATGTTATAAAAGAGAATTAAATGTTTTCTCCTACTGTATATCATAGCCATTAATATAATGTCCGTTAATCCTGTTTGACTCACTACAGAGATGTCCAGTCCTCATAGAGCCCTTTCTTCCTACAGTATGCAATACAATGATAGCAGACATTTAAGTCTAAACAATGATACAAATCAGAATATATTGTAAAGAAGTGCTTAATGCATCTTTGAGTACTCTTTTTTTTCAGGTTTTTCTTCAAATAGCTGAAAAAACTAAAACATCTATGTAAATCCTCATCTACATGTATCTCAATAAAAAATCTTTTTAGATTTTCACGGTTTCTCAAGGTTGTTGTTTGAAATCTGTTGCAAGTCAGAGTTTTTCAAAAGCCTCACTGTTGGTGCGTTCAAGGACACTCTAGCAGGAGTTGGGAGTCAGTTGTGTGACAGCCAGATTTGCAACGCATCAATATGAATTCACACTTTTATTCTCACCATCACTTTGTGTTGTTTTTAAATAGACTGAAAGAATAGAATAGGGACAGGTTTATTTTTCACTCTTGCATGAGTGTTTTCGCTTTAATGTAGGACGAAATATTCAGAAATACAATGCAAGATGAAAGTAAATTCATGCATTATTTAGTGAAGCAGTGTACGAACACTGTGATGGTGGATTCACTGCCACGCCCCCTGAAATAAACAGCCTGTTAGAGATGTTGTCCATGGTAGATGTTGTGATCCCTCACTGGTGCACACGTCCTTTAATGTCGGTCCCTGAAGTGCACACTAATGCCACTTTCCATCACTGTGGCCGCTCGTCCCCCAACTGTCCTCCTCACTGAGACATTTTGAGCATGTGTGTCACACAGCGAGCTCCACCAATCAGAACACTGCAGCTGTCTGCTCATTACAGCGAATTGAATACTGAAGAGAGACAATAGAAGGGTCATCTTTAAATAGCTTTTTTCGTTTAATCACATTTCAAAACGCAAACAATTGAGACTAATATCATACCAAATAAAAATAAAAATAAAATTGTGAAGCTACAGTATAATTACCTCATCTGTCAGTTTATCAATTATTCGGTTATTTGTTTCAACCACTCAAAAATAAGGAAGTAGAAAGTAGTGTACTGCAGGCTTGGAATTTCGTCATTTTAGGGGCAAGGCCATTTGGCCTTTGGTGTCACACATTTTTTCAGGGCACAAAGGCCACATGCCAGGGCACAAAGGCCACATGCCAGGGCACAAAGGCCATTGAGGGAAACATTTGGATTTGGAACTGTAGTTTCCCCACAGCAGCAGACGCACATTTATGACGTCTGCTGGCGCATCATAAACACGTCGGATAGTGAAAGTGCAGTCGGATTCTCTAAAGTACCGCAGTCTCTTCTCCTAAGTCCTTTTGAATTCTCCTATCCACTATCCCTTAACCCCATGACGTTTCACACCGTGAGGTTTACACATTTGTCTTGTAGTAAATAAAAAGGGCGACCTGGAGCCAATCCTCCAATTTCCCCACAGGTGAAAAAGTTGACATGCTGAAAACCCAACCCCTGCAGGGGGGTCTGGGGGGATTCTCCCCCTGGAGATTTTTTGAAATACTAACATAAAATACACATTCTGTCAATCATCAAACCGTGGGGTCTTATTTCATTACGTGTTGATTTATATCAACTTTTGGTCAGGGCCGCCCCCCCCCCCCCCCCAAAAAAATGCAGACACTCACTATGACTGGTGCATGCATGCACGTGCCAAAACAGAAAGATATGGACACAAGATGTGTGCAAATGTATTTAATATCCTATCCATTTGAACATGATTTAAGTGGGGGGGGGACCTAACATCCTGTAGGGGGGTCCGGGGGCATGCTCCCCCGGGAAGATAATTTTTATTTAATATTGAAGTTAAAAGCATCAATCTGGTGCACTTTGAGAGCAACATTAAGAGATCTATGGATACATCTCTCAACACCAATATGAAACAGAACTGTAAGCAGATTTTAATTTTCTTTATGGATATTTTACAAATCACTCTCCTTTTAAACTGTATTTTTGTTTATTAATTAACAACTTTTCTTTACTGTCATATAGTATTTTATACCTGTTTTTCATCTATTCTCTTATTTTTTTATAACTATAATGATCATATAAAGATGTGCCTTTACCTCACTGAGCTGAGGTTATCAGAGCCTCTCAGTCTTTCAGGAGAGAGCTCTCTAAAGCTCTCCCCCCCGCGGCCGCTTACACAGTAAATTCCAATGTTAATAAAAGCACACAGAAGCTGAATACGTTTTTTGGGAGTTTGATTTATTTTAAATTAACACAAATACAAAATTAAAACCTATAATTGCACACTAAAACCATTATTTCAAAAAAAGAACAATTTCACATAAACCTCTGGTTTTTACTGGGGCTGGGGCAGTTCAACTTGATTTGGGGGGGGGGTGCGCCATAGTTTATGGGCGCTGTACGCAATATAGGCGTAGTTATGTTAGTCGGGAAATGGTGTTATGAAATTAAAATTGAGCAGGTCTCCCTTGAAAAAGAGATCAATGATCTCAATGGGATACACCTGGATAAATAAAGGTTTGAAATGAAATGAAATGAAAAAAATATATATCTTTTTAATTTCTAACTTTTTTTTTCTAGTTTTTTTTTTTCCCAATTTTTGGCGCCCCCGATGGGTTGATGCACCCTTAGCATTCGCCTATACTGCCTATGCCAAGGGCCGGTCCTGTCCATGGATGTATAAAGAGAAGTTCCACCGCAAAATTATTCTCTGTCGGGACTTCCTGCAACAACACCACACCGTTATCGTGATTCTGATTGGCCAGAAGACATTGGCAAAGATGTTTTATTGAGAAGACGATCACTACGTGACAAAAGTTTTCAAAACCGTTTCTAGTCTTCGGCATTTCCAGACAAGTGGCTACTGAAATCAATCTTACTAACTGCTGTCTGTGCAATTTACTCGGCGCGAGTTGGCGGACTTTGTTTTGCTTACTTTAACATAATTTGTCATGGTGGGGCTAAGGTGGGGCTAAGCCATTTCTTGGTATGGCTGTAGCCTACCCCAGCCATACCCTGGATCCGTCACTGAACACAGCTGACAGCCGCATTGAAGCTCCAGCGATTAGAGCAATGCGAATATTCGCATCGCGTCCGTTGTGAACACAGTATAACGCTTTTAAAGCAACTTCGAGATTTTAACAGTGTGACGGCCCCTACACACGGCGGCGTGCGTTGAAGCTTGCCAGCGGGCATGTCTGACGCTCGACCAACAACCAATCACATCTCAACCAATCAATCAACCAATCAATCTCCCGCCCCAGACACACAAGCAGCGGTTTGATTGGCTAGAGCTTGTACTGGCATATGATTTGATTGGCTGAGGCTTCCGTCGAAGCTTCAAAAGTAGAACATTGCTCTACTTTTGAAGCGAGCAAAGCTACGCTTTGCTCCCACAATGCAGTTCGGCGAAGCGTGACGTCACCCCTTTCAAAGTGAATGGGCAGAAGCGTTGAAGCTTCAACGCACGCCGCCGTGTGTAGGGGCCGTGAGAGGCACAAAGGCCATGGTGGCCATAGGACGTACAATTATTTGTGCGGCATAACGGCCAGACCGAGGGGCATGGCCGCTGTGAAATTCCTACCCTGGTGTACTGGCTTGTGGGGATGACATATTTATATTTGTATCACATTAATTACAACATCATCATTGTGTTACCTGAGTTTCATAAACAAATGTGCAAAACGAATTAAAAATATATTTATTGTTTAAGATGATAACTGGTGATAACATGTATTTTGAATTTCATAGTTTTAAAATTGTGAGTTTTGAGTTTTTGATTGATAGAAGTTTTGGTTTATATAGATAATAAATTGTAGGTTTCTTGGTTGGATGCTAATGTTAAAGCATCCAGTGATATTCTAGTTCTTTTGTCTCCTTTAACTTTACATCACATACAGAAGATACACATATGGACCTCCAGCTCTAACCACTGAGCTATTCGGTGGCCCAAAATGTCCCTCTTTACCAAGCCATCTCCATAAATGGGCAGAATAATGTGAACAGAGTAAAGCATGGGTGCCATCTTTTCACATTATTTTGGCCATGAAGACACAGAATAGTGCTTTCCAGGAAGGAAAGGTTGTGATGCCAAACACAAGAATATCTTAAAATATGCCTTCTACTCTATATTCTTTTTTGCTGCAGAGATCTACCACGAGTTGACAAGGGTGAGGGAATCATCTTTGATTTAATTTTCATGTTGTCTCTCTCTGGAGTGCCTCGGGACTCCTGGAAGGCTACTTTTGCTTTTATGCTTGACAGATGTTTCCTTGGCTGCTTATATGTTTTATGATGCTGGCACGTTCTTACGGCACACTTCCCTAAATTCATGCTGCTCCAGCTCCAAAGCAAAATGCAAAGACAAACCATGTCGTGCTTTCTTTTCATCCGTCAGAAACAGCAGTGAGTGCTCCGCTAATGAGACGGATGAAGGACACAGTTTTTTTAATTAGTTGTAACAGTACAAAATAGCTATTTGCTATCAGCATCAGCACCGATGCTTTACATACACAAGTGGTGAGAGACTGGATGAATTTGAATAGTTAATTTAAATTCCTGATCTATGTAAAAATCAAAAGATAAAAGAGGCATATAAGGGCCTCGGTGATGCTCAATGATATGCTTTTATCCACCTCAAACTGAGCTGATCACAAGTGTTTCACTGCACTTTAACTCATCAAACATAAAGATGACTCTGCTTTCTGTTCGAAGTTATACTACAGCCATTGTAGTTTCAGCAGCTACCTGAATGACATCTGGCTGACTTTATAAAGAAAACCATCGAGATGTTTTGGAAACTGGATGAAAGCCTGACTCATGCAATAAGTAAACATCCTCAGACTTCTGGATGTTTTCAAACAAGTTCTTCAGGGAATAGAGCTTTCCAGATCCTTAACTTCAGTATTTTCAGTAATGTAAGCAGCATATATTTTTTAATGAAATTAGCAGAAGATAATGCCCTATCTTGCAATGTTAACAAAAGTAATACATCAAGTAATAAATAAGTGATTAACCCTCTGGAGTCGGTGGACGCGCCGGCGCGTCCAGGTGCGCATCATTTACGTAATTAATCATATATTTTTGATTTATAAGGAGTAGAAATATGATTCAGATATCCGCGGAATCGCTGGAAGTGTAACTTTCCAGCGGTACCTGCTGTGAGACTGTAACCAGGGCACAGCAACCAATATGGCCGCTCAAAGCAGCTTGATTCGGCATTACACTGTGTGGGATTGGTGGATTGGTGTGTCCGTCAAGGAAATCTCGGCCGGCAGCCATGTTGGTCTGAAACGACCAATGGACATCGAGAAATCACTAAGGACCTACCCACCAAGAAAAAAAAACATAAACCACGTGTCTCCCATCAGTTTACGTCTGTGAGGAAGAGAGAGAGAGACAGAGAACATTTGTTTTACAGAGATGTTTCACAGCTGCCTGGGCATAGTGGCCCACAGGCGGCGTTTATCCAGCAGCCAGAACATCCATCTGTGCCTGCCCGCAGGTCAAGATCTACTGTGACTCAAGGGCCTTCACCAGAGCCATCACCACCAAGGACCAGAGGACCAGCATCACTACAACTGCCTCCACCTCCATCTGTGGCTGCCACCAGGTCAAGATACACCTCGGTACAAAGGCCTCCACCACAGCCATCACCATCAACCCAGCAAGCAAGGAGGTCTCGTGGAGGTCTCGTATAGCACTTGTACCCCCCACCTACACAGCAACCCATGCACCATCACCCCCACCTATACACAGCAGCCAGGCCCACTGTCTTGGAAGACAGACAAAGACCTTGACACTGTCTTGACATTTATAATGAATAGTTGGTTGAAAGTTGTGATGTTCAATATTGTAATATCTACTTTTGTGATCCTAAGACTTTGGTAACCGAATCTAAAACACCCACAGAATTGGATGAAATGAGTACATTTGTGCTTTCACAAGAGTTTTGAAGATTTTCCGAAAATCGGATGTCAAATGTTAAGCTTTAGAGCTACTTATCTCATCACACAGTGCTCTAAGGTGAGTCATTTGCATTTATAGCAAGACCAGAGATTGTCCTGGACATTTTGATATGTAACACATAGGGCTGCTCAATTAATCGTAGTTTAATCGCAATTACGATTATGGCTTGCAACGATTACGAAAACAACGTAATCGAAATAAAACGATTATTCTTTTATTATTATTATTTATTTTTTCAAATTATTAATTTTTTGTATTGGTTTTTCAGTTGAATTATACTTACAGTTCAGAGTAATCAACTGTTAAAAACATACTGTTCACATTTTTTTTCTCCAATAAATTGATGTTTTCAAAGTAAATGGATAATCGTTTTTAATAATCGTGATATCAATTATTGACCCAAATAATCGAGATTATGATTTTTGCCATAATCGAGCAGCCCTAGTAACACATGGGGTGCCATGTATAACAAGTACATTTAAAAGGTGATTTAAGGAAACATCTAAAAATCGAGAAAATACCCTTAGACTCCAGAGGGTTGGATCCATTAAAAAATGTAATAAGTTCTTCCTTGGCCTATGCTATACACTTCCACCAAGGATCATTCAAATCAGGCTGGCAGTTTTTCTGTTATCCTGCTGGCAATAAAATAACTTTGGCAGAAGTAAAATTGTCTTGGTTTTGCTTCATATTACTTTGTTGTCCTTTTAGATTTACTTAAAGCAAAAATGTGTCCTTGGCACTGGCATTTAGGGCAACAATTCCTGACAATCCTTGTTTGTGACAAGTGTGTGTTACTGGAAAAAAAGTCGGTATGAGAAACATTTATTTCTCATTTTCACTTTGAACATGGTGTTAAAATGACAGCAGGTGTCAGATGATGTTGCTAGATGTCAGGAATGACCTCTGACCTATTCATAACTCTTTGAGTGATGAATGGAATGGCATTGTACCTGCAAATGGCATCCAGTGGATTACAGTTACAACAGCTGTGTTTATTAGCATACTCCAGAGTGGATATTATAATGTGGTTAAAATGAATCCCCTTTTTTACTGTCCTCTTTTTCAATTTATAACAATGCATCATATTTTACAAGATGATCATCTATTAAAATGCAGTGTAATAGAATATGTGACCCATTATTAAAAAAAAGTTACTTACCGTCTCTGCTACAGCCTTTATTGAGATTGGACATTAAATCATTTTCCTCTCTCCTCCCTTTTCTTTCCCTGTGGCAGAAAAAACATTTGAGTCAATAAGGATAAATACAGTACGGCACATTGGCAGTTTCCTTTATGAGGCCACAAATAGTTGGCTTGCAGTATCATGTTTGCTGCGATGTAGGCCGCGCCAGCAGCATCACAGTGCCTGCCACTGTCGCCTTCTCATCGCCTTTAGGAATGTTTTACTCCACTGTTGTAATCCACTTTTTGTGTCAACATGTACTTTTCATTATTTACACATAAACATTTGGACCTAGCAGGCCAAATAACTCAACGCCTGGAGACTTTAATCCCCCCCTCCCCAGATATTCGGTTACAAAGTGAAAGTTAAAATAGCTGCCGGGTTTCACTCATGGCGCCTGGCTGCAGCTGTTTATTTTTTGCCAGTCCCTGGAAAGTCTTTGCCACCAAAATAATCTTGGTTGGAGGCAGAGGGACAGTCGGTGGAGTCATCACAGAGCTTTACTAAATACGGAATGGGATGTCATAGCGCACCTGCTCAGGCCAGCGGGAGGAGAGCTTCAGCTAACAGCAAAAACACATGAAAGAAAATGTGGAAAGAAAAGATGCACAACAGTCCAACCACTAAACTCCCATTGTAAACTTGACTGTATAGGAGAGCGGTATAACATTAAAAACCTGCATTAAATACACAAGTTATTTCAGTACAGCAGAGCCTGCAATCCAAAATCTCATCTCTTTAACAATGACCTCACATCGCCCCTGTCCCGCATGAGTCTCACACCCCGTCTCCCATGTCTTTCTCCTCTGCTGCGTCTAATATTCATCAATTTGTTTCTGTCTTGAGGTAAATATATCCCTCCCAGCTTTTTCTCCTAAGCTCTTCATTTCCTCAGAAAGCACTTTTCTACTGTACACCGCTTTCTCGAAGGTCACAGGAGTATTCTGTTTCACCTAATGCCAGGACACAATGGTGGTGGCTCTGACACGCCTTCTTAATATTGATTGGATGTAAAGAGAGTGGTACAGACATTTCAAAGTGTAGCAGTACACTTATTCTCCTGGAATTAGATGTTTTTAATTTAGCTTCTGGGTCATTTTTGCCTTAAACTGCATTTTGAGATATTTTGTGGCCACTAGGGGCAGCATTCCTACACAAAATGATAAAAAGAAATGCTCCGACATATGTTTGTTTTTAAAAGTTACGGGTGCATTGAAACCAGTGGCGGCGCCAGGGTATTTTTGTTCAGTAATCTATGGTAGGGCTAACTCATACAGTGGTGCTGCTTAAGTCAGTATTTGCAATGTAATTATATACACGTTATATCGCCCCCCCTTGACAGTGAAACGCCACGTGTGAGGTTTAGATTATTTCCCTGTCTCAATCAAAATGGAACTGTATGAAATAAAACGGCACATTTGTCTTGTAGTAAATAAAAAGGGATCACTGTGAACGTGACGTATGATAGTACACGTTGAAGATCCAATGGGGATACTGAATGGCAGTTTCGATTGATCTCAATCAATAAGGCATGACGCAGACCCAACATTTCGTTGCTCTGATTGGCTGTAGGTCTATTCAAATTGCATTCGGAGGCATTTTGATCTGACCGCGGCCGCGCTGATATTATAACGCCAGAGAATTTCCACACCTTTAGTGTATAAAACTCCGCCACTACTTAGACTATTCCTTGCACCCCTCTTCTAGCATAAGCCCGAATGGTCTCAACCATATTGCTTCAGTAACGTGCACTTGTTGTCACAGCAGGATCAGTTTGACACGACCCGTATATTTTCGCAATCCGTGTTCTCAACATTTAGCATTTTGCTTATTATTTAATTTAATTTGCTTACTTTAACATAATCTTTCATGGTGGGGCTAAGGTGGGGCTAAGCCATTTCTTGGTATGGCTGTAGCCTACCCCAGCCATACCCTGGCGCCGCCACTGATTGAAACTAAGCATTGGCAAGAAGAGAATGAATATTTCTATTGATAAATCAGATCACAAGTATCATAATATATTATTTATAATAGATTATCAGTGTGTTTTTTGACCAGATTCGGGGAGACACAGGGAGAAGAAAAAAAACGATGTCAAAAGATCCCTATTTGTGACTTGGTTGACGAAAGGACATGGGTTTCTCCAGTGCTTCCCATCGAGTGTGATCCCAAGGCCAAACATTGCATTTTGGTAATAACCGCATTAGGGTCCATCTTTGCTGTTAAAATCAGACCAACACAGAAGTTGAGAAGTGATCAAATCAATCTCCTCCGAGAGAAAAGAAACTGTGAATGTATGATTTAAAGATAGACCACAGAGAATGTCCTCCTTTGAAAACGTTCAAATGCAAGAGCTACAGTGGAGCCACTGAAAAGTAAACACCTGACTCTCGGTGTATAGAAAACTCCAGCACAGCATAACGCTGAATTACTACTTCCAAGTTTCCCCTGATGCTTGATGTTTGTCTCATGTATGTCGGAGGTACAAGAAAGTAGAACGAAAGGCCACTACTGCTAAAAAATACACAGAATTCATTGACATTTACAGGTAATCTAAAGATTCATGGACATGCTGTTGTATCCCCCTGTCTGCTCTCTGATTTAAGATTCTCTGTATTGCTCAGGAATTGCATGTTAAAGCTCCCATGTCATGCTTTTCCGGTTATTACCCGTCCCCTTGTGTGTTATGAAGGTTTTTATGCATGTAAACGGTGTGCAGAGTCAAAACCCTCAAAGTACACCCTGTAGCGAGTAAAACTCTAACACAGAAAATACCTCCCCAAAACGCCTCGTTGGAGATACGTCACTGCCCATTTGAGTCTTCCATTTAGTTCCGGGTACCGCCTGATGTCATGCGGTACCCGGAACGAAATGGACCAATCCCGAAGAGCTATGGCCACACCAGCAGCGTCGTGTTCCTCCTCCAGAGGTTCGAAGAACCGGCATTTCACAGACGAAAGCTTCCAAAACATTGCCCAGTTTGAGGCCGGATATGCACAGCTTGTTTGGACCGTTTGGAGCAGGGGAAGATCTGGGTATACAACCTGTAAGTTTGCATTGTTATTTGTGTATTTATCAAACAAGACTGTTTAAATGTGTAAACTGTGTTGGACTGCTAAGCCATTGACACAGTGCTAACTAAGTTGCTAGAGTTTCCATATATCAACTCTAATATCAGCAGATGGCCTTGCATACATGTATCTCATAGCAGGAGAATGTCTGCATTCACACACAAAATACCTATTGACAGTATACTCCGGGTGATTTGCCGGTCAGTCGCGAAACGTAATTACATTATAGCTGGCGTAGCGATCTAACACACGGAGCTAGAGCTAGTTTCGGTCAGAAAAACATTTTTGTGATGCTACGTTGCTAGCGTTTAAATATATCAACTACAATGTCAGCAGATGGCCTTACATGTTTGTCATGGCAGGAGAATGTCTGCAGTCACACACACGGAATACTCATACAGTATACTGTACTGTGATTTACCGTACATTGTGACCGTACATATACTGCATGTAGCTAACGAGGCTAGCTGTATGCTAGCGCAAAACAATGTATTCATGCAAGTTACATTGTATGACCGAACGTAGCAGAATACCCGTATACGATTGCAATTATAAACACGTTATTGCTAGCCTAATATGAACCACTAGCTTTTGTTCATAGTAGTTTTATTACACTGCATTATAGTTGCCTTTCCTCCAAGCTAACGTTCATATCGTGTTAGCTACCAAGGTAAACAAAGCTAGGTTAGCATATTAGCAGGCAAGCTGTTCATTACACAACTACTACTAACGAATCTAAAACAACTAAGTTTCTCTAATATTTTGTGATTTGCATTTGATTTCGTCCAGCCAGATCCTGGCGGACAATCCATGACGGGGAAGGGATTCTACTACTACTGAGGGTGCTAAAAGGCACCGCACCGACTGTGCGCAGGCAAGATGCGAGGAGGAGGAATGGATGATATACCGTGTATATATGTATATTTATGTTCATTTTGTACATTTCTAAAAATAAAGTTTAATGGAAATACTTAGTAGGCCTATCCTTTCTTCCCTGAATTCATATATAGCAAACCATGATTTGATTTCTCATCAAACAGTAGTAGTTTATAACGGGTAAAAATAACTTACTCTTTGTTATGAGAGTCGCTCGTAGGCCACAACGGAAAGACAAGGAGACATACACGAGTTTACAAAACCACGGCACATTTATTGTAGTAAATGCAGAGACAGGTGGTCGAGGGGAGAGGGTCGCTCAGTTCGTCCTTCTGCAGCCGCTTTGGAGAGAGACTCCGGGCCGCTGGGATTAATAGCACCGGCTACGGAGGTGTCCGTGATCGCGCTGATTACCCTCTTCAGCTCCACCCCACCGTAAGACAAAGGCCCTGAGGCCGTCACACTCTTCTATAACAACAGTTAAAAATATATATGTATATAAAATATACCGCTGTACCGACGCCATGATAAGACTGATGTTACGCTGAGAGCAGCCGGGAAAAGCACTGACATGGGCGCAGCCTCTCTGGTGGTTGACTAATCAGAACGAGTGGCCGAGCTGACCAATCGGAGCACACTAGGCTCACAGGGAGGGGGGGGCAAGAGCTCCAACGAGTCGTTTAGTGGAGAAAGTGAATACTGCTGAATACACATGCTTGACAGAGATGCTGTATGCGAAACCAATGTGAGTTTGGAAAATTGCACAGTATAAATCTATTTTAGTATACCTCAACAATGTAATTATGATCAGTGGAAATGGCCATGACATGGGCCCTTTAAGGTTGGACATTCAGTGGGAGTATTGCGCCGACTTGTTTCACCTGACTGAATCTGAGAGGAAGGACTCCAACTGAGCAACCACTCACAAAGGCCATGAGTATATCACGGTTTTCATACCTTAACACTTTATATTCATAAGGTGTTGTTTATTGTATTGAAAAACTGAATTGGACTTTTTAAATACGTGGATAATTAAAGGAAAATGGAAGCGTTAAAGTTTATGGATTGGGGTGCCTGACTTATTTTTTCTGGGGACTTTATTGGGTAATTGTATACAGTATATTAAATAATGGCTATGGCAGGTTTACATTTTTTTTAGGAATTCTTGTTAGATTTTTACTGAAATATAGAGAAATACTTGACATACAGAACTTGGAAAATGAAACACTGTATTCAGTATTTTTCCGCCACTAATACTCACAAGAGCACCATGTATTGTTTATTTATCAGCTGAAAAAAGTCCCCAACAAAAGCACTATTTAATCTAATTAATTTAATAAAAAGCAACTGTATTTTTAAGCTAAACATTTGTGTATTTTCTTTTAAAGATTTGTGCTACCTTTTCATTGGAAGTGGGCTTGAAGCTGAGAAAGGAAGTCAGAAAGTATTAAGAGACAGACTGACAAGTTGGTTTTCAGGTCTTTTAAACACTCTTACAATTTAGGTGGCTGTATTAACTTTGTCTGGTTTGAGTACAATTTGTGGTACATTTTGTCACCATGGAAACTAAGTGTTGGATTTGCCAGCAGGTCTTTATACAATCTACCGGTTCTCTTGGAGCACGGCGCCTGAAGGAGCCCTAAAGGTTCCTCTAAGCTCTTGAACTTTTCTGACAAGTAACAAGTGACGAGTGTAAATTGCTCTCTGTTGGGTATTGATTGGAGGCGATGACCTTTTTAGAGTTAACTCTTTCCTTTAAGGTGATTGGACTGTTGCAGACACTCAATTTCCTCCACAAGCCTTTTGGGATTGCTACAAAGGAAGTCAACAAGTCAGTCATTCCAAACGCTGATGATTTATCCGCTTCGACCAAAATTGCTGAAAGTTGTACACACTCCCACTCATACACACTGGAGGTAAATACACATGTGGTTCTCTGCAGGTCATTAAAAAGTTTAAGAACCATTAATCTTCAGTAAAAGTGGTATCAAAGTATTAATCCTTATTCTTGCTCTGTGTTTTCTTAGCCATACTATAAGCATTTCTGCATGAACCGTTAAGAATTGTCATTAGCTGTTTTTTGGTTAAGAATTGATAAAAAAAATGAAATTTCAAATCCTAAACTTTTCGGTAACCCGGCAACAAACAGAAGTACTGCCAATTCCTCCAAGCTTCAAACTGTTGTAAATACCTGCATAATGAAGGGGAGTGTTTCCAGTCGAATGCCCCTGGAGTTGCTATGATGGCAACATACTGTAGTGCCAGTAAAACACCTACAGCAGTAGTTTTGAGAGCTGTGGTTGAAATCGTTTTTAAACAAGAAGAGACAGCTGCTCCTGGAGCAGGAATAATGCCATTGGTTGAGCAAAACTTAAGTGAGTTGGAAAGAAACTGAAATACAAATATAAATGGAATTAGCTTCAGCTGTAGTACAGTTTGTGGAGACGTGAATCATTTCTCAAACCCTTTTGGGATTGGCAGGTGGCGTGGCATTAAATCAAGAAGACCCGAGGGTCTTTACCCTTGAACTTCCCAACATACCCATTTTTCCCTCTACAGGAAAAAGAAAAACAATGCCATCGCAATTTGTTGGGGGGGATTATCAGCATTTATAGGTAGTATTCCCAGTGTTGGAGGCAAGGGTTGTACAAAAGAGGCTTTACATGATAATAGAAATGGATGATTTAAATCAGTTCAACTTTTAATTGTCACACATGTACACAGCCCCGCATGGTTAAAATTATCAGGGCCCTGTGCTCAAATTCAGGTTCAATATTGTATTTTGTGCCTCTAGCATTTTTACATGCTTTAATGTTCAAAAAGGTCATATTTTTCTGCCTGTGCTGCAGCACCTCTTTTCACCCTCTGTCTGAAACCAGAGCCCAGTCTGCTCTGATTGGTTAGCTGGCCAGCTCTGTTGTGATTGGTCAACTGCTTAGAGATGTCCCGCTCCTTGGGTTGAGAGAAACACTCCCTCTGGAGGGAACTTTGGGAAGCACAGTCTATAGTCCACTCTGTTTTCAAAAATTCCATATTTTCTCTTTGTAATGTATCCCCGGTCTAATCTTTTTTAAAAGGTGTATCCCCTTTAGAGTCTGGAGAGTTCATATTTCATTTTATCTTCTTCTCTGCTATCAAGTGTTCTCAAACTCATCTTCTTCCTGATTCCTTCTCTCTCCACCAGAATCCAAAGTGGCATAACGGCTCAGAAACGCTGCCTCGTCCTCGTCATAATTGCGGCTGTCAGATATTTTTCACGATGTCTTCTGCCAAATAATTACCCCGTCGCTGTGCTCTCTGAGGGAATATAAAGTACATGGCAGACTACTTCTTGGCTCCCGTTTCTGAGCCAAGTCATTCAACGCAGCAGCAGTTTGTTGGCCAGCGTCCCTCCGTAAAGGCTTTTGGAGCCAGGTCTTGTGACTGTAGAGGCTGGAAGTGCAGTGTCTGGGATAAAAACGTACAGAGGACCTACTTTTCACTGTGTTTCTAGAAGAAGGGAGTGGATGTAGAAACATTTAAACACAACTATATATCCACCACATCAGAATCGGAATCCCTTTATTAATAATGAATAATTCCTTACATTTATTATAGCATTTATTTCCAGATGCTCAAAGCGCTTTACAAATACACATTACCAGAGTTGGGTGTAACGCGTTACAAAGTTACAAAGTTACAAAGTAACGCGTTACTGTAATAATATTACTTTTGTCGGTAACGGAGTAGTGTAACGCGTTACTTCAGTAATTACACTACAGTTACTAATATTGCCCCGACACGCGTTACTTCGTTACTTTTATAAAATCAGTCATAATCACACTGACAGGCAAGAGGGGTTTCCGCCGCAGGTTTATATGTACGTAATCTGCGCGACTTGCGCGTCCACATCTCCACGTGCAGTGCTGCATAAACATGGCTGAGTCAGCGATAACTTTCGAGGGGTGGAGGTATGCCCATTACTTTGAGTTCGTCCGAAGAATAGACAGGAATGTGACGGTGAGGTGCAAACTGTGTCCAGGCCAGAAGCTGTTATACACTGCTGTAAACACCACGTCAAACCTCAACAAACACCTGCAAAGAACACATGCTAAGGTGAAGCTAATAGCTAAGGACCCCCGAACCCAGAGTGAGGATGTTGTGAGTGCGCCGCCGCCGACTCCGAAGCAGCAAAAATTACCGGTAACCAAAGCAGAGATGGACAGGCTTGTAGCATCCTTCATAGTTGAGTAAATGTTGCCCATTTGCACAGTGGAATCACCATCGCATCGTTCAGAGATATACTGCGCAAAATACAGATAGCAGGAGACAGAGGACAGCCATGGTCAGAGCTATCTGGATCAGTCTTATGCGACAATGGAAACTGAACTAAAGAGAACATTTGAAACTTTAGCAGTCTGCGTGATCTGCCTGTAGGGAGGGGCGGGCCGGCCCTGCGAGTAAAGTAACGAGTAAAGTAACGAGTAAAGTAACGAGTAAAGTAACGAGTAAAGTAACGAGTTACTTTATGTAGAGGGTAACGAAGTAGTGTAATATATAACTTTTTTTTTTAAAGTAATATGTAATATATTACTTTTTTTTAGTAACGACCCCATCTCTGCACATTACACACATATCATAACGTGGACAATACCCACAGGAGCAAATTCAGGTGGAGTGTCTTGCCCAAGGACACAACGGCTTTACAGACGCAGCGGCGGCGGGTTTAGAACTGGTGTTCCCCAACGCCCCCTTGATCTGATGATCAACGCACAGCCCACTGCGCCACCTCCGCACATCTTCACACCTCGAAGTCATCAAGGCGCTTTACAAGTACACATTACGCACATATCATACATGTATAGGTTATGTACTGTGGACAGTACCCACAGGAGCAAATTCGGGTGAAGTGTCTTGCCCAAGGACACAACGGCCTGACGCAGTGGCGGCGGGGGCGGGTTTCGAACTGGAGTTCCCCAACGCCACCCTTGATCTGATGATCAACGCACAGCCCACTGCTCCACTCCGACCTATTGGTCCCACAGAGGGGAAATGTACGTAGTTACAGCAGAAAAAAGAGCCACAGACAGCTTAATGTTACATATGTTACATGCATTAAAAAGTACTAAGTTATGATGTAATAAAAAATATAAAAAAATATAATAAAAAAAATAAAAAAAAGTTACATAATTTTCAAAATACACATCCTGTAACAGTTCTTAGGATTTAGCAGCCAGGTATATATAGCACAGTTTTAACGGCATATATATATGTTGCACATATAGCACATATTGCACATAGTTAACAGCAAGGGGTGTTATAGTCTGTGTTGTGGTGTGTGTGTGTGTGTGTGTTTGTGTGTGTGTGTGGGGGGGGGGGTTTACTAGGGGCTGTGCTGGTTGTATAGTCTGACCGCTGCAGGAAGGAAGGACCTGCGGTATCTCTCCGTCTCTCCGTGAGACACATGCGTTATAACCTGCATGCTAATGCTTGTACTAATATAAATTATTTTGAAAATCTACTAAAGCCTGACAGACATGATGAGACTTTGTTCGGTCATAAAAGTTATCATGCTTAACAAAATGATACAATTTAAACTAATATCCGACTGCAGCACTCAAGTTGTAAAGGTGCAGGATACTACATGCATGGTTTATAAAAACAAATCGAAGATTTAAATCTTTGGTTTATTTACACATGCAAAGAGAAAATTGGAAATACTACTTGTGCACTGATTCAAAGAGCCACAAGGGATATAAGCTGGGAAAACGTTTTCCAAAACAGTGACAATCCATCAAAAAAAAAAAAAATGATAAAGATCAAATCGGCAAACACACACAGGACCCCTGTGGTGAGAGAAAAGTCACATCCAGACTCAACAAAGATAAAAAGTTTCACAAAGAACAAAAACAAAATGAGAAGGATGTTTGTTAAATTAAATAAAAGTTTGAAGGATTCAAGAGAAGTTTAATCCTGAACTCTGGATTTGAAGGAGCAGCTTTAAAGTAAGAGAACCATCTTAACAGAATATTCTTCCCTAGGGAAACATCCTGATTTAAAAACGCCTTACATAAGTCTGCTTCTTCGTTCAGACCTGCAGGATTATTTTTGTCTTCTAGAGAGCGCCAGATGAATCTGTAGCTTTTATTCTTCGTTTTTTTATTGTAGATGAAATGAGAGCAGATGAGATAAGACGAGAGGAGATGAGAAGATGATATCAGATCAGATGAACTATTATTGATCCCCGAGGGGAAACTGGGTCATTACAACATCAAGGAACAGAGGTGTAGCTCGCAGAGCAAAGGCAATAAATAAATGGAAGTGAAAAAAGCTAATCGTAAAATATGTATCTGTCTACTTCAGTATGTTTCCATCATGTCTCGAGTTTTATCTTGGGTTCAGGTTTTGACGCATTTATAGGTTTTGTCTGAGTCACCTGTAGCAACCTAAAGTCGTAAGGGGAAATCCACGCTTAAGTCACAGCATGTGTGATTTTGTGCAACTGCGTCATATTAACTATGGATTTTTAAATTATGTTTTTTTTTTTCAGTACAAAGGAGAGAAAAAAACCACACACATACACATCTTGTTTAGTGGTTTGAAAAGTGAAATGTTAATATGGTAATGCTGAGCATGTGTAGTTAATCCTCTTAGTGGTTTTCTGTGAAGACTCTTGGCCTCTACCATCTCTCTGTTTGTATGTTTCTCTTTCTTAAGTGCCTTTGACAATTTTATTTATATAAAATATGTCCGTCACAGTTGTCCACAGTTATAGAGGTCTCTTCCTCTGTCACTATGACATGTTTGTAGGTCCAGAGCTCCTGTATATAGCCAGCTAAACACACTTCCAGTTACGGACAGGAGCTGGCTTTAGAAAAAGGTACTGGAAAATAATACCTACTTTAGTGAACTTTGACACAAAAATTAGCACAGTCGTCAAATAGCTACCCTTTTTGACCATGCTAATCTCAAGGGAAGGGACACTCAGAGAGTCCAATATGGAGGCGGCTCTGGTAATAGTAATGTTGCACCTTTTCTATGAGACTATAACGTTTTTGTTTTTTTAATAAGACAGTACTATGCCAACTCACAGTTAGCGAAGAGCTAACCTTTAGTGACTTTGCTAGTATCCTAGCTCATCAGCTAAGCTACTTGTCCAACCCAGTCTCACGGCATTTCGTGTTATTAGTCACGAAATTAATTTAATCCATTGATTCGTGTTCACCAACACGATTTTCACCTTTTTTTCGTGTCACACAGAACGATTTTAAATGCAATGTATTTCTATTGGTAGTATGTTTCGTGCCTGCAACACGTCTTTTTGTCCGGTCGGGTCTTGGAAGACCAGAAGCTGTGTGGTTCATAAAAACATGTTCTTACTCAATATCTTACCCTAAGCCTAACCCTATCCCTTTTATTTTAAATTGTATAATGTCTGAGTTTTTTTGCCGTCAGTGAGGAAAAGAAATGGCTCAGAGCCTCAGAATACTGAAATCTGTATTTTATGTCATCTTTTTTTCCTTCTAATTTGTTATTATTTGGTGCAGGCACGAAACATACTACCAATATAAATACATTGCTTCTAAAATCGTTCTGTGTCAGAATACTTAAATCTGTATTTTTTTAAATGTGTTTTTCCTTCTAATTTGTTATTATTTACATTGCTTTTAAAATCGTTCTGTGTGACACGAAAAAAATGGCGAAATCGTGTTGGTGAACACGAATCAATAGATTAATTTCGTGACTATAACATGAAATGCCGTGAGACTGTGTTGACTTGTCTGTATGCAGATGCAGTATTTATATAGCTAGATAGATAGTTAGTTAGATAGATAGATAGATAGATAGGTAGATAGGTAGATAGATAGATAGATAGATAGACATATAGATAGATAGGTAGATAGCTAAATAGATAGATAGACAGACAGACAGACGGACGGACGGACGGACGGACAGACAGATAGACAGACAGATAGACAGATGGACAGACAGACAGACAGATAGATAGATAAAGGCAGTAGATGAAGATGTACAGTAAAGCAGAAAATGAAAAGAATGAAAGCAAAAGAGAGTTTCTGTTTGATTGCTTGGTACTTTCATCTCTGTGTGAGTTTACTGACCCACAAGGAGTGTGTGTGTGTGTGTGTGTGTGTGTGTGTGTGTGTGTGTATTTCCTTTAGCTGCACAGCTATTGCATTCGCAGTGCGAGTTGGCCACCCTCAGCTTAACTCTGCTCTAATTGCCTTCTCCTGCCCTGCACACTCGCACACACACTTATACTAAATGGCATATGTTATTTTTGTTGTGTAGCTAAGAGGGGTAAAGGGCCGGGTGCTTGACTAGAGGACCTTACACACACACACACATGCGCACACACACACGCACACACGCACGCACGCACGCACGCACGCACGCACGCACGCACGCACAGCTGCTGCTCTTCTCATTCAGACAGCAGTACGCCTTGTTTCCTGTGTCAGTTTCCCTTTGGCCAATAAAGCTGTCATGGAGCTGCCCGTCTGGTAATCCATAGCCTACATCCTCATCTGTGTGCATGATGGGTGGCTGGTCTTTCTAGTAGTTTCACGCCCATAAAAAGTGATGTGCAAACTTTCCGCGCCTCTTTTACGAGCTTTAGATTTAGTTTTTTATCATCTGCTACTTCTGGAACTCGCTCATATTTCTGGGAGCAGATGCAACTGCCGAGGAAGTTTATTTTCTGACGCTTGCTAAACTACCGGCAAACTTTGACCCCCTGAAAAGAAAGGTTTGCTATGTATACTACCGGCAAGGATGTAGAAAGAGCAGAGTACTTTGCTGAGAGACAGCTCTTTTTTTCCTAACAGAGCCCTTCAAATCATAGCTACTGTACATGCTCATGTTAAGCCTGTTCTGTACACTAAACAATATGGAAGGAAGGTGGGACATCCCCAGTTTTTAATATACTTTATGTCAGGGTGATGTACATGTAAGAGTACATTTAGAAGCCTCATGGCATCATTAACAACGGTGGGGACAAAAAGAGAAACCAAAGCAAACATTTCAACAGCGTTGCACATGGTCAGTGAGGGCAGCGGGTTAAATAAGGACCGATGTTGCAGGGGGTTTAAAGGGGCCCTATTATGCTAATTTTCAGGTTCATGATTGTATTTTGTGCCTCTTCTGTTACATGTTTACATGCTTTAGACCCCATTTACACGGGAACGAAACGGGTTGTATCCGCATACTTTCTCTTGCGTATAGCCCTTTTATTTACACGAGGCCGTAATAAAACGATAGAAACGGACCCCGCAAACGATAACGGGTCCCAAGGTGGATAGATCGGAACGCTCTGGGGGGTCAAACGGCTCCGTGTAATCGCCTCTATACGATCATTTCTCGATAGATGAAGCCATAGCCCCGCCTCTCCCCACCTCTGCTGCTCACTGCTGTAGCATGGTCAGTAGCTACTGTCAGTAGCTACTGCTAGTCCTACTGCTACTGACCATGCTAAAGATGTTAGTACAAAATCTACAGCTCCTCTACCACAACCATCAGCAACAAGTGGACATGGAGAATTACATGAACTACTACATGTTGCTAAATCCACCGCGGGGCATAAACAGAAGGGTAGCCATGGCAACCATGCTCCGGGGTCTTCTTCGCTGCTTCTGGTGTATTTTGTGGCGGCAGCAGCGCCACTTACAGGCCTGGCATATGTACTACAGCGTTTCCAGCGGGTCGAGCGGTCTCGTGTGAACAGACACGTTAAATGAATCGAATGCGTGTGAACGGAAGACTTTTTTGAAAACGCATACGGTGCGTAAACGCAAATGTTCCCGTGTAAAGGCAGCCTAAATGTTCAAAAAGTGCTTTATTTTTCTCATACTGCCTGTGCTGCAGCACCTCGTTTCACCCTCTGTCTGAAACCAGAGCCCAGTCTGCTCTGATTGGTTAGCTGGCTCTGTTGTGATTTGTCAACCAGCTTAGAGATGTCCTGCCCCATAGCCTATCACGTACAATTTGGTGGTGCAATGGCCAATCGAAGCGCAATTGTTACATAGTGATGTCACTATGTTACGGACGTTAACAAAACCTATAAATCACATTACAGGAAAGGGAAACCCCAAAAAGCAAAGAAAGGGCCTCTTTACTAACTCCCACTCCCCAATAGTTGGTTAGAAACGGCATTTATTGTGGCAGACCCTCCATGTGAACAAGCAAACAAGTTCAGGTGGTATAGGTGTCAGTTTGGAATTGGAATCAGTGTTTCAGGTGTCGTAGGAGAATTTGTTTTATATCTTAAATGCTTACAGATGCATTTATAGCTCCAAGTTATATGGTCTAATACTATAAATTATACTAAGCTTTAAATTCATTCTAGAAAACATCCAGCATCCTGTTGAGTTCAGCTCTTCGTGGTGACAGCCATAACAACTTAATGTGTAATCAAGTGTGGGGGTGCCATGATGCGTGCTCCTCTAACGATGTCCGACCGTTTTTTAATCAATAAGAGAACCAGCAAGTCAGTCATTTATTTTCACAACAGGTTCAGCAGCTCTTAATGTTGGGTTTTACTTCTTAAATATTTCAGTTGAATCCACTTCATTTTGCCTACTGAGAGATGTATAATAAATCCAGGTTATAAACAGTTTTCCCGTAGACACATGCACAACATTACATGGCTGTTATGACTCTACAATGTATTTCACAGGACCTATCAACACTGTTTGATTAAAAGCAAGGTTGCAAGATAGAACATTGTTATTTTATTTATTTAGATAAATTAGGTTATTTCAAGTAACATTTCTTTGTGTATTGATTCAAACCAAAATAGAAAGTTGTAGTGACTTTCAATTCAATATGTCCAGCGGTTGACCAATCACAACAGAGCCGGCCAGCTTACCAATCAGAGCAGACTGGGCTCTGGTTTCAGACAGAGGGTGAAAAGAGGTGCTGCAGCACAGGCAGTATGAGAAAAATAAAGAGCTTTTTGAGTATTAAAGCATGTAAACATGTCACAGTAGAAGCACAAAATACTAATACGAACCTGACAATGAGTATTATACAGTATGGCCTCTTTGAAAACTGATGCAACAAAATGTACCATTAGCACAGAGTTTTTTGGAAGAGACTAAGTTAACAGACACGTATAGCTTACTGCAGCTTGTTTAAAGTGAAACTTTGGTCAGGAATGTGCAACATGACGCTGGTTTTGCAGCCAGTATGCATGAAAGCTTGAGAGACAGCCTGTAATGCTGCCAACAGGACATCCTCTGACCTTTCCCCTTTCCTTCTGTCTGATGGCTCTGAAGTTACAGGAGCAGTTTCATGAAACATTATCCAGTTTACATTTTTAACTGTAGTTGCATTTTCTGCATTCCCACGAGTGGGAAACAGTGATTAAGAAACTTGCTCAGGCTCAAATCCCTGGATACACTGTAGCTGCACAGACAGAGCGCTGCTATCTGCATTACCAAACATGACTTTCACCACGGCTGAATGGGGGGCTGATGTATTATTGAAAACTCGCTCATGTGCACATGAATGTGAGGACCATGTCCGAGCTGCAGGTGAATCCCTGCACTGCGAGCCATCTTTAGCGCAATCTCCTTCCTCGTGTTCAGGAATATACGTTGAGTAAATAAATAGAATGACTTCAAAGGCTTGTTCACAAAAGGCATCTACATGTATGAATTATTTACCTTTTGTTTTGTTTGCCTGAAAGCTGTTGTTCTTTTCTCAGAGCGGCAGACTGTTACTTGCCAGGATGTTGGTGTTTGGAGGTGAAATATGTAAGACAGAGGGGAGATGATGACGATTTGTCTGCAGCCGGCCCAACACTGCGGGCTGGCAGGAGCAACAAAACAGGAGCAAATTAGATAGATTTGTCAAACAGATTTCGAATTACGCAACGTGGAATCTTCTTGATTGAATACAAATGAGTTTTGTCAGATGTGAGGAAAACCTGTAAGGTGGTTAAGGAATGAGTCAGCTCCTCTAAAAGGCGACAGTCAAAGAGAAGAAGCTTCTAAGATTGAATGTCGCATGCATTATGTATCGCTGCAGGCCTGCGAGGTGAAAAACAGTGTGTGATTTACTTTCTGTACTTCCTGTTCACCTGCATCTCTGTCACTATAATTCCTTTTTTCTCGCTTTTCTTTTGAGCCGTTCTCACACTGAATCCCTATGAGATTACTTTTGACTCAAATAGTTTCTTGAATTTTTGTCTTTCCAATATTGACATTTCCAAATCGAAATAAATCTTAAAGTACAGAACAGACTGTCTTAGCAGTGGATAACTTTTGGCTGCACTTGTGACATGGATTTCTCATTGGAACTAATGACCTGCGGGACAGAAGAGGCTAGCTACTGTATAGACCAAAATGCTTCTGTTTTTGTGTTTTAACGTCACAGCGCTGTACAGCGAAACAAAAAGGCCTTGCCATTGTATCACACCTGGCGTGGCCATAAACCCTTTTCTATCACCCATTACTCTACCTCTCTAAGACATTATTTATGGTTTATCTAAAATTGCTTTCCTCTGTGGTCAGTTTTGTTCCGCCTTGGTGTCTTGAAAGCTCCGAAATATTAACTGGCGAGCTGTGCATTTCTATTCTTGACCCTCCTAAATGGGTCAACTACAGTTACTGCAATCTAGAATAATCCAAGCAGAGGGCCAGCAGTTATTTTTGCTTTGCGTTTCTGCAGCACGCCATCATGAAAAAAGGGTTCGATATGACGCACTTCTCTCCTATCAAGCAGGTGTTTCTATTGTACCTAATCATATCTTCAAATGTGCCTCTGACGCATTCCTAAAGTCAAGTTATGAAGCAACTGACAAAACAATATTTTCCTCTTTTACTATTATAACCCTCACTGTGGCTCCGGTAATAATCTCTCTGTTTGCGCTGGACCGTGACTCATTGGGGCCATCTGCTTGATGATCCAGAACCCATTGCGTGCTCGATGCTGATATTTGGCTGCAGGAGCGATAGCGGCTACGGCGAGTCGAGGACAGACAGCTGAATTTATGTGCTCTGGGAGGCCAGCGATCAGCCAGTCATTTGTCATGTCTTAGCAGCAGGTCCCGGCATTGGACCGGAGCCATTGGGGGGAAAAAGTTGAATCAATGAGATCAGTGAATAGTTTTAAATTCAGCTATTCCCCGGGATGATTATGCGTGGCTATTAGCATAACAATGCTAAACCTGTGGCGGAGCACACAGTCTCCTGCTTTACATGCAGATTACTCAGCTGCTAAATAGCCTGTGTTGGTGGTCAGATGATGGATAACAAAGCAGGACTGCCATCTAAATTCATGATCGGATCGTCAGGAAGCCAAAGTCATCTCCCTACCCTTTGTGTCTGCTTTGAATGTTTGCCAACGCTTCGATTGGACCAGGCGTATTGGCAGACACTGCAACAGTTTTAGGTGTCCTTCAGTGGGGCAGAGCTATAACTTTGTTTTCACAGCTTGCCTCGCCAGAAATGTGCATATAATCACTCGGCCGGCATTGAAGGAAGCTGCTGAGTAAATCAATTAAATAGCAGGAAATGAATGCATTTGAATACATTTCGGTAAAAAGTTATTCTGCAAAACAGGATCAGCACAGCTGTTGCCCTTTCACAAACGGAAGCATTTAGTATCCTCATTGCACACAAGATCCTGAAAGATGAGGAGGCAGCCTGAGAGGAGGCAGTGATAATGAGAAAGTTGGGAGTTAGATGTCATCAAGAAAACATCGAACAGCTTACTTTCCTCAAGCATTCCCCGAACAGGTGGTTCTGACAACTTTTTATAGAAATTTCCCTAAGTGTTAGTAACCTTTTGTATGCTTTTGTCACGATCTGTCTGTGTTGTGTTGCGTCTTGTCTTTTTCTGTCTCTGGTTTCCTGTTTTGTTTTGAAATGTTTTCCTCCTTGTGTCTCGTCTGATCCTACTCCCTGTGTTTGCCTTCCCGTCGTTAGTTTCCCTGGTGTGTCTGATTGTGCCTCATTGTGTTCACCTGTTGCCCTTGTGTTTCTGCCTCCCCTGTCCAGCTGTGTCTTGTCCTGTGATTACCCTTCTGTGTATTTAGTCTTGTCTTCCCCTGTGCTCCATGTCTGTTCGTACTGTCAGGTTTGGGGAAATAGGACCCAAGTGCAGTTAAAAAATACAAAAAGGTTTGTTAACAAAAAGCGGGCTTTATTATCAAAAGCTGAAGGCATGAATAAACAAGAAACTAATAAACAGAAACAAAACCGGGGAACACGACAGACAGGAACAAACTTACAGACGGGAACAGGCAGGAGACATGGACAAGCATAGACGACAGGTAGCAGGGACATGAAATGACGACGAACAGACATGGAGCACAGGGGAAGACAAGACTAAATACACAGAAGGGTAATCACAGGACAAGACACAGCTGGACAGGGGAGGCAGAAACACAAGGGCAACAGGTGAACACAATGAGGCACAATCAGACACACCAGGGAAACTAACGACGGGAAGGCAAACACAGGGAGTAGGATCAGACAAGACACAAGGAGGAAAACATTTCAAAACAGGAAACCAGAGACAGAAAAAGACAAGACGCAACACAACACAGACAGATCGTGACAGCTTTCAGAAATAACTTTCTCTTCTGCAACGATAAACCAACACCAGGCTGAAATTACAACTGAAGCTATGTAGCCGTCTTTGATTTATAGTTTAAATATACAAATGAATTCGCATGGCACCATGTGGATCCAATTTGACAAGGCACACACTGATACACCAAAGGAAAACACAACCTCAGAGTCAGGAAACATTATCCATCTGTGATGTTCAGAACACTCCAGGAGTTGTTTTGTGATAAAAGTTAAAAGGCACCTCCTTTGTTAACATTTTCTTTAAACCTGCATCATCTATACTTACTGATGGATGTCATACAGTTTCCACATTCACACACTTCTGGAAAATTTGCCAGAGGTTGTTGTTGTGAGTACTTTTTTTACGATGCAAACAGGAGAGTAAAAGCACAAAATAATAGTTTCCCATAGAAGCCTTGCATTTAGGGCTTCACAGGTGCCGATGCAGCTTTGCCTTCTGGTAGTAGAGTTGCCTGATACGCTGGAATTGTAAATTGCTCTTTGGGCAGCATCTTCAACTTAATTTCTTTACTTGAAAACAAAAAAACACCTACTCTCAATTAAATTATTTCATCGGACAACAATACATTAAATCAGATTTAGGGCAAAAGTTAGCATTGCACTGGTTCCCTCAACAAATAGCCAATATAAATGTTTTATTACATTTTGAATTATTTGATTGTTATTGCGTACAGCCTTATGGTTTTTAACATCTGTAGTCTCATTTAACCTCCTGTTAGCAACTGCCTTTTTGAGATGTGTAAACTCCCCAAAATTCACAAGTGCGGTTCAATTCAAAGATTCAAAGGCTTTATTGTCATATGCAAAGTAGCTACATAGATATGGCAATGAAAAACTAATGTCCCAAGCTCCTCCAACAATGCAACATAATATATATATAGTCAAAAAATCAAATCAAATAAAAATAGTGCAAGAAGAAACAGAGTACAATAGAGTAGAATACAAATAGTGCAGTTTACGTTGCAAGACCATTGTGCAAGTAATGCAGATGAAGTAAACTATATACATGTCAGAAAAATTAATAATTCAATAAGCTAAATAATGCAGAGAATGTTGTAAGTGAACAATTACCAAGTGGTATTAACTGACGTTAGCTATGTCCTAGATTAGAATCTATAAATCATTTGAGCATCTGCCAACCACATACTTTATTTCTTATCTAATCTAACCAGAACCCCATTCCATTGACTTCTACATAAGGGAATCAAAACAGTGTTTCTGTTTGAGCACTTTGAAATAGGAGGTTTACCAAAAACAAATTCAATTTTGGTCAAGAATGAACTTTAATGCTAAACTCAGTCTGTTGGTTTGGATCCATAAGTAAAACAAGGGCACCCTTTTGTTGCTTTAATGCAATTTTAGGCATGAAAAAAGCAGCCCTTGTATCCGAAGAATGTGTCAGGCTGCACACTTCCACGTTACAGTATAAATATTATTGAAGCTAAAGTTAATTAGGTCAGCATCTTTTCATTAATTATTCCCTAAATTATCTGTAAGACATATAGATCAAATCTATACAACACTCCTTCAATAGAAAAGAAGATTTAAAACATGAAACAGACTTTTTGTTCACAGAACAATAAGGTAATGTCCAAGAAAATATTGTTAAAGGTCCCATGTCATGGCCATTTCTACTGATCATAATTCCATTGTTGAGGTATACTAAAATAGATTTATACTGTGCAATTTTCCAAACTCACATTGGTTTCTCATACAGCATCTCTGTAAAGTATGTGTATTCACCGGTATTCACTCTCTGTCCTAAACGGCTTGTTTGAGCTCCTGCTCCCCCTCCCTGTGAGCCCAGTGTGCTCTGATTGGTCGCGAAGCTGAGAGGCTCGTTCTGCTCACAGCTCCTCACAGCTGTGTGAGCTGCTGCAGGAGCAGAAAGGCTTTCCGTGTCGGCGTCTCGGTGATACAGCGAGAACAAGCGAAACTCATCCTGAGCACACACAAACACTCACAGCCGAAGTAAAAACAATAAGTGTGGCTTGATATTGAGTAAGAAAAAGGTTTATAACGCTGTGAGAATGGGTCTGCGGAGAGCATTTCTCCGCGATCCCAACGTAATAGCCCGAAAAACGTTTACCCATTTAAACAGTCGTGGTAGATACCTTGTTTGTTTTAAACATCATAAATACACAAACAACAATGAATACTTACAGGTTGTGTACCCGAATCTCCCGCTGGTCCAAACAAAGTAGGAACAGCATCGTTCTTCAGTGCCCTACGCTGTACATATCCGTCATGAATCGCTGAAAGGTTTGGGAAGCTTTGTTATGTGAAAGGCTGGCAGAGGGTGTGGCCATAGCTCTGGGCGTGGCTACTGGCCATTCCTACGTCACGATACCCAGGAAGAAAATGAGAAATCTCCAACGAGGCGTTTTGGGGAGGTATTTTCTGTGTTAGAGTTTTACTCGCTACAGGGTGTACTTTGAGGGTTTTTGACTCTGCACACCGTTTACATGCATAAAAACCTTCATAACACACAAGGGGACGGGTAATAACCGGAAAAGCATGACATGGGACCTTTAATTTCTTTGCTGTCAGCACATAATGATATTGATCTGGGATCTACTCACTCTGCTTTGCTATTACCACACATTGCATTATTGAAACCTGACCCAGTAAAATGTTGTACACAGTAGACACAGATTAAAGGGCCCCAGTATGATCAGGTTGATCAGCTGTAAATATAAAGCTGTGTTGACAGAACCAGGTTTCCAGCTTAAGTGTTTTGCAACTTCTGAGTCGGCAGCAGAGCTGTTTGGTCGCTGTAAGCCATCACATCGCCAGATTCAATTTGCCTCGGTAATAGTTTTAGTTTCCAATTTTATCCCAATTACATTTTGTTAGCCTGGCAGGCTGCCTTTCTTTACCATTCCCGTTTCTTGCATGGTGGAGTCTGACTAGTGTAGCTGGCAGCTCCTCAACTACGGGCCCGGTTATTGTCTGACTCTTGCTTTTGTTCTTGATTGGATTTTAATTGAATCTTCTACTTAAACCAGTGTAGGGGCAACATAGTCCTCCCCTCCCTGTTTTATCCAGGGAGAACTAACTTGAGGATACAGATATTTTCAGCTTCATCCTGCTTGATTTTTTATTCAGGAAAACACTTTTCACTGCTTGCTTTCAATTGAGCATAGTGTAGTGAGAGAAAGTCATAAACAACATCCTAAAAAAGTAGTCGATTTTAGTAGAGCTACAACAATTAATAAAGGATTTTATTGTAGCCAGCACTTTCATGTCATGTAAATGGAAAAAGGAGCCTAGAAAAAGGGTGTTTATTGTCTAATACTATAAAAATGACTTTTCCAATCAACATAATCCAGGTTGTGTTGGATACATACTAAGTGCAAAACTACAATTTATCCCAGGCCTGTATTACAACTTCTACTAGAATGTACTCGCTGTGAAAGTTATGGATCTATTTTTTCCTTTATGAAAGCAGAGACGTGCAGCCGCGTTGGCTGAGCTGGTTCGGTCCTTAATCATATCTGAGGCATATACTGTATCTTTCACCAGGGGAGGGGAATAAAATAAGCCTTCAACTCCTTGGACGTTTAATCAACGAATCCCTGCCGGATTGGCAGTACTGCTCCAGCGGCTGTCGGCTACTATACAGCTCCCCTGGGCTGGGGCTTGTCAGAAGAGCAGTTTGGAAGGGCGGGAATTAGCAATTCAATGTTTGGGTCCCCTGCCCCAGCGACTTTAAGAGGTCCCTGTTCACAGTGAACCTGGGGTCAAACCTATTCTGCTCCAGGTCTATTCAGAAGACAAACCATACTTGGAATTGGAATTGGATGCAACCTCCTGAGACCTCGGCTGAAATGGTCTTGCCCTCTGAGCCGTGACGCTCAGTCCAGTCAAAGCTCAAGTCACCTGCACTGTTAGCTCCTGTGCTAATCTTACAAAATGTTATTTGTAATGCTGTGTCTGAGTTTGGATACTTCCCTTAGTACACTGTATGTCCTGCACTTTGAAGACGTGTGCATTGTGTCGTACACAGCTACTATGCCCTCAGCAGAAATGATGATGATAGCCACTGTTAGCTGCGCTAGTTAGCAACGATCGTTAACGGTTTCAAATCATTACAGACTACTCAATTAACCCTAACAATCAAATGTGGCTTCTTTTAGACACCAGTATTGTTGAAAGTTACTTAAGTAAATGACCCACATGTTTAACTTAATATTTGTATAGTCCTGTGTTTACCGGGGCAAACGCAGTTGCACATTGTTGTGTAATTACGTAGCCAAGATGGCGGGTGTTGAGTGTGGGAAGTGTCCAGCGATCCATACGCAACTTTTTGAGTGCATCGCCACTTTGCACTTTCCACTTTGCACTGGGACGGACTTACAGTATGCACCAAAAACAGCAAATATAAGTTCAGAAGTACGTCATGTTAGACACAGCATTAGCAACATGAATGGTAATTAGAGAGCCCATAACAAGAAATGTATTCCTGAGAGCTGTATGCACATAGATTTATTTTTAACCCCCGGTGACCTGTTAACCCAGTTTAAATCCAAGCAATCCATTCTGCTGTTACAAATAACAAATACCAGTTATTAATGTCGTCTAACACACCAACCAACCTAACACAAACAGTACATACTGTTTTGTACATACTGTACTCAGCACATACACTTTCACAAATATCAAACAGTTGCGTTTAAGACAAAATGTATTTGTATTTTCAGTTTGAAATCTCTTGAAAACCTTCTGATCACTGGTCAAATACGATGGTAGTCAATATGGAAATTCAAACATAAAATAAAACGGATTAGAGACACAAGCAGGGTGTCAGTGCGCACCTGTTCGCTGTCAAACTTTCAGGATTATTTTTTTGCGATTAGTTTTTTAATCTGTAAAAAAATAGGATTTCCTCTGTGTTGTAAAAGGATTTGAGTGCTGGAGCTTTGGATTTTGTTGTAATCCGCAGTACATTTAAAACACTTTTTATGCCCAGTATTTAAAAAGCTTTTTCTTTAGCTTAAACTTTAGAGATTTCTAAACTGAACGTTTTACACTCAACCACTTTTCCCAAAAAAAATAATTGCTGGGTAGCCTGCAGTTCTACTGTTCTGGTCCAGACAGAAGGATTTTCCATTTATTTAGTTTGCTTTGAACTTCTTTGCCCTCACAGGGGCAATCTGATAGAAAGCTATCTGATAAAGAAAAGATTGCTACCACTTTAGAGAGCTTTGCTGACTTGTAGTGAGATTGGTTGGTTCAGTGGATCTAGGCTGAAATGTTTATGGTGTGGATGTCACGCTGGCCCTTTCATGGTTACTATATGGAAGATACTTTTGTACTTAAAGTTCGGAAATGGCCCGGGGCATGTAACCTTGGGCTGGCAATTTTTTAAATGCAAACAGAGAGTGAAAGGGTATATTCATTGTGACAAACTGATCCCTCTCTATCCTGATCCCTCTCTATCCTGGATAGCTCTGCAGTCAGAACACATTACCTGAGACCGTTCCCCTTCCTGTAATAGTGCAACTGTAAGTGCCTAGCACAGTGAATCTTGTTTTAGCTTCCTCTGTGTACCTTTTCTTTACTGAAATGACAAAAAGACAGAGTGAAGAAATCTGAACCAGTATCTAGATCTGTGTCCTGCATTTGATTATTTTTGCATTCACCTTTAAATTAAGTTTGATTTTATACCTAAATGCACCATGTAATTATCCTGCGACTTGTTGCACTTTGTTGACCTTCATTCCCCATCAGATGTTGTTTGGTTTGATCAAAGGCCAACTTGTGTCCATATTATGCGGGGTCTCAGAGTTAAAAGGCAGTTCCGGTTAATTCACTTGTTGTGATTTGTAGCATTGGTTCATGCTACATAAAAATGCCCTCCTTTTCACCTGAATTCCTCAAGGAGCCCTCCTGGATTTCCTTAAGTTTGCAGTAAGAATAACTGATAGAGTCTTCTGAATCTTGGAACCTAAAAAACTGCAGCGACCGGTTGACACCCACATTCTCATTATTTCTAAAGGACGCATATCCTCCCCTGAACTGACACATTAATATTTCAAGAGGTTGCCTATGACACATTTGCCCTTACATAGGGGCATACAACTCATTACACATCAGGCTACAGCGGTGCAGGGATGTACTCCCACAGACATGCATTTAAAACAATTTAAACACATAAAGAGCTAAAATCCCCTTACAGGGAAATTGTAAACTTAGACCCTCTCTCCAGGAGTGGCTTTCCCCACAGCTGGCTGCTTTTCATAATTGCATTTTCATTCTTTGATGTTCTAATTTCTGTCGGTGTCTTTCAACATGACCTATAGCTACTCCTACTGTACATTTCACTGCCTTCTTTCTGCTTGACTTTATCTCGTACCTTAACTAAATTACTAGGACAAGTTCCTTTTGGAAATTAAGATTAGCACTTTTAAGAGAAATTCTAAAGAATGATTTGGTATATTTCAAAGTTTACAGCAGCATTAAAGGATAATATAAGACAGGTCACCTTTTTGGAAACACCTCTTGAGTGGCTACAAATGGTTTCGGTAGATACATGGCACGCTCTTAGGTCTTCTAGAGCAGTGGTCCTCAACTGGTGGGTCGCGACCCAAAACACAAACACAAGTTTCTGTGAATATTCGTACAAGTAGCATCCAGTGGTGTGACTTTAATATTCCAGTAATATTTAGTCTTTTATATTATCACTTTTTGTCATTGCCAAAAAGCTTTACATACTTTACATTGTGGCTTTAAAGATGATTGTTGGCCAAATTGCAATTATTATTGGGGCTTTATATATATATATATATATATATATATATCATTACATGTTAGACACTTTTATCCAAAGCGACTTACATACTCAATACTGTGGGCAATCCCCACAGGAGCAATTTTGGGTGAAGTGTCTTGCCCAGGGACACAACGACATGCTGACTGCAGTGGGGTTTGAACCTGTGCTCCCCTGATCCCAACACCAACGCACTAGTCCCCTGCGCCACAGCCTCCCTATATAATTATTTTTAGCAAGTTTAGCACCCAGATGCACAGCCAGGAAACATACATAGATCCAACAACATCGGGTGTCTTGTTTACCCTTTTAAAGCCTCTTGGGTAATCGTTACACGGCACTATTAGCGGTCGGTTGTTGCCCAACGCCAAAGTTTCCAGTCCTTAAAGTTGTCTGCTTTGGTTTCCTTCTCAAATGGAGCAAATACTCTGCATTTAACAGATACCCCCTGCTTCGATGTGTCCACTCATAGGCACAGCTGCACGTGGATATTGCTGTCATGAGTGGGTAATTTATCATCCGGCTAAAACAGATTTATGACGTGTAAGATGATATATCTGAGCATATGCAGGATGAAATATTGATTTAGTTTTGGCTTAAAGCTAGCCATAAGACATTGTCAGCTCTGTGTTATGAGTTATTGACAAATACCATGCAGACTCAAGGGTGCAGCGAAGTGATCTTGAGCTTTTCTGCCTGTTTTGCCCTTTTTCATTGTGTAGTTGGTGCTTAAGGGTTTTACTCAACACCGAAGCAGTTTCACTCCACCTGCAGCTGTATTCCATCAGCGTTTAACAGCCTTAGGTAAAGAGGGTGATAAGAGTTTAAGTGTACATTTTTGTTGGTGGTAAAATGACATATAGGTGTGCTTGGATATTAGGGTGGTCCTTAAAATTTAAAGTCGGAAAGTCTAAGCTCCAACCCCCAGAATTCATTCTATTAGTCAAGAAAACTCTCCTGGTGAATTTTTTCCTCAATCTGACAACATTTACCCCTCCCTCATCAACCTTGAAGTTTAGCCTCAGTTGCAGCACTGTGGCTGCTGGTGTGGCAGCCACGGTGAATTAATTCCGGGGGTTGGAGCTTAGACTTTCCGACTTTCAATTTTAAGGACCACCCTACTGAGGCTAAACTTCAAGGTTGATGAGGGAGGGGTAAATGTTGTTGGAATTTGAATAAAATTCACCAGGAGAGTTTTCTTGACTATCATAACGAATTACGGTGGTTGGAGCTTAAAATAAATGAATTAAAAAATGTACATGGCACTAAGGACCACCCTATTAGATATGATAATAAAGCATAAGAGAGTGATTATTGCGGCGATGAATCAAGCCTGCCCTTGGTTATGTTTCATGTCGGTTTTCTTATTTTGTCTTCGCAGAACAACACATCATGGAGACCTCAGTCGTGTCAGGAGTGTACCTGCTACAGCGACGTGGCCATCTGCAGGCCCACCTACTGTCCAAACCCAGAGTGTGATATCCAGAGGGTAAGACTTTTATAGTAGAAGAAGCAGGATATCATTTTTTAACAGTAAGGGTGGTTTATTCGAGCCTAAATTCTTCAACAGAAAAATAAGAGGTAAACCTACTTTTGTCTTGTCAGCTCAAATTATATAAAAGACATTTAGTAATAGAATGATTACTATAAAGTAAAAATGTAGTTTTATATGTGATTTAAGCAGTCTGCTTAGACAGGTCTAGCTAAACGTCAGATAGGCTAATGTCTCCTTAGCTACAATAACATCTATCACATCATTAACGTTCATAAGAATAACTTCCACCCTTCAACCTCTATGTTGAAATGCAATAATATTATTTTTATTTTTATTTATGTATCAAAATAGCAATACAAAACTCTGTTATTGCTAGTGTAAATTTAAGTGTTAGCTTAACTGTTATTTTAGCAACTAAGCTAACTAACTAACAAAGTTTGGATTTAAGTTAAGAAAGGACGGATGGTCACTTTAACAAAACGTTAAAAAACGCTAAAAAAGTTAGCACAATAGGCTAAAAAAAGCTAGCAAAAGTCAGCACAGGACACAGTGGGTTTCCTGCTAAAACATACAATCCTATAGCACTGTCTGTGCTTCAGCGTAAGTCTCTTATTTTTAAGCTTCGATTCATTCTTTTTTGTTGGTTTTACCACGTGCAAAAGTAGTACAAAGGTTGATTTGATTGATTTTTTTTGGAATTGGACAAAAAAGAGTGAAAGCATATGGAAATAAGTTAACATACGCCTACCACTGTGTATTTTGTGCGGTTAGAAATGCTGAACCACTCCCATTGTTAGAAGTTGGGAAAGATATTCCTAGAAAATGTAAAATAATCTAAATAAACCACTGGACAGCACCAGAATAAAACACTAAATAAAAAAACGGTATGGCCTTGAATATTGGGATTCCCTTCTTTTTAATCTTCCTTTCTCTATTTGACCTGGAAGTGAAGATCTCTTTAAGGGCCTGGTGATCATTCGTCTTTGTGAGCTGCCCTTATTAAAACAAGAATCAATGAAATTACTGTGCAGTGAAGTCTGCACATTTAATTTGCTACGATGACAACTGTTTGGAAACTGTTCCTGCCTAGCTTTTTTACTGGCTCATTTGAATTTACAGGGACATATTTTCAAAGCTCTTCTTCAATGTAACTATCCGGCTGTTCCTCCCTGTGCTTCTTGAATGTGATTTAAACGTCAAAGCCTGCGGTGACACCATCAAATCCAATCCCAAACCTGAGCTAAGGCAACAATCAATGTCTAATGTATTCCACTCTGCTGGCTAGCAATCCAATGTTAATTAAAAAATTGTCATCATGCTCGCCAAGCTGTGTGATCCATCTATTTAAAAAGCTCTTAAAATGTGACTCTCTCTCACCTACACCGGGATAAAAAAGTATTACGGTTTTTATCATCTGTCTGTGTATCTACAAACTGACATTGCTTTTGTTTTTTGCTCTCACCTCACACACACATATCTTAATACTTCTGTTATGTTCTACAACACTTTCAATTGTATTGTTTTATGAAATGGCACCAGCAGCAATACAATGAATGTAGGCAAATTCAGAAAATTGAATTTAATTAAAAAATAAACATGGAAAATGAAACTTTAGTCCTGATTCTGTAACCATCTATCCCCCTTTACTTAGTACAATCTGAAATTGGGTCAAATGCATGTGCTACGGTCATATTTTGGTAATTGAATTAGAGGAAGCAGACAGAAAAAAGCAAGAGGGACTTAAACGAATAGTGGAGGAAATTACAAATGAGCACAAGAGCTTCAAAATGATTCCTGTTTCATTTATCGCCACACAATGGCTTTTATGATGGATAGTTTTGCAGACGGTGTTAAAATACAGCGGATGGTCTTGTTTTTCTTCAAATTGTTTCTGAATGTAGGTGATCTAGGGAGCTGAAAGAATAATGTAAACCCTCTGTCCGTCAAAACTGTTACAGGCTGCACTTTATTATTTTTCCCACTCTTGTTTTTTATATATTTAGTTGCCATTCTTCTGCGTGTTCACATGTCATTTGTCTCACGCTGCAGATTTGGTGTCTCGTCGGTGTTCATTCAGTTTTTTAGACTGACACATTACATTCTCTAAAGCTCCTTTGGGGGTTATCACCTTATACAAATTGTTTCCTCCCCTCCTTCTTTTCCCATTCCACATCATTTCTATTCACAAATAAACGGCACCTAAACTATTTACCCGCTCTGCGCCTGGCCCCCCGCTGATTTCCCGCTTGCTCGTTTCCACATTTGGATTCTATTCGGGGCGGTAAGGCAGCGCGGATAAAGAAATGTCTGTTGAATCGGTATTGTAATATGTATTGTAACGACTCCACACGCTCACAATGTATTCTACATGCTGTGTACGCCCGATCCAATCTTCACATTTGTATTATTCTCTGTTCTGTTGTGCTATTTGTGTCACATGGTGGTTAGTTTCCATGGAAATGGAGAGACTGTAATTGCGTTTTCTATTCAGGCTAGTGTACCTGCATCCGTTTATTTTCCTGTCTGAATTTGTGTGTATTTGTCATTTTTGCCGTCTTTATGTTTTTTATTGTGTATGTCTTTTCTAAAGGGCGAGCGTTTGAGGATCCCTGCCAACCAGTGCTGTCCGGAGTGCATCTCCTCGTCCCAGGGCTCCTGCCAGTACGAAGGAGTCATTTATGCAGTAAGTGAAAGTTACACAGGGCAGGAAAAAGACTCTTCTCTTCAAAAATGTCAAAAGCTGATGCATGTTTTTATGCAAGGCTATTTGGGGTTTCTATTCTATCATTAGCCAATTTCTGATGTTTGAGTGTATGAGAGTATTTAAAAGTAGAGTTTGAGAACATAAAAACTCCAAATCATTACCCTGAACTGTAGTTGTGAATTTAGCATATTTTGATGGATTTCAATATTTATGTAGACAAAAGCATATTGGCTGTATGCCAAAACCATAAAAACACCCATAAAGCATAACAAATATGTTGCTTGTTTACCACCGACATCTGTTCTCTTCTTTCCAGTGTGGAAAAAGCATTGAAATCAATTCTCCATTAAAATTCATACTAATGATTTATTTAATGCAGGCGGAAGAATGTGGTACTGCACAGTCTGACGCCTTAGAAAATGAGTAAAGTCAGATCCTCACGTCTGATATCTAATCATTGAAGGGAATCCTAAATGGATGAACTGTACTCTAAAAATATACTCTAATTAACTCCCCTGGGATGGTTGTGTAAGTATATATTCCATCAATTCACATCTGTCATTCACAGAATAGACCTGGTTTTATACAAACACACACTGACCAGAGGCACTAGTAGTATACACATATGATTGAAATAATGAACAGAGATGTAGCAGCAAAAGTCAAAACACATCGTTGCAGGGCATTCTTACACACATTAGTGAAGGAAGTGTCCTCTCACAGTGTTTCTCCTTATCTACATTCACCCTTTTACTCCAAGCTCCTTCTCTCTTCCCATAGACTCAGTGACTCAGTTCTCTTGTCTGTCACTCAGGCTTAGGCTAACAAAGTCGTCTTGTCCAAAAAGAGAAAAACAGCTTTCCTCCTCCCACTGTCTCTGCTTCCTTTCGCTCTTTTTCCCCCTTCAAGTTGTATTTCTGTGTGACACTGTGTATCTCTGTGTGTTTCCCACAGCATGACAGCCAGTGGAGTCCCTCGCCCTGTACGGCGTGTGTCTGCTCCAGAGGTAGTGTGTCCTGCACCCCTCACCCCTGCTCACCTGTCAGCTGTCCCTCGGACCAGAGCCCGTTCACCCCAGCTGGAGAATGCTGCCCCAAGTGTGGCCGCAATGGAGGTAAGGGTGGTGTCAGGCTCATTTGCACATAAAGATTTACAGCCACTGTTTTTTATGGTCTGCTCATGAATATCATCCGCCCAACTGATTTCACATACAAGGACTACCGAATGTCATCAGGAAACATCATCATCAGCGTGATTAAAGAGCCCTTTGGGGTTTTCCCTTACCTGTAGTCTGTTATAAAGGTTTTTGTCCATGTAAATGGTATGCAAAGGCTAAAATCTCTAAGCTGTTGACCAATCACAACAGAGCTGCAGTCTGGGCTCTGGTTTCAGACAGAGGGTGAAAAGGGGTGCTGCAGTACAGGCAGTATGAGAAAAAGAAAGACCTTTATGAGCATTAAAGCATGTAAACATGTCACAGTAGAGACACAACATACAAATATGAACCTGGAAATTAGCATAATAAGTCCTCTTTAAACTTTTTCTCCAACAAACATTATGCTAATGGTATTATAGCATTCACATAGCACTTTTCAACTCTTTGCAACCCTTTAAAGCGTATCCAAGTCAGCATCCATCCATTCACTCACATTAATACGAAGCCACCTTTTCATCAAAGGCAATCGAAATCGTACACACTTACACAGCGTACACACTTACACAGCGTAAAAGCAAGTATCCACCTAATGGTGGAGGACACATTTAACCTCATGAGCCACAGTCACTCTGAAATAAAACAGTTTGGTCAATTTCCATATTGTGTAAAAAGATAATAGACAGAGCCCAAATGTAAATCTGTGCCTGACTCCTTGAAAACGACTGACAGTGCCCCTACCCCCCGATACTCTGTGATACTCTGTGATACTCTGTGATACTTTGTGATACTTTGTGATACTCTGTGATACTTTGTCATACTTTGTGATACTTTGTGATACTCTGTGATACTTTGTGATACTTTGTGATACTTTGTATTAGGGCCCATGGCAATACTTAAATAGGTTTGTCTTATAAAACAGCTATGGTGGAATTTAGAGTTCTGGGATCCCCGAGGACACCAATACATAGGTATTTTTTAGGGCTGTTAATAACGCGTTAACGCAAAAAAATATTAACGCCACTAATTATTTTAACGCGATTAACGCATGTGTATTTTTTGTCCTCGCCGCCCCGTAATTTCAGAGCGCATCGAGTTTAAAATACCATCTACAAGCTGATGCTGACAGCCCCGCTCCTGCCGCCCGCTTGTGGCAGACCACACTTCCACGCTCACTGGCAGGCCCGGACTGGCCATCGGGAGGACCGGGAGGGAGTGTGTTAGTGTGGCGCGACTCGCGCGAGCGAGGCACACCTTACGTGTTGTTGTTGTTAGCATCTGGTGCTAGCTAGCTGCGCTAACGGATATAAGGAGCTGTTTCAATGACATTTCGCCGACAACTGCGCCGAGCACTTGACTTTATGCAGGTAGCCAGACAGTGGGACATTGTACGAAAAGTCAGCACACTCAGCACGGATAGTACGCGCTATTGCAGCACACGTTCGAGCATATATGCCTTGAGCGGCACATAGCTCCAACGATCCATCACAGTGTCTCCACACACACACACACACACACACACACACACACACACACACACACACACACACACACACACACACACACACACACACACACACAGTGTATTGTATTATTGTATGAAAGAGGTTCCAGGTTGAATTGAGGCGAATATTTGTAATGTTCAGGTTGTTGTGTTTAATTTTCATGAGAATATTTGTCATTGTTCAAATGATAATAAACAAACATATAAAGCATATGTGTCCACTCATATGTTGATAAGAGTATTAAAAACTTGAAAAATATCCCTCTAAGGTACATTTAGAACAGATAAAAAATGTGCGATTAATTTGCGATTAATCGCGATTAACTATGGACAATCATGCGATTAATCGCGATTAAATATTTTAATCGATTGACAGCCCTAAACAAAATACATCCTCTTCGCAACAGCCATGTTTGCTTATTTGTTGTCTTCCAACAGCATTTGTCTGTCTGACAGCTTAAAGACAGCTCATTTTCAGGTTCATATTTGTATTTCGTGCCTCTACTGTTGCGAGTGTTACACAGTGATTTCACTATGTTACGGAAGTAAATAAAGGATTCCATTGGAGTTTCAGGCAGGGGGGTATTGTGTGGGAGAGACACTCTCTCTGGAGGGAACTTTGGGATTTTAATCTTTGCAGACCATTCACATGCACAAAAACCTATATTACATGTAATTTGTTAGACGCTTTTATCCAAAGCGACTTACATACTCAATACTGTGGACAATCCCCACAGGAACAATTTTGGGTGAAGTGTCTTGCCCAGGGACACAATGACATGCTGACTGCAGTGGGACTCGAACTTGCTACCCCCTGATTTCGAAGTCCAGCACACTATCCACTGAGCCACAGCCTCCATGCTATATAACACACTACAGGAAAGAGAACCCCATAAAACACAATACGGCCTCTTTAAAAATGTGTGCACTGCAAATACTGAAAATGTAATAAAAACTTGAAGTTTTACAAAAACTTCTCTGACTAGATGAAATTGGATTGAACTTTCGATTGCACTTTTGAAAGATTTTTTGTTGCTGAGAGATTTTCTCTTCTCAGCCATCTTATTTGTCAATGATTCCGTGCTTCACGACTGGATGAATAGCACCACATATTTACAGCAGCAGTTCTACTGTCACTTGTTGCTGTCGGTTGAAGAAAGCCTTGCAAATCTCATAATATAGTACCAAGCATAAACAACTCTGCAAACCCAATAACCGAGTCAAAAAAAGCACATACATAAAGATAGTGACACACTCAATGGCTTGGCCTGTGGACTGCCCTCACACACTCTCACAGGAAGCCTGAGTGTGAGTGTGAGGCAGCAGACTGTCCTACAGAGCAGCACTCTGCCTCGGGTTAGCCCACTTCCTCTTTCAATAAAGATGAGCTCTGCTCCCGGTTCACATTCAGCTACCCTTCAATGGGTTTTGCTGATGCTACTCCTTTTAGCAAGGCTTGACCCTTTGAATCCAACCACTCCAGAGTGTTTGACTTTAAACAAATAAATACACTTTGTCTGTGGAAGTCAATTGTTGCAATTACTGGACAACATCTTCCTTTATTTCCTACACGTATTGCTTCATAAAACCATGTTTATTTGATAGAGTCCAAACTGTTTGGTGCATCCATCTGCACACAACTGCAATGAAAATGTAAATGATTCCTCTAGAAATAAAGATAAAATGAGTATGACATGTAATGAAAATGTGTTAAAGATGGTGACTTCTCATCACACACAAAATAAATGATTGCAGATGATCATTTAGTGATTTTCTAAACTATGGTCATCAAATCAACCACTGCATACTCAAATAAATAAATACTGTTCTAGGTTTTTCATGTTGTTTTTTTCCTCATATCTTAAAAGTGTGATGACTCTTTATTAGGGCGGTGGTGGCGAAGTCGATAGGGAGTTGACTTGGCAACTGGAAGGTCACCAGTTCAAGTCCTGGCAAGACCAAGTGCTACCGAGGTGTCCCTGAGCAAGGCACTAGGATGGGTCAAATGCAGAGAAACCATTTCCCCACGAGGGATTAATAAAAGTCCATCTTCATCTTCATCTTATTATTTTAGTTTACTAACCTCTTAAATAGTTCAGTTTTTAATAGACTATTTAGGAATGCAGTCAGCCTTGTGTTGAGCTGAAAGGTAAAAACTTGACTCTAATGACATCTCGGAGCTGCTATGATGCATCCAAACAGTTAGCAGCTAATTAGCTGTCTTTTTTTCCCCCACACTGTAAATCAGTGCGTTTCAGGGCAAACAATGCTCCAACAGACAGCTCATTACCTGACACCCATTTGCACTGTTTACTCATTCTGTCTGTGTGTGTGTGTGTGTGTGTGTGTGTGTGTGTGTGTGTGTGTGTGTGTGTGTGTGTGTGTGTGTGTGTGTGTGTGTGTGTGTGTGTGTGTGTGTGTGTGTGTGTGGTGTGTGTGTGTGTGTGTGTGTGTGTGTGTGTGGTGTGTGTGTGTGTGTGTGTGTGTGTGTGTGTGTATGTGTGTGTGTGTGTGTGTGTGTGTGTGTGTGTTTCAGAGTCTTGCTCCTGGCAAGGCACTGCATACAGAGACGGTGAAGAGTGGAAGCCGAGCCTCTGCTCCAGATGTGTCTGCAGCAACGGGGAGGTCCGGTGTTCGGTAGCAGAGTGTCAGCAAGTGGCCTGCAAACCGGTGAGTTTCTGGAAATATAACACCCAATCTTTTTCTTATTTTCCATTTTTTGCCCTGAAATTCCTAGACAGAATAAAAGACAATACTTGTTTTCCAAGACATCATTATTTATCCTTTGAACAGGAACAGAAGCCATCTAGAAAGCTCAGATATTCCACCGCATCCCCTATAGGTGGCTTTGTTGCTGGATTGCTCGAAATGATGATTTTAAAATACAAACCACCTCTTGATTTGTTTTTATTCCAGTGCCCTCGGATTTTATTCATTTTAATAAAGTTGAATATATAAACAAAGAAAATCAGCGTGTCCCCGAAAAAAATGTAATTGATTTTGACTACCATACTGTCCCTGCTGTGTACATCACTTTTTAGTGTACAGATTGTTTTAATTCCTCCCTACACAGGTTAAGGTATATTGTGTAAGAGTGGTGGGAATATGTATTTCTCAGCAGCCCAGCAGACTGTTTCCAGACTATGTGCTAAGCTGGGTCAAACACATATCTCATGATGAAACTTATCTTATGTAACTCTTGGTCAGATTGCATTTACCAGGCTTCCTTACAGACATGCCAATGCTTATACTTAGTGCTGTATGTGATACAACTAGAAGTGGATTCATTATTGTAGGGCCTGTTTTTGTCTGACTGTTTTTCTCTTCCTTCAGCATGAAAACCTGGTGATCCAGCCAGGCCGCTGCTGTCCTCAATGTGTGTCCAATCCCTGTCTGTCTGCTGGTAAACAGCACCAGGTAACCACCTTTGAGTCATTGCATCAGTGTGTGCTATTGTGTAGCTTTGTGCGAAAATCCTCTCTGTTACTCAGCCTTCAGAAAAGCCATTGTGTGTGTGTGTGTGTGTGTGTGTGTGTGTGTGTGTGGTTGTGTGTGTGTGTGTGTGTGTGTGTGTGTGTGTGTGTGTGTGTGTGTGTGTGTGTGTGTGTGTGTGTGTGTGTGTGTGTGTGGTGTGTGTGTGTGTGTGTGTGTGTGTGTGTGTGTGTGTGTGTGTGTGTGTGTGTGTGTGTGTGTGTGTGTTTTTGATGTTATGTGTGTTAGTGGCAGCTGATGACAGCTCGTAAATCCGTACTGATGTGACCCGGCACATTTTAAACCCTGGTTTGTTTTCCTCTGCACAATCTATTAGAATATTTTTGTGATGACAGGGTGACTTTGACATATGCATGTGTGTGTGTGTATGTGATGTATGTGTGTGTGTGTTTTGATATTGAGATGAAAGCAGTCCTGTTTTCTCCTCCCCTCTCCTCCATAGTCCTCTCATCTCCTCTCCTCTTAACTTCTCTTCTCTTCTTTTCTCCTAACATCTTTTACCCTTTCCCTACTATCTTGTCTTCTCTCCTCTTTTCCCCTTTTTTCCCTTATTCTCTTTTCTCATCTCCTCTTTCCCCTCTCATTTCTCCTTCTCTCCTTTCCTCTCCTCTCAATTTCTTCTTCTATCCTTTCTTCTCTTCTCATCTTTTATTTATCATCTTCTCAGTCCCCCTCTCCTTTTCCCTCATCTCCTCTTCGTCCTTCTCTCCTGCTTTTCTGTCTTTCTTTTGTTTCATCTTCTTTCTCCTCTTCCCCATTTCCCCATCCTCCTCTCCTTTCTTCTCTTCCTCTCATCATGCATCCCTTCATCTGCGTGCTCTTGCTTTCTTCTTCTGTGTTTACCGGGTACACACACACACACACACACACACACACACACACACACACACACACACACACACACACACACACACACACACACACACACACACACACACACACACACACACACGCTCCCACACGCTCCCACCCTGCCAAGTTTCTCCTTTGATCGTGTGTCCCATCCAGTTGAATGTGTGTTTATGTCTTCATGAGAGAAGCACACACACACACACACACACACACACACACACACACACACACACACACACACACACACACACACACACACACACACACACACACACACACACACACACACACACACACACACACACACACACCGCGTCTTCATGACTTCAGATGTGTGTTTTTTCTTTGGGGTGTCAGGAAGTGTCAGGGGCATCTCAATTTGTTCTTTTTCTAAAGAGAATGAATTATGTCAACTTGCCTCTGGTGTCAAACCAAGTACTTAAAATACACACTTTATTTATTTATGTAAATGTGAACGTGATGTAAATACTTGTTTTCAATGGTCTGTGTGTTTGTAGTGAAGCTAATTCACAATAACAATTGTTTGATTCAGACCTCTTTAGATCAGCATGTCAGTCTTATACAAGGATCAGTGCTATAGTTCATCACAAACACACACTACATTCAACTGCATAGAGTTTAGTGATGTTCAAAGAGCCCCATAAAGCCTTTTGATCTCTAGGGCTGGAATAGATGTTATATTAGTCAAGAAATGTCTTTCATGTAAAATAATGAATTCATTTGTATCCTCCGAGCTTCAGTCAATATTTAATCAAGCAGTTTAAGCCTGATGAGGAAGGATGTTAGGATTGAATCCGACAGCTACAGAAAGTTAACCCTAAAATTGAAACAGATTATTTATTTAAGGTTTGAAACACGTTTGGGAAGTTGCTGCTGTGGGACTGCTTCACTCCGCTTTAGTGTCCTGATAAATAACTACACTGTTCTTTGCTATCTCTGAAACACCTCCCTGGAAGCATTGATTTCATGAATTGTAGATTGAAAGATGTTTAGACAACTAAATTACTGTGTCAATGACTACATGTAAAATACTCACATGTACAGTGGCCCATGCAAACACACTACAACAGCCCAAAAAACGTGGGACTATCAAAAACTAAAAAACTATGTAAATACAAAAAACAACTTGACAACACATGCGCAGCATCTAGAAAACATTCGCCAACTTGACAAAACATGAGCAGGGTTTACTAGTAGCGCTGCATGAAGTAGAAATATGCGAAAAAAGTACTTATACTTAAGTAAATGTACTTAGTCCTTTTCCATCACTGAATAAACCTGAATCCAGCATGTTGACCACTGATACAAAAAGATAGCCTTTCAAAAAAGGCTAAAAGATTGTTTTGCGGAGACACATGAGACACAGAGTTAAAAAAATACATCATCAGTCAAACTGAAAAAGAACAACAAAATTTAACTTACAAATGTAATGATTTTGAAAAAAACAAGGTAACAATTTGCATGGACATTTTGAGTAGTTTGGACTTAAATAAATAGATTACATATAATAAATAGCTTAAATTAAACAAAATGCAACTTAATATCACTCCATCTTTACGATTAAAATGAATTTGGTTCAACTTAATTTAGTTTTTAAAGGTGAAAGCAAATTATGTTTGTAGTACTAATTGAGTTAATCAGATTATAAATGGGTACTTTAATAATATTATTAATAATCGATTAAGTTGGAAATACTTAAAAAGATCAACGCAAATTGTTACCTCAATTTATTTAAGTAGAGCCGGTGTATTTGTTTTTAGAGTGCAGGTAGAGTGTAATGTGTAATTGTATTGATTTGAATATGTCCGTGCAGATGTGTGAGCAGGTTGTACGCTCACTGCCTCTCCTGTTTTCGTACTGTTCAGCTCTTCATGCTGAAAAGTTTATGGACAATTATGTCGACACTTGATAGCTGGTATTTACTCCAGACAGCAACGTGTGTTTGTGTTTGTCTGCCATCCACACTACATCCGATACCTGTACTCTGTGTGTGTGTTCGTGTGTGTGTGCATCACTTGGTCTAAGTGTCTGTATCTGTGTGTATCTTGGCAGCATGGCGAGCAGTGGCAGAAGAACGCCTGCACCACATGTGTGTGTGACCGGGGTCAGTCTAAGTGCCACACACACACCTGTCAGCCCGCTTCCTGTGCCAAGGTGAGTAGTCTCAAACACACACACCAACACACAGACACACACACTCATTGGAATTCTGTTTTATACAGAATCCACCTCATACATTAGGCTCTGTGTTGAAACTCTAATGGATTCAGAGGCGTTTAACAATGCAAGACCACACAGATGTTGCTCTCTGCATGTAAACACACACACACACACACACACACACACACACACACACACACACACACACACACACACACACACACACACACACACACACACACACACACACACACACACACACACACACACACACACACACACACAGAGCCTGACATTAAATTGTTAATTGTATGCAAATTTCAGCTTGCGGCGCCCGTTCTGTGCTGGAACTCTTGTTAGTGAAGTCGGAGAGTGCTATAAAACACAATCCAGACGCACAGACATTAAATAAAGGGCCATGCACAGACAAAGTACATAATAATGCCAATACATCTGTCAAATATATGTTTATATTATTACCACTATTACTTTAACCTTCCTGCTTCCTCTTTCTCTTTTGACTTTCAAACCCAACCTGTGGAGGCAGATGGACGTCCACTCAAATTTAAGTAGTAGGGTGTAGTAGAAGTGTAGGACATTTTGGTTTTAAATTGACAACACTTTTTTTGATATTATCACAGAAGCCTTATGCAGCTTCACTGTGTTTGGTTCTGACTAGGGTTGATTTAAGTTCTAAGGGCCAAACTCAGTTTATATTCTTGAAGCGAAACAAAAATGTATCTGCGCCCTCAAGCCACTAATTAATATATTATCTAGCTGAAAGATTTCCAAACTGGGAGCATTTACTTGATGTCATTAGAGCTATACTGATGCAGGCCACAAGACAAACAAACAGTAGTTTTGTTTTGTACTGCAAATGTAGATGGATTTTTGACCTACATATTCAGACTTTTTTCTTTCTACCTGTACCTTGGAAAGAGGTGAAGTTTAGCCAGAAGTCTCATTCTGTATGCGCTGCAGTTTGAAAGTGGACATATTTTCATTTTCAGGTTTAATATTTGTCGTTTGTGCCTCTACTGTGACTTGTTTACATGCTTTAACGTTCAAAAAGCTCTTTATTTTTCCTCATACTGCCTGTGCTGCAGCACCTCTTTTCACCCTCTGTCTGAAACCAGAGACCAGTCTGCTCTGATTGGTTAAATGGCTAGCTCTGTTGTGATTTGTCAACTGCTTGGATATGTGACGGAAATGCCCCGCTGCTTAGCATATCCCATATTATGTGTACTAGCCAATAGAAGCGCTAGTATAGTGTCACATAGTGATGTCACTTTGTTACGGAAGTAAACAAAGAAGTCCAATGGAGGCGTTTCAGGTTGGGGGGGGGAGTGTGTGTGAGAGAAACTCCATTTGGAGGGAACTTTGGGATTTTAGCCTTTGCAGACCATTTACATGCACAAAAACCTATATAACAAACTACAGGAAAGAGGAAACTCCAAAAAGCGCATTAGGGCCTCTTTAATGGCCTTGTATTGACAGAACAATTGCAAAAGTCTTCCTTGCTGAATCTAATAGATAAACAAGTGTTGTTGTTTAGAACAGCCCACAAATAAATAATAATTTCCTAAAACAGATGGACACTGTAGCTTGTATAACACATTACTTGAGAGCAGGGGTAGCCAACATGGTGCCCGCGGGGCATGTTCTAAAAATAGCTCGCCAAGCAAATCCAAAATGTAAAAAATACTCAAAACAAAAAAGGAAATGTAATTAAAAGAATCTACCCTATGCATAAACGAAACCTCAATCATAGCGAACTCTATCTTACTACAACTCTATATCTATCTAACACCCCTCCTCCCCCCACCCCCACAATGAATATCGACCAATCACGTTTTTGCTTGATTTGCGGGACCAGCGTTGCAGTCGGGAAGAAAAGCAATGTGGAGCGGCACCGCATGGCCTCATTTCCACTGGGGACAGGGGGGACATGTCCCCCCCCACTTTTCGAAATCCCGTTTGTGTCCCCCCACTTTCCAAATATGTTATGTTTTTTTTTTTTAATGCAAGCCGTCATCGCCACGGAGGAGCACACAGCCTCTGTGAGCGAGTGAGACAGAGGGAGAGAGAGAGAGCGAGAGCTAGAGAGAGCACACCTTTATCTATTTAATATGTTGTAAAAAATAAAGTAATACATCATTCCAATGTGTACTATAGGACAGTAAAAAACTGTTTGAAAGGGGAGTGATTAGTAAAATATGCACAAATGAAAAGAAAGAATGCTAACTAGGTAACATAAGATAAGAATAAACAAGTTTAAATGATTTGTTATTGGTTGTGATCATATTCTAAAGATGTTTGGATTATTGAAAAGTATACAGCTCCCTTTCATCTGAGTGTTGAGAGCTGTATCCATAAATGCATGTTGTGCTCAAAGTGCACCAGATTGATGCATTTCACTTCAACATTAAAACAAAAATCTTCCCGGGGCTGCATGCCCCCCGGACTCCCCTAGAGGATGTGAGGTCCACCCCCAAATAAAGCAGGTTAAAATAATTAAATTGAATACATTTTCTTTTAGTAAACACTGAAACGGGTCCCACAGACCCAAACAGCACACAAAGGTTAAAGGTAAGCATATAATAATATAATAATAATCCTTAAAAAGGTTGGGGACCCCTGCTTTAGAGTTTTTTATGGCACTATATTCAGGGGCGCATAAATCCACATTTGGTGCTCTATTGATGATATGTAGCAGAAATATGGAGCATGTGATTAAAATAAACTTAGGGTGTGTTCAAGGTAATAAAGGAACATTTAGTGCGGCTCACTGGTTCTTTTAATAAACATTTTTGTTGAAGAACAATGGAGCTCAATAGCACAGAGGGAGAACATAAACCTTAGATAAACACAGAACGTATTTGTAGATACATTTTGTGATGTTTATGAGAGTTGTAGCCTTTTTGTCAGATTGTTGTTACTGCAGAAGAAGAAGTCAAGTCTTTAGCAGGAAAGCACCATAAAAACAATAAAACAGTAGAAGTCATTAGTGACACTGTACAATAAAGACTACGCATTATTACAAAATAAATGACCATGAGTCAAGTGTAGGATATTAATCTGAAATCTTTTTTTGTAAAAACGGGCTAACTGTTCCTGTTCTGTAAAATACTGAAAATCACAAACTAGTCAAAAGTAAAGAGGTAGGACTTTTATGGTCTTATAAAACCTTTGAAGGGGGAACACCTGCTTCGGGGTAGTGCTTATCAGGCTTCCTGCTGTTACTGTGAAGTAAGTGGAAACACCTTTGAGGAATTTTGCTCTTTAAGGGTTTTAATTTGTTGTTTTTTTAAACCTAACCTAAAACTTTAAGTATAAATATTCTCAGCTCACAGCCCATTCGGTCCACTGATGATAGCAGTAAATAAAACAGAATAAAGCACCGCAGAGACAGGATCCCGCTGGATTCGAAGCCTCAAAACAAGTACAAAAATAGTTAATAACTACCTGCTCTGCTCTGTTAGTAAATGTGACTTTTAACACATTGCCACAAGTCTTTTGGGGGAGGAATACGATTTTTAAGAGTAACACTAACTGTTGGTGTGAGATAAAGGGCATTTTAAATTCTAGGCTTTGGTAAAGTGACTTCTGCAGTGTCAGTAGCCTAAATCTACACCTCTCAGCACTTTTGAATAAAGTTGTCAGAAATGTTTGCTCCTGAACTGCTTGGTGTCTTTCCCTTTAATAATGCAACACACACTCTTTAACGCACGCCTCATAGTCTTATCTCTCTCTGCTGCAACACACAAACAAAAACAGCATTTCTTTCTAGCGCCTTGGATTTTGTCTTTTCTCTTTCACAACCGAACTCAAACATTAACTGCTTTCTTGCAGGGTCAGACCAAAGTGAAGCGCACTGGTCAGTGCTGTGATGAATGCGCCGCCGCCAAGGGAAGCTGCCTGTACGAGGGGGCGGTGCGTTACCATGGAGACATGTGGAATGGCACGGGCTGCGAATTCTGTAACTGCAACCGGGGCCAGGTCCTCTGCCAGAGGGCCGAGTGTGCTCGTGTTGAATGTCCGCAGGTGAGCCTGACAGAAAAAAGGTCTTCTTTAGAGCAAATCTGGGCTCATTATAGGAAACTGTACTCGTTTATTTTCTTGTCACAAACATTTCCTCTGGGGGTATACATGTCCTCAAAGGGCTGGAAAATGTTTGATCAAATGTTATTAAGCAGAGCCACAGAGCTTAGAAATTGAACCTGACTACACTTTGGTCACAGTATCTTTTTCCATTCGGCAATACATTACTTGTAGGATACCTTGTTGCAAGAATAGCATTGGTCTACTGTCTGCAAATACTAAAAACAGAGAAAGTAATAATTGCTGGTGTGACAATTAGCCATCATGATCATTTGTTAAGGTAAAACAAAAAACTCCTGCACAGAGTATTGGTTTCAGATAAGTCTTAACTGTAGAGTTTTAAAGACCCTTTGGGACAAATGTATGATTTACGAGATCAGGCTTCATACATGTACATCTTAAATGTACTTAGTACCTGCTTAGACTGATGACAAGTGAAAAAGTCAAAAGGTAAGATATTATTGCAATGCCTAATATTAAGAGTGGCATTCAAAAGAGTGGAGATCACATTTTTTCCAGTTACTTTTACCAACATAGCAATAGTAGGTATGTTTTGGCTGCAATACCATACATTCAGTGTAAATTAGCATTAAAAAAGGCATGTAAGAATACATAGACAATAACACTTGCCGTACTTAATGGTTTCTTTTTATTATGTATTAGTGTGAGACATCATCTATAGATCCAAGGTTACTTTCCTGTAGACTCCACCTGCTTTAAATGTTCTTCTCTTGACCCCAAAATTCAAAATGTCAGCAGCAAGAAATCCCATTTCCTCGCCTTCAAATTAGCCCCTATAAGTTAATGGAAGATGTCATAGTTACTTAATTCACAGTTTCATAGAGTCTGTGTAATTTGCTGCTGTGAAATGTACCAGTTCACAAGGTCTGATATAACTATCTTAATTTGTAGTTAGGAGATTGGGTGTGATTTAAGGGTCAGGTGATCATTTAAGGCTACATGGTTGTCTGCATTCACCATGAGTTATTCACTCAGGTCAGGTGGAGTAATTTAAAAGGAAGAGTGAGACTCAAAATATCTGTGTGGTAGCTGGACACAGCAGCAAAAATATTACGGGGGTAAGTAAACTTGCACTTAAAGTTCAGCACTATAATAAGAAGAACAAATGTAACTTCACTTAATTACCTGACTTGAAAGGCTGTTTTGGGGAGAGGCATGGGGTGATGTATGCTATAGCTACATATTGTAAAGCTGTTTAAAGCTAATGTATGATTATGGGCTTTAAAAACTAAATGTCTACTTAGACTGATGACTAGTGAAAACGCCCAAAGGTAAGATACTATTACAAAGCCTAATTCAAGAAGTTGCAGTCCAAAAATGAACAAAAAAGTAATTTTAAACATGCTACATTTTGTCCGTTAGCTTGTTAGCTTATCTGTAGCCCTAAGCGAGCTATCTTAGTTAGCATGTTACCTGCATCATGAATGCATTGATGATCAAATATAAAAAAAGCTTATAAGTTATCTTTTTACAGTGCTGGTTTTCTAACCAGCTAAATACTTTAAAGAGAAACAAAACAAATATGCCCAGTTGTGAGATTGGATCACTCTATTCAGCTGGAGCCTATGTTTTATTTTAATCCATACTATCCCCACGCGAAATTAGCCTAAAATGAACACCACATAAGTCGCCTAAATGTAAAGACATGCCTCAAGACTTGGCACAGGAATGTAGGACATTTTACGTGGGAGTTTTTTGGGACAATGAAAACAGCACATTTGTTAAGATATCTAGCCAGAGTTCCCATAGTTTCTTTTATCCCACAAATGACCCACTTTAAGCTCAGCGCTGTGTCAACTTTACTCCTTTTTCATTTTTTTCTGATGTCAAGCAAATGTAATATTACTTCGCTAATATTCCCTGCCGCTGCCAAAAAAAACTAATTTATCATATTTTACAGTGATAATTACAGCTGGTAAGTCTCATTAACCGTAAGTAACCTAATTGGCATTTGTCCAGCTCTGAATTATGCAAGGTCACTCAGCTAAGAAGATCAGAGCCATGCAGTTTTTCTCTCTGTGTGGAGGAAGTTATGGGTTTAATGACATGTTTGGGTCAATAGGCATGCAGAGAATGGCACTGTGGCACAGTAATAATAGGAAAGGAGGGGGGGTTATGATTCCTTATGGTGCCACCTGTGCACCGTAATGGTCCCATAGGGAGGTCTTAGCATTTCAAAATTGCTTCAGTGGCATATTGCCATTGTAATATGTGGAGCTTATAACCACCATTTAGATCAGGGGTCTCCAACCTTTCTTCATCTGAGAGCTACTTTCAAAAAATGAAAGTGGCCAAGAGCTACTTGCATCACATCGCTTACATTTATTCACATAGCCCTCATCAGTTGAATTAAGCTATACTTTTGTACACGTGTGAAATTGCAATACCTAAAGCTTATCAAAAATAAGGTCCAAGAAAACGAAGATTTCTCACATATTATTATGGCCCACATAATAAGTACATCACTGAACATTCACATAAGTGTCCTTAATCACCACCTTACAAGCATTTCACTCTTTTGTTAGTGAGATGAATGGCACTGCATGCAGTCCACCATAGAGGTGTATGCTGGACCCACTTAGGTTCACTCTAATAGAGTCATTTAAATGTTCATCAGTCGGTCTTGTTCTGTATTTAGATTGCATTCATGTCAGAAAAAGCTGCTTCACAAAGGTATGTAGAACAGAACCAAATAAAGCAGACATTTTCAGTGCTGCTTGGTGAATGTTCTTATAGTTTTCTGGGTCTACAAGGCTCCAGAAATGTTCTGAGTTTTTGCTGAGACTTAAGCTGAACATTATTTTGGAGATCTCCACAGGATTGACACTGAACAGTTGTTCAGCCATCTTTTTCTTCTTCTTCTTCAAGGTTCAAGGTTCAAGGTTCTTTATTGTCAATCTGACATAGCTACAGAGTAATTATGCAGTTGAAAATCTTATGTCACAGGCTTCTCCAACAATGCAACATAATAACATAACATAATAACAATAAGAGCAAGAGCAATACAAAAATAATAATAGTTATAAAAATGAAATAAAGTTATGATGTGGAATAGTGCAGTATGAGTCTATATACAAGTTATTGGAATGATATATATATATTAGGTATTAGATACATACTACTGAGTAGCAGATGAATGTTTGATGTTGTTTCAACAGTTCAATTTTTAACAGTCTCACTGCCCGCGGGAAGAAACTGTCTCCGAATCTTCTTGTCCTTGCCAGGATGCTGCGGTAACGTCTGCCAGACGGCAACAGAAAGAACAGTTTGTGGCTGGGGTGATGGGGGTCTTTGATAATCCGTAGTGATTTCTTCCTGAGCCGCTGGGAGTAAAGGTCCTCCATGGATGGCAGCTCCGTCCTGGTGATGTGCTGTGCAGTTTTCACCACCCTCTGTAAAGCCTTACGATCGAGGTCGGTGCAGCTGCCGTACCAGGCCGTCATGCTGCCAGTGAGGATACTCTCTATCGTGCACCTGTAGAAGTTGCAGAGTATCCTGGAATCCATTTTGAACCTCCTCAACCTGCGGAGGAAGAAGAGCCGCTGTCGAGCTTTCTTGGTGATGGTGGTGGTGTGAAGAGACCATGTCAGGTCCTCAGTGATGTGGACCCCAAGGAACCTGAAGCTTTTGACTCTCTCCACCGTAGTCCCATTGATGGCGATGGGGGCGTGTCCCTCTCCCTGCTGCTTCCTGTAGTCCACAATCAGCTCCTTTGTTTTGCTGATGTTGAGATGGAGGTTGTTCTCCTGGCACCAAGATGTCAGGTTTTTCGACCTCCTCTCTGTATGCCGTCTCGTCATCGTCTGTGATCTGGCCGATGACGGTCGTGTCATCAGCAAACTTCACGATGGTGTTGGAGCTGTGTGTGGCCACGCAGTCGTGGGTGAACAGGGAGTAGAGGAGAGGGCTGAGCACGCAGCCTTGAGGGGCACCGGTGTTGAGAATCAGGGTGGAGGATGTGATATTTCCCACCCGCACTGCCTGGGGTCTGCCCGTCAGGAAGTTCAGGATCCAGTCGCAGAGGGCGCTGTTGAGCCCGAGGTCTCTGAGCTTGATGGCCAGCTTGGAGGGCACAATGGTGTTGAATGCTGAACTGTAGTCAATGAACAGCATTCTCACATACAGTATGTGTTCCTGTTCTTCGGGTCCAGGTGTGAGAGGGCAGTGTGGAGGGTGAGGGCTATGGCGTCGTCTGTGGACCTGTTTGCTCTGTAGGCAAACTGCAGGGGGTCCAGAGATTCAGGGAGGGAGGAGGTGATGAATAATTTGACTAACCGCTCAAAGCACTTCATTATGGTGGAGGTGAGTGCTACTGGGCGGTAGTCGTTGGGGCAGGTGATGATTGTCTTTTTGGGGACAGGAATAACATTAAATTATAAACCATAATAAATTAATTGTATAGGTCTAGCCTCCCTATATCTGTGTGTGAAAATGGTTCCATCCTCAAAAACAAAAAACTAATACTTCTGCAGTCTAGCTGCAGCTTCTAGCTACGGTCTTCTGTTAAAAAAAGACACTGAATGTCTTGAATGTGGCATCACACACATGACTTAAGTCTGAACACAGCAGACAACAGGAGTATTTACAATAGCATTATAAAAACAAAAATAGTGCATGTGGGTGCACACTTACATTCTCTGTCTTACTGTTACATAAATCCCATGAATGTATGAGATTAAGTTAGCTTCATCATATCTCAATCAGTGATTAAGTGAATAATAAAGTTTCTATCGGGTCACTATCAGCCTGTCACTCATTATTTTCAGGGAGGGGGCGGGGTTTGGAAGAACGGAGTCTGCCTTCACAAACTTTACACAAGTATTTATCAACTGAAAATAGCAAGAGGACATTCATACTCTGCAATCCAAGACTTGATTAAATCCACCAAAAACCTGACATGACGATAACGAGTGTTTTTCAAAAAACACAAATCCCTCCCTGTGTGTCTCTGAGCCGCAGCGACAGGGCCTGATTCAGAGCGGGTCATTCTACTGTTGGTTCTGGACTGGTGTTGGTGGAGAAAGCAGACTGTGCCGTGTGTGTTGTCGCTGTGCTGCTGTCACGTCTGTTCCTTGATCTCTGCGTCACCGACCATTTGATATTCGTGTGACAGAAAAAATTCTAAAATAAAAAAACGTTCAAAAAATCAATAAGCAACCTTACTACGCTATAATCGATAATCGGGCGGCGAGCTACTGAAAAGCTACTGAAAAGCTGCCCGCGATCGACGTGTTGGAGAGCCCTGATTTAGATATTTTGTACGTTTAATTCTTATTAAGGGATTACAAGGTCTATGGGCTGAGCAGATTGCGTAAGGCTTTTGAAAGCCAACAAAATCAAAAATACATGTGGAACATTTTTGGTAATCAGGGCAGATTTTCACACTGCTGCAACATCATAGACATACAAGGTTTCCACTCAAGATATTGCTTGCAATGCTATGTAAGCATAAAGTACCAACATAGCTGAATCACCACATAATCATAACGAAACATAGTTTTGTTTATTCCATCCTTATCACTAATAAATGTAAATATGTATATCCATCCACCTAACAACAAAAAGATCATAAATTATAAACTTTTTTTTATTTATTTATCATCATTGCATTCATGATGCATCAAGGGCTACAGCTTGCCAAATAAGCTAACAGACAAAACTTAGCATGTTTCGATTTGATGATTTCTTTGGGTCATGTTTGCACTGCTGGTCCTTAAATTAAGCTTTGCAATACTATCTTATCTTTTGACTTTTCCCTACTCATCAGTCCAATTTTCATAAATACATAGGCCTGCTGTTTTTCTGTAATCCTTTACAACACACCAAGCTGAAAACAAACCCTTTATGCTATCATTTGGTTTAAGTATAAAAGGGGTTTATTATCACCAATTCAACAAAATAAATCAGGCCTTGCCCCATTCATACTTGTGATTTCCTCCCAATCGCTTGCCAAATGTGATTGTGATACTATATATGACAACTGAAGCATTTAAATGTACAAATAATGAAAATTATTTTCAATTAAACTACAATTAAATACAGTTTAATTGAATTGGACTGACTATGACTGCAGATAACTACAGTGGAAAAACAAAGTCAACTGTGGTAACCAGAGGTAGAACATTACCAAGAAAACCAGTTCAGTCAAATGTTACGGAAACATTGCTTTTGTACATAACTTGTTTTTTTTCTGTTTTATGATGATTTTCCCTTAAATATGAATTAAAAAATATATCTATCTCTCACAGGGAGCGGAGCTCATCCACCTGCCTGGGAAGTGCTGCCCGGAATGTTCCTCTGCCAAACCCTCCTGTTTGTACGAGGGGAAATCCTACAAGGTACTTTTTATATTCTTATGACTGTGTTTGTACATAAGCAAGGGAGGGAAATTGCTAAATCAGGCAAGAAATCCAAGCTGTGTGGGTGAGACAAAGACGCCACAGGGCTTCTGTGAACTCTCCATTCTCAGAAGTAAAAAGAAAGTAAGTGCCATAAAGGCTCACTGCAGAGGAGGCTGCTACACAAACAACCAAACACATCAATATTAAGCTGGTTATAAATATATAAATGCAAACACTGGGTGTAAGAGTTGCTGTGACATGAAGTTAATGTCCATTTTAAGAGAGAGTTGTCAGCTACAAGCCTGTTATAAGAAACCCTTATTATTCTAGCATGAACTTAATTATTTATAGGCTAGTATTGGAAACCCAGAATGCAAAGGATTGAATTTTTGACATTTTCAGCCATGGAGGAAAGCTCATTAAATGCTGCAGGACATTCAGCTAAAGCCGAGGCTCAGAGCGAGTGTAGAGAGAGCTTTTCCTATAGATTTTTCTTTGTTTCCCCGAGGAATTTATCTTACCAGTTGTAAACAAGGATGGATACTGCATACTTATTTTGCACCTACACATGTGAATAATAAATGCATTTTCTCACCTCCAGTGTTTTTGAAAGGTTAAAGCAGGCATTTTGTGACTAGATAATTCCTGGTTTAGCTTCTAAGTAACAAGAAAATCCCATTGGGGAAAGTTAATGAGCAGCAATAAATAACCGTTTTTACCTTTCACTTATCTTTTAAGGTTATTTCTTAGCACTACTGTGCTGGTAACAAGCTATTTAAAGCAGCCAATAAAGAGAACAATTCAGTCTTCACTTGTCTATCTCAAGACTTGACTGTCTGAAAATGGGAACACACTTTATTTGGCTTAATGTAATTGAAGAGAATGTGTTGGAGCGCTAGCCAATGGAAGCGCGAGTGTTACATAGTGATGTCACCATGTTACAGAAGTAAACAAAGGAGTCCAATAGAGGCTTTTCGGGGGGAGGACTGTGTGGGAGAGAAACTCCCTCTGAAGGCCTTTGCAGACCATTTACATGAACCAAAATCTATACAACACACTTCAGGAAATGAAATGTCCCTGCAAAACGTTGTTTGGAAGCATGTTGGGCCACATGTTTCTTGAGCATAAGGGATAAAAGGAAAAAGGAAAAAGTTTGATAGATGATTGCGTTGTAGATATTCTTACTACTTCCATCAACGTACACTCATGTGAAGATCCATTCTATAAAGTATTTCAGTCTCCCCTACTGGTAATAAGGTAGAGATTGATGCGACTGTGTTAGGTCCTGTAAAATGACCACAGGAAAATGGTTGCACAGGAGAAATAACAGACTGTGAATGCTGCACATTTCTTCCCTCAGATTGGATCCCTGGATAAAAGGTTTGTGATTGGGCATCCTACTAGAAAAACAAGCTCTACACCTTCTACACCTTTTTTCTTTTCAGGACCTGGCTCGTTGGAGCGATAGCGGTTGCAGGGATTGTGAGTGTCGGGATGCTCAGGTGATTTGTTATCTGCAATCCTGCCCCACATGCCCGCCAGGGACCCTGGTCATCACCCAGGAGGGCCGATGCTGCCCCGAGTGTCGCCAAGGTACGTAGCTGCAAAGGGTGCTGGGTGTGCGGGTCAGTAATATGTGTGTCTCTGGAAACACCAGCTGGGACAGACCTGGTTCCTTTTTATCTTTTCACCCTTTCACAGCACAACCATCTTTTATTTATTCAACAGGGACAGTTCACATACATAGACATTTAGCCAAGAGTCTATTTTTCACCCTCAAGACACATTTCATTTAAAACAACAAGCAAATACAATCAGTAAAAACATGCGACATAGAGTATAGGACATGTTAATAAAATATTTTAAAAAACAGTAACAATAAACAAAACATACATATTACATAGCAAGAAGATGAACAGGTTAAGTGCAATAGACTATCAGCAACCTCATTTTTAACTGCACCTGGGTTCAACTTCCTGCTAAACCCAGACAGAACAAACCTACCAAGATATGGACCCAGCAGTTTTTGACTCTGAGACTTGACCTGAAAGTTCTCGATGGTTCATACTTCAGCAGAAGATAAATAACACAACAACACACAGTGCTAAATCTGGGATACTTGGTACATCTCAGCAGTTATTTTGGGATAAAGTTGTCATCACATTTTAATTTTACGCACATTCCTATTTACCACAATGCCCTAAAAATGTCTGAAAATGTTTACAGGCATAAAAATGTAGCTAACTAGCATAAAAAAGTGTGTGAGTGTCATTCTGTGCTCGCTGCCAAATAACATTGTGTTTTGTAGCTGTGTTGCATTTTAATGTTCTTTCCACCGCTGTGGGTGGAAGATGGCAGCTCTGCTTTTTTCTTTGATTGATTTCTCCCTGTGTGAAAGTTTGTTAAAACTGGGATTCAAGAATCGAGTCTTCTCTCTTTGATTCGGCTGGATTTGACACGAACAAACTTCACTGTCATGATTGAAAAAACTGCAGTCCATACTGTCATATCAGCATCTATTGAATGTGAAACATACCCAGGTTGTAAGACGTAATCTAATGAAGATAAACCAGGACATTGAATTGAAGTTCTGCAAACACTGCTGTGTAAAGGAGGACACATTGGAGCCCCTTGCAGTTTCCCTACAGAGTATGTTAAGGTGAAGTCGAGGTGAGGAAAACATATTAGAATTCAGGTCTTTAAGAGGTGTTTTAAAGTTTCTTAGACTGTAACAATGTTAAATTACTTCAAATAGTGACTGCTAGATATATCTTCTTAAGAAGAGGAACATTTCCATTACTTCTGGATTACCTTAATATCAAATAACTAAATAAGTAAATATTAGAGAAAATAAATAACAATGAGACGTTTTTTTACTTAACTGTATTAGTTAACACAACAGAACAATGTAACCTTAGAAAAGAAGAAACCAAGATATTGAGTTTGGAAAATGTGTCCTCTGCTCATTAATTGTATTCATAAGAATACCGGATTTTCATTATGCATAACACATGAGCACATACTACAGTTTAAAAATGCAACTATAAAATCTGAGCTGACAGAAAATGCTCTGTTTTAGTTTAATACATACAGTTAAGCTCACACATATTGTTCTATGAACATATAGGTTGACCTACTGAATTAAAAAAAGAACGTGAACCAAAGAAAGTGAAAACCATATAGCAAATTCAGGAAGTGAATAGTACACATTTTTGTGGTGGCCAAACGGCGGTACTTTTGTGTTGGTCTGTGACGTCATGAGGCCCAAAAAAACGTTTTCTCATTGACTTATAATGGGAAAGTCACTTTGGTAAATCAGCTGATAATTAGAAAAATACAATTTAATCATAAGGATCTAAAAGTTGTGATATGCGCTAAAAGCCGAATCCAGTGTCGTTTTCTCTCTCTATTCATTTGACTGATCCAAGATCAGGTGTGAAGTTTTTCGAGGCCGAGCTAAAGCAAAACGCAAATACCCAAGTTCTACGGGTACTTTGGTAACGAGAGGCAGGCCATTTTGGCTTCATGTGCCACCGAGCAACTTTCAAAGGAATGAACGGGGTCTCACTTCCGACACTGTATCCAGTTCTCTTTGTGAGAAAGCCCAAAAACCCAAAGGACTTGACAGTTTGTGCGATATACACATGGGCGTCGCAGCCATTATATGAGGGTGGGACAAGTCCCCCCCACCTTTTAAAATGATTAGTGTAGACCCCCCCACTTTTACTATGCGGAAAGTCCGTGCATCGGTCTATCCACTCGCCTCTCTCTGTAGAGCGCTGTGTCAGTGCTTCATTATCAAATCCATTCCACTTGCTTATTGTGAGAATGCCCAAATCAATGAAATTCCGTACCATGTTTTCACTGCTACTTTGTACCAAGGCAGATTCTCAGAGCTGTACACATGAGCCGTAAACATGCTGCGTCTTTTGTGTAGCTGTGTCTTTAGTTGTAAAATTATGCGCGACACAGTTTCCAACTCATACTATAGGACAGTAACACAAAAATACAGTTTAAAAGGGGAATGATTTGTAAAATATGCATAAAGAAAAAGTAAATCTGTTTACAGTTCTGTTTCATATGGTGTTGTTGAGAGATGTATCCATAGATTTAGTCCCTAACTTTGCTCTCAAAGTGCAGCAGATTAATGCTTTTAACTTCAACATTTAAGCATGCCCCCGGACCCCCCTAGAGGAGGTGAGGTCCCCCACCTGCACATACCCCCTGTCAAATTGTCCCACCCACATTGAGGATGCTTCCTACGCCCATGGATATACATGTTCATGATTTTTTTCTTTTTGAAATGGGCAACATTACACTAAAAACTGTTACTTTTACAATGTGCCCAAGAAAGGCACTTTTTAAAAATAAACTGTATTTGTAAATCAAAATCTGAAGAGGGAGAGACCCATAGCCAGTGTGAGAGTTTATAGGTAGGCAGGACAGGCCGCTGGAGGACAAATCCCACCTGTCCCTGGGGAGGGGGGGGGCGGCGGGGGCCGAGCTGCTCTGCGTTCAGCCTGCCATGGCCTGAGGACAGGAGAGAGTAGAACAGACACACAGTCAATGTGAGCAATCCCCCCAGTCCATCACGGCTTTTAACTTTGGCTTTAATTTAAACCTTTTATTTATGCCCTCCTTCATCTTCACATTCAGTTTTACACATAAATGTAAAATCCCAACTCTTAAAAGCAGGCAGTGGTGATGTGCGGTGATTTCCTGGGTCCGTTTGGGATGGTATTTGTTTGTATTATTCAAACACAGAAGGCATCATTTGAAGTTTTTTGTGCAGTTTGGAAAAAAAAGCAGTACAATAATAGTACAAAGTAAAAACTTTCCAAACACACCGCCTCCCCTGAGCCTTGAAGTTACATGAAATGAAAAATGACTTTCACTTGGTTGGCCATTTTTCCACAGCGTAATATACAGTATACTGTATACACCTATTTAACAATTAATGAGGGCAAAAAACAAGCTATTAGTTTGGTGCAGTTCACTGTAATGCTGACCTGAGTCCCAGTAGGTTAGGGTTAAATGATCTCTCCCTTTCCCTTCAACCCGTTTCAACAAGAAAGACCACACATGAGGAAATGTAATTGCCTTCGAAGATATCAAATGATAGCTTTAGGCTATTTTCATTCTGTAAACCACACAATGACATTGAAGCACATCAGTTTCACCTCCTTTAGTCAATGAGATCCATCTGTCTCATTGACTGCCAGCAATTAAAATCAAACAAATGTATGTTAATGTGTCATAAGATAAATACACTCACAGGCAATTAAACAGTGGGATTACATTGATAAGATTTATGAAGACTTATAATTAAGTTTGCCTGCATGAACGAATAATTACAGTTTAATGAGGGAGACATTGTTCATCGTACCACACAAGTGGATAAACAATAATAGTTCTATAAGGCTCACATTTAGCTTGAGCATTTCTCCACGGTAACATGTCTAAAAAGTGAAAACTATTTATTGTCTCAGGCAAATATAAAGTCTAATTATCCAGGTAAGCAACAGGGAAAACTTATCAAATGTAATATTGGTAATTAACCTGATATCTCTAATGGCCGTGTTTGTGTTCAGTAGAACATGTATTTGCTCAAAGTTGAATTTTAATTCAGCAAATTAGCAAAGAAACACATTTGTTAATAATGAAACGATGTCTTCGCTTTTCCATTCATTTAATTTCCATCTCATTTAGAAAACTTGGTCTCTTAAGATTTCAAGTTCGTAGGCAGGTGTTTTGTAATGGTGGTTGCCGTTTTATGGTGTGATGTTCATGTGGAGCTGTAGAAAGCATAGGTGTGGATGGAGAGCTTTGATAACAGCGGTTCATCTCATTCATCTCCTGTAGTGCTCAAAATCATTGTAATGTGTCTAATATGTAACCAAACAACAATGTTCTAGTAGTTTAAGCATCTCAACATTTCAGAGAGGACATTTTAGTTTTTCGTCCACTACACTTAATTAACATCTATAGTTATTTATATTCATATCTGCTCTGTTTACTATTTGCATAAGAATTGAAGCCAGTCGTTACCTCTCTCTGTTCACCTTCTCACTTTTCTTATTCTCTTCCTTTTCTCCTGGCTATCAATCTTACCAGCCCTCTCCGTGTCTTTATACTCCACACACAGTACTGTTTATAAATGTAAGTGATACGCGAAAGTGTAGGAGGGAAAAACGTCAGAGCTATCCTATATCTATACATCCTGTACACGTGTTTGTGTTAATAAGCAAGTGCAATGGGGGCTTAAAGATGTGATTCTATTTTTAAAAGTATTGTGAGCTAGTGTGTGAAAACATGGTCTGATTCAGTTATGTGTTTTGCAAGTGATTATCATGTATGAATAATTTAAGCGTTATACTGCACTTCTGCCTGTCATCACCTCACAGCATGTGAGTGTTAACGGGTGAGAAGTGATGCTTTAATGCCCCATAATGCACCATAATCCATATAGGCAAAGTGATTCAAACACAAATTACCCACTTCACTTTACATGTATTTACTTATGCGTGTGTTTCCCCTCGTTTACCCAGCATTAGTCCGTCTGCCTGGCTGTGAATTGGATTCCCTGACGTTGTTTAGCTTGCAGCTAAAAATAGAAAAAATAGTTCTTTCTTTGCCTCTTTCTTCTCCAACTGGAACCGTGAATCTTGCTTTTAAGCTTATTAATCATGGCTGTCGCTAGTCCCAGAGGTCCCCAGCCCCCCCCCCTCTCATTGGGCAGTTTACATCCGAGGGCCGTAACCAGCACTGTGCTGCGTTCAGGTCTCATGGGAAAGGCTGGAGATGTGACGGTTCATCTCTGCCAGGATTTGACCCAGATAAGTCTTTGAAATAGGTGATATTATTTTGTACTAAAATTCAGTTATACTCAGGGAATAGAAATGTAAACCCAGAGAAGGGAATCTGTCTGGTTAAAATATTATTATTGATGCAAATGTAGGTCTACTTTTAGGATACTGATTAAAAAGTGTAAGAGAATCAGAACACTTTATTTTACCCAGGCTTTCTCCATTATAAAGTGAAATAAAGATCAAAAAAGTAAGAATGTGCTATAAAAAATACATACATTTATATAATCATAAGAAGTAAAGTCACATGTCTATTACAAATTAAATAGAATAGAAAACAAACTAATATAATTAAATTATAATATACATATAAAATAATACTCACTTCCTGAGTTATTATTCCAGAGCTGCACTAAATGACATTATGTCAAAGGACAGATACTTAGAGATCTAAATCTCTCTTTGTGACTGGGAAATTGTAAATATCATGTTTTGACGACTTATCAATTTCCATGACTGAACTCATATAGGATGCAATAATACTTTACAAAAAGGTTCCTCAGTCCAATGTATTTTAGTATCAGTAGAAAGGAATCTTTGTAAAAGCGATGATTTCTGTCACATAACCTAACTAACCTTTCTGGCACATTACATCAATAATACACATCTGATAATGTGCATGTGTATTCATTTCTCCAACACAAACATTGGTAAAGGTTGCGATTTAGATATTTTTATACAGATGTGTTTTTTCCCCAATGACATTGATTTGGTTAGTTTAGAAGGATTTAGATTAATATTGCAAAATATAATTTTTTATATCGAGTTTTATTGGTTTATTTGAACAATGTGATCACATGATTCCCTCTGATATGCAGATCTGTAAGCTAGTAGCTAAGCTAGTCATTTCAAATATACTGACGAAACTTACACTTACTGTATGAAACAGACTAACTCTGCCAGCAGGGACAGTTGGCAAAGTTTAAATCTGCAAACCTCAACATCCCTCCAGTCCCAGCTGTGTGCATCACTTTTTAGTGTCCCCGTTTTCGTTGTGTTTTGAGCTTCTTGCAGCAGTTTGTAATTGCAGGGTCTCGTTCATGCAGCGCTTTAAGTAAACCCTGCACATGTTTAGTGAAGTTGGTGAATGTTTTCTAAATGCTGCGCATGTGTTGTCAAGTTGCTGAAGATGTTTCTTAATTTGCATGTGTTTTTGGAACATTTCTGTTTTTATATTCACATCGTTTCAGAATCTGCAGCACATTCCTCCTAATGGAAGTGTTTTCAGGTCGTTTTGCAAGTTGGCACCTGTCGGCCATCACACTTTACACTGTGGTATAAGTACTTTTCGTAAAGTACAAGATCTGAGAAATTCTTCCACCACCCCAACAACAATACATAATATTACTTTGAGTGCGCCATGAACCAGTGTCGTCACACTCTGTCCCAGGGGTAGTCCTCTTTTTTCTAGGAAGCTTCATACATACCCTTAATTCTCAGAAAGCCTTTCCTACTCTGAGCTTGGCTTTCAGTTCAACTTTCAGGGTGATTCCCAGGAGAGATTCTGGGATGTTTGCATCTGTAACCAGATCCAACACACATATTTTAGTCCAGCACACAATACAGTCTGTCAATTATGTCTCTTTTTTTGTGTAAAAACCTATTATACCGAAGTTCCCTCCAGAGGGAGTTTCTCTCCAACACGGTTTACCAATCGCAACAGAGCCGGCCAGCTAACCAATCAGAACAGACTGGGCTCTGGTTTCAGACAGAGGGTGAAAAGAGCTGCTGCAGCACAGGCAGTATGAGAAAAATAAAGAGCTTTATGAACATTAAAACATGTAAACATACATATGCAATACAAATATGAACCTGTAAATGAACAAAAAAAACGTTTAATGATCGAAAATGTGGCAGCCGACTCCATGAGTGAATGATGCTGTGCCTTTTGATGAGAATTATTAGGCTGCCTTTACACGGGAACGTTTGCGTTTATGCACAGTATGCGTTTTCAAAAAAGTCTTCCGTTCACATGCATTCGTTTCATTTAACGTGTCTGTTCAAACGAGACTGCTGGAAACGCTGTAGTACGTATGCCGGGACTGTAAGTGGCGCTGTACTTCCACACGAGACCGTTCGAAAGTGCTGGACACGCTGTAGTACATATGCCGGGACTGTAAGTGGCGCTGTAACTTCCGCCACAAAATACACCAAAAGCAGCGAAGAAGACCCCGGAGCAGCCCCGCAGCAATGTTGCCATGGCTACCCTTCTGTTTATGCCCCGCGGTGGATTTAGCAACATGTAGTAGTTAATGTAATTCTCCATGTCCACTTGTTGCTGATGGTTGTGGTAGAGGAGCTGTAGATTTTGCACTAACATCTGTAGCATGGTCGAGCTGTAGATGTTGTACTAACATCTGTAGCATGGCCAGTAGCTACTGTCAGTAGCTACTGGCCATGCTACAGCAGTGAGCAGGAGAGGTGGGGAGAGGCGGGGCTATCGTTATTTTTTCAGGAAATATTCGTATAGAGGCGATTACACGGACTCGTTTGACCCCCCAGAGAGTTTCGTTTGCAAATCTATCCACCTTGAGACCCGTTATCGTTTGTGGGGTCCGTTTGTTACGGCCTCGTGTAAATAATAGGGCTATACGCAAGAGAAACTATGCAGATACAAGCCGTTTCGTTCTTGTGTAAAGGGCACCTTAGACTGTTAATTTACCTTGAATTCACCAGCCAACTTCTGGTAAATGTTGGTTGTAGTTGCTACTGTGGCAGGGAGCCAGTCTCAGTTGGAGGTCAAGCTTGTGCTAACAGTCAAGTTGATATGTGATGTTTTGTATCCAATGCACCATCTCTTCCATATAATAATAATAATAATAATAATAATAATAATAATAATAATAATAATAATAATAATATTGGGAGGGATGAAACACTCTTTATGTTAACACATCTGCAGTTTCTCACGGGAGCATTTTGTCATCGGGTGCAGTTAATTGCGCCTGGATCCATACCTCTGGTGTTAACTTTGCAGTTAATCACAGCAGTAGTTTTTAATTTTGCACCTCAGGGATCCTGGCTCGCTATGCTTGTGCAGAAATTAAAGAACATTGTGCTTGCATCAAGACAGCATTCTCTAAACAACAGCTCGTACAAAAAGGGTTTGATTGTCTAACTCGTGCTGCAGATGTTGCTTTATCCTCAAGCGGTAGAAACAATCCTATTCTAGTTCACTCTAAGGTTGTCAAATCGAAAAAAAATGACCTGTTCAGGTGGAGGTTTGTATTCAAATATAAACATTTGTTCCCAGTGTTTAACATTTGGGAGTGATTTGCAGAAAGAGCTCAGGATAGATGTGAGTCTTCCAGGATGTTTTTCAAGAGATTGGTACATTACTGCCAGAAGGAGCATTGGTCACATCTGAATAGAGAGATAAACACTTGACTAATATTCATATTAACCAATAAGCCCGTCAGTATAAGTATCTCAATCTCCCACATGTCTCACTCAACATCCTTCCCACTCTTATTTTTGCACACAGCTCCATTTTTTCTCTCTCTATAGCAGAGAAGACGAGGGAGACGGTGAGATGAGTGGCAGATGAAAATAAAATGGATGGGAGAGAGAAAATGAAGCTGTAAGGAAGAAAGGAGACAGAAGAAGAGAGTGACGAGAGGTAGTGTAGTGGGAATAAAGAGACAGAGATACTTAGAACAGTATGTCCTGGCTTACTGACAGTCTTATTGGCAATTAAGTCTAAAGTCTCACCACATTCTTTTTGTTTCTATAACGTCCCTTTTCCCCTCCCTTTTGTATCTCTATTCTTTTCTCCTTTGCTTTTCCATTATATTTGTCTTCCTCTTTCTCCTATTGTTAATCAGATCCTTCAGTCACACAAGTACTTTATATACTTACTGCATTCACATAATGAATGGAGCAATCACTGTATAATCATGTGTGCGAGCAACCAGGCATATTGTTTGACAAGAGGCTGCCCTGGTAACCAAAAGGAGATGGAAATAAGAATGACATTTTCAGGTTCATACGTGTTTTGGGTTCTACATGCTCTGATTTATTTCGTATCTGCTCTCTCTGCGTTTCAGCACCATCATTGCAGCTGCAATGACCTTACCTAAGTCCAAGCAGCTAGGCATAGGTTGTATGCATTTCTCCATGGATTGAGCCTTTTTCTACTGTTACAGTATTCAAAGCACGTAGACCTGCTGAGACCAAGTCAAAAGACACATGAATATCAAACTTTTTGCACAATGGGAACACAGAGAAACTAATTTGCTTCAAATACCAAATTAAGTATGAGCATAGACAGCGCTATTAAGGGAATACAAGCGGATCAAATGGTCACTGAAAAAGGTTTCCTCGCAGCTCACTGGTCATTGCTTTACAGTACCGCTCCCCCAGACCTTGTCACTTTCCAGGGCCACATTGTTTTGTACAATTGTGAGCATAAAGTTGGATCTGATGAGAAGACATTTAAAATGTAAAAAACTCTTTTGCAGGACCATGACCTCTGACCCCCCTAAAGTTTTTGAGGTCTATTCACCATAGTCTATTAAATACTATGAGCATTTTAGCATCCCCGGGCTCAATTGTCCTATACATAGTTGAGCGTTTTTTTTTTTTTTTGGATGGCTATATTAAAGTATGTGTTTGATAAAAGCTTAAGAAATGTTAACATTTAGTTCTAACTTTTGAATGTCTGAAGCGTGTCCGCCTTTAGCTAAGAGGTAGCGACTTTCAGCCATGCGACCATGATGCTTTTTACGTCTGGCATTTCCATTTAAGCTTTAGCTAATATGTGAATAAATCTGCAAACCAGAATGGGTCATACACGTGTGTTTGCCACGGATATCATTTTCTGCAATGGAAAAATGCCATTAGATTTTGTCAAGGGTTAGTTATGTAACTTCAGGGTCGGCCTGAACACTACTTTATTTGCCTCCCCATACTGGAGGCTTTAATGCCGCCTATCACTATGAGTATGATGTATGAAGCTAAAACTATGTGTCATTATTTATATAGTTGCTAATGTGTGTGCAATGTGCATTTGGTAAAAACAACATTCCCTTGGGAGTAAATTAGTTAGAGTGTAAATTATAATATCAGTACTGTGCATCACCGTGCCTTTCTGACTCCGTAAACTATGTTTGAGGTTCGGAAAAAACTGTGTACACACTGAGATCTTCAGTGTGAAACGACTTCTGAGTGCACTTAGTCGGCACATTGAAGATACTACCTTGTGCTTGTAAGTCGTTGGTAAATTGTTGGACCATTTCGGATCCAGTGTGGGCAGGAAAAGCACTTAAACACCTCATTAAAACATTTACCATTGGAGTTGTTGGCACACAGTAGAAGTACTGGAAAATTCCCCGTAGGGCATATTTAAGTGAAACTTTTCTACCATTGCTAACACAGTCTGACTGTAGAGCAAAATCTACTGGATGTAATTTGTTAAATAAATTCAATTGTGTGTGTGTGTGTGTGTGTGTGTGTGTGTGTGTGTGTGTGTGTGTGTGTGTGTGTGTGTGTGTGTGTGTGTGTGTGTGTGTGTGTGTGTGTGTGTGTGTGTGTGTGTGTGTGTGTGTGTGTGTGTGTGTGTGTGTGTGTGTGTGTGTGTGTGTGTGTGTTGTAAATCTGTCTGCCTCCGCTAACTGAGTCGCAGTGCAGAGCCAAATCAGATAGATAAAATTGAACGCCAAAATGTGTGTATGACTCTGAGACTTTGAGTCTTCGAGAGCCACCAACAATATCTATCCACATGTATAGAAATGGAATAAAATTACCATGACATTGAATGTGTGATTGCATTTGCCTCATATATACTCTACCAGTACTTATTACCCTGCTGTAGATGCAAACATGATGTATTGCATTTTAAAGATGTTTTCATGAAATGTTGTGTGTGTGTGTTTCCCAGTCCAGTGCCACGCACACTGCCTGTCGTGCTCGGGGACTGCGGATCATTGTGAAAGCTGCAGGGACCCGAAGGCCTTCCTTCATCTTGGCCGCTGTCTGTCCGTCTGCCCAGCCGGCTACTTCTCTGAGGGACGAGTGTGTGAAGGTAAGGCGCTCTTTTGAAAAACTAAAAACTAAAATACCTACTCAAAACATTGACTTACCTTGGAATGATCTCCTTTCAAACACAGTTAGAAAAGTGCTTTTTGCATATAAACAGAACACATTTAAATGCAACAAATGAAATGAACTTAAAACATTATAAAACACAGAGAGTGAAACAAAGTAATTAAACAATAAAATCAATCTTACCAAAGTAAAAGTACTTTGCATCAAAATGTACTTGTGAAAGCAAAAGCACATTTATGTGAAATTACTGGATTATGATTATAGATGCATTTATGTGTTCATCGCGGTTATCAGAGCTAGTGATTGTCCAACTAATTTGAATTACTTTTTATACTATTGCTGGATATCTTAACCTATCATTTTATTTCAAAGATTTTTTCCAGGTTGATTTCTATTTTGTATAAGCTAATAATCTGAATCTGTAAAGTAATGTACAATAATCGCATAATAGGATGTTGATAAATAAATAATTTGGAAGGCAGGTCACAGTAGACCAAAGTTTGTCCCCTCTCCCTTCCCTTACAAAAATATTGTCGCTACATGCGGCGTGTTGATTGGTCGGATCCTCACTACTCGTCACAGGGACAGTGCTAGCTTCCTGTTCTGCGCCCAAGCATGTTTCTGCAACCCAACAACACTTGCCTTTACTGATTATGTCACTGCCAAAGTTAAAGGGGAAATATAATGCTAATTTGTAGGTTTCCAGGTCTTCCAAATCGCTGCTTTGTCATTGCAGCTGGGGAATAACTGTAATAGCTCCATTATCTATCTATCTATCTATCTATCTATCTATCTATCTATCTATCTATCTATCTATCTATCTATCTATCTATCTTCCATCCGTTCTTTCATCTATCCATCCGTCCATCCATCCATCCATCCATCCATCCATCCATCCACACTTTGTCTAAGTGTGTGCGCTTGTTTTGAGCACCCAGAGCCAAGCACCTTGACCGAGCTCTGACCCGCGACAGCCGTAATCGCTTTAGTATTTTCACTGCATTGAATCCCTACCATCCCATTGACCCGTTCTCCTAGAGGCAGACATGTACTGCTCACAGCTATCATGAAGCCGTAAACACCTCACACCCCATCGCCGCAAAGCTATCAGGCCCAGATAAAGGTATTAACTTTAAAGTCTAGCGGCTAATGCTAGCAGCTGCATCTTTAACGGCGTGTGCCTTTGAGAAAGATAGAGAGATACTTGTGTCCTAAATGAGTCGATTGTGTTTAACTGTTGAATTTATTCAACCGGGAAGGTCCTTCACTGAGATTATAAATGTCTTACAACAAGCAAAGACAGCAGCAGCACAAGAATACAGAAGTCACCAAAAAGATGATGCCAATTTAGAGGGGACTAAATATGAAAATGACTACATTTGGGTTTTTCAAGTGCCTAACAAAGCCAAACATAAATGTCTGCAAACATGTGTCTCCTCTTCCTATGTCACATCATGCAGATGTACTAAAATATGTCTGCAATTTTGAAAAATCAATAAATGACTTAATAATAATAATTAACCTTTAGAAGTAACCATTTTGTGATGTTAGCATAACATAGCATAACAAATGCAACATGTATTATCGATCCTTTTCTATTTGAAAGAGTTCAATAATAAAAACACAAGGCAAGTGGTAACATGTATTCATGTGTAACTCATACAAAGGAACATTTTATACTTGACAGCTTTTAGTATTCTTCACTTCTTAAAGAATATCAAGTTATTCAAAACATATAAATAGGATGTCACGTGGGTAGGTTAATAACGGTCATGGTATCTTACCTTGTTCTGAGGAATCAAAAAAACAACTATGAATTATCTGATTTTTTTTAAGAAAATCTATTTTCAAAGATGCATTTTTCTATTTGAATAATGTTGCTTATTAGCTGTGCATTCATCCAATCATGCACCAGAAGTCTAAAAAACGCTCCACTTTCCTCCATTAATCCCACACAGCCTAAAACCCAATTTTTCGTGCATGTGGGTGATGAAAACAAAGCTGCGCGTCTGAACTTGCATTGTTGATAAGACCCCTCTCTTGTCGCCCCTTCTCCTCATTTCCCATCAACATCTCTTTTCATATTTTCCGACATCTCTTAAGCCTTGAGTCTATCGATCTCACAATCTCTTTTTTTTTCTAATCCGTTCTTGTCCTTCTCCCCATCGTCCTCATCTTCCCCCTGATCGGGATCTTTATTTGCTCTGTTGTCACTCCTGCTATCTCTGCGCGAGTGGGAGTCAGGAAGGTTTGAGGGGATTTCGTTTTCATTCCGCAATTTTGAGTTTTCTCATTAAATAACAGTTGAAGTCCCCTCATATGCCTTTTCTCTCCAATTCCTTCTGCACCGGTTCCATTATTATGCTTATATAGACGTCTACAGAGTGTGTGGATGATTTATTTGCTATGTGTTAGAGTGATGCTTTAACCAAATTAGTCTTAGACGTTTTTCATAAGTTTTTCAAGTTTTAGATAACTCTGCTTTGGGGTGATACAAATGAATAAATCAATAAAAAGTTGATTTACTCTAGAGTCTAGGGTTTTGTTGCTAACAGCATTCGGGGCTGCTTTTGTAGGTGCAGACCCAACATATACAATCCAATTTTGAAAAAGCAAAAAGTTTAACCATGCAAAACTGTGAACAACTTCTTTATAGGTTTATATTATGTTGAATGCAGCATTGACCAAATCATTATGATTCATTCATATTTATTCATGCTTCTCACTGGCCCCCAAAATCATTTTTTGTGAATTGATGGGAAAAGAATCGAGGCCTTAAAAGTAAAAAAAAAAAACAGACATAAAGAGACATGGAATTTGAATTTATATATTTTGTGCAAACATAGAAATTTAAGTTATTTTTCATTTGTTTTACTTAACTTTAGTTTGCTGTCTAAAACCAGAGCCCAGTCTGCTCTGATTGGTTGGATTGTCGGCTCTGCTAGGTCAACTGCTTAGAGATGTCCCGCCCCTTAGCCTATCGCGTACAATATGTCGGAGTGCTAGCCAATAGAAGGGCAATTGCTACATAGTGATGCCATTATCTTACGGAAGAAAACAAAGGAATCAAATGGATGTTGTGTGAGTAACTCCTTCTGGAAGTAACACAGAGATGATAGCCTTTGCAGACCATTTACATGCACAAAAAACTATATAACACACTACAGGAAAGGGAAACCCCATTATATGGCCCCCAATGGTTTCCTCTGGGACATCCCAGCTAGAGCAACATGAGTTTAAACTCCCCGACATGAATGTACAGGGTTTCCCTCTGATGACCTGCACATCAAGGTTCTCTGGTTTATTCGCCTTCCACTATGAGATATAATAGGCAGTTTAATAAATGCTCAGATAAGAAGACAAAATAAATGTTTTTGAAGTGACTGACACTCAGAATCCTCTCTCCCTCCTCTCCCTCCTCCTCCTCCTCATCCTCCACAGCCTGCCAGTCATCCTGCACCACCTGTTCCAGCAGGTGGGACTGCCAGTCCTGCGGCCCCCAGCAGCCCCTGCTCAGCGCTGATAGCGGCGAGTGCCTGGCTTCCTGTCCTCCGGGTTCCTACCAGCAGGACAACACACACTGTCGCCGTGAGTATATAACACCTTTGTGTGACCTATGATAACACTTGGAGGTCATTATGTAGATTTGGCTCGGATTCAAACTGAGAAGGTCACACTAGGAAAGACGCAATTCCAGAATAACTTTTATTTAAACATTATTTATACAGGCAGTCTCATTGAGATCAAGAGAGACCTAAGAAATGTATCTGAAACAACACATTATATAACATTACTTTAACTTCAGCCAAAGCTTTTATCCAGTAAATTACAGTGCAAAAAAACCTGAAGATACAAACTCAGAACAGCAAGAAAGCAGCAGATACATTCGCTTTAAACAACCCAACCCATTGTAAGTGCTGGGGAATTACTTTCATACTGTATAAGCTTATATTTTAAGTACTTCATTTTTTGTGTTAGGTATAACAGCCAAGGTGTAGTTGAAACAGGTGGGTGTTTTGTCTGTGAGGGAAGATCAGCAGTCTTGATATCTATGATCTTGATATCAGAATATCATATTTCATGAATCTTGTTCCACCTTTTTGAGCCAAGATAGCAAACAGGAGGGTTTTTGTTCAGGGCTACCTATGTCCGGCACACGTGTTGAAATCTCCCAGTGGAACACAAGACTTTATTTTAAGCCTTAAAGGTCCCATTTTATATTGTTTTTCATCAATATATTATAGGTCTCAGATGTATACAAAACATGTCTCTGAAGTACTTTGCTCGAAATACCAAACAGATCATTGTAGCATCCCATAATCCCCTCTGTTTCAGCCCTGTTTCAAAAGGGCTGATTCTCTGTCTGTTACTTTAGATGAAAATAAGGAGCCCCTCCCCACACCCCTCTGAGAGATATTTGGTTAGAAAGAACACAATGGTGCTCTAGGAGGAGATTCAGGTGATAAGGTGGGGGGGTTACCTTGGTTGGTGATTGGCTAATGGTTACACAAGCCAAAAAAACGTTATGACATCATAAAGCGGCCAAAATCTGATCAGCTCATTTTCAGACAGGTTTTTATATAAATGGATCAGGACAAAAAGTGAGCGAATCTTTTTCCTGAAACTTTCAGAATCTCTTTACACAGAGAGGACACATGTTTATGTAGAAGAGACATGAACAAGTGGATTTTGCATAATATGTGACCTTTAACCTCTTAAGCACGGCGGTCCCCCCATTGGACCCCTCCCACCGTTTTTTTTCGAGATAATGTCTCAGGGCTTCTTAACATTTATGAAACTATTAATGTGTAGCACCAGATTAACGGGAAGAATCTCAGCTAACTGAAGATATGAACCATTTTTACCAAAACAAAACACAAGTCTCATAAGAAGGGTCTAAATGACCCCTGAGCGAAACAATTCTAATGCACTGCGGCACACAATTCAAGATAAAAATACCCTTATTACTTATCGTAGCTGCACATACAATATAGCCGATTAAAGCTGAGACTCCACTGATTATTTAGGTATAGTATCATCACTGAGCGATCCGAACTTGCGACAGGGGAAGCAAACACAGACATCACAACACGTACCTTTACGGAGCTTTTACGGCAGATCGTCTCACCGTAGCTGTAAATTAGGTCAAAAGACATGTTCAATGGCATTAAAACGAAAAAAAAAAAATGCTATAACTGTTGATCCATAGGTTGATAATGTACCTGTGCTTTTGAAGAAATTATTTATAATCCATAATTCCATTTTTTATGTAAAAATCGGAGCGGAAAAGTTAGCTGCTAATGGTAGCCACCAGAGTGTATGCAGCTTCCGGTTTTGGTAACGCGTCACTCTCGCTCCTTATTTGTTAACGTTTTGGTGTGTATATAACTTTCCCTCGATTCCATTGGCTCTAGCGGTTATAAAGAGATTTCATTCATCAAAATCGACCAAGGGGGGCCAGAGATAGGTCAAATCCACCCAAATGACCCCAGAAGTGGGTTTTTTTGGCAAAATCTCTCTAAAAAGGTCAAATTTCACTTGTTTTGCATCAATCTTGATACAGGGTACTTATTATATGTTGTACTTTGGATTCCTAAAGCTTTTAGTCTACTAACCCATCATCCAAGGGTAGTTTTCACTATAAGTAAAAAATAATTTTTGGACGGACACTATAATTTACAGTTTTTTACTATGTAAAATCTGAATTTTCTTTAAAATAAAAAACATCTATATTGATTCTGACTTTTCTACATCCAACTCACAGGTTTATCATTACATTGAGAAAAAAGATTATTAATTTAAGGGAAGATATGGTCATTTGTTCTGGGAATGTCATTTTCGAGCCTGAGACCTGAAAAACAGGCTCAGGGCTTAAGAGGTTAAACCATTCTCCGGACATTAGTGAGTAAATTAGTTGGCCATGTGTTGTTTCTGCAAGGGTGTCCATCCAAACGGAGAGTGGAAACCTATTATGAGTCCAAAATGTGTTATTTTGGATAAAGTGTAATGCTCTATAATACACAGCTATAATGTCGGTGACAATATACAATATCTCCGACGGCCATCAACATTTGTATGACTCAGCAAGAGTAGTGGGAGTGGCATCTGGAGTTGTATAGGCAGGGTAGTCAGTAGTTCTGAGGCAGTCTAGCTAGTGTTTAATTTCTCTGGAAGATTTGCTAAATTAAGGTTGAGATGAGAGGGATAAGGTTTGTTCGGTTGGTTCATGATAGTTTGAGAGTTACATTCACATTATTAACTAAATTGGCTCTCTTCAGACACTACTATATATCTAACCACTAAAGGAAATCTATTTTCCATCTTTAAAGATTTAAGGACACATGTTTGATGATTTCATTTTGGAAAGAAAAAACGTTGTCTTAGAAAATATATGTATAACGAACTTCATACGATCTGAAATATTTTACATCAAATGCTGGATTTTTCTCTTTTTTTATAAAAGGAAGTCCTTCTTTTGTCTTTCAAGCTGTCCTCTCTTGAATATTTTACGATCCTTTGTTTTCTCCAATTCTTTCTATTGTTGTTATCTAATCCCATCGCATTCTGACATCTGAAAGATATAAATATCATCTTCCTGCCAACCACTTTCAGTTCAAACTATTGGCTTTGGGGCAGAAAGTGCCTTCACAGTCCACAGTTGGTAAATCGCAATCTCATATTCTCTCTGTGTCTTGTTTCCCGAGGATTGTTTCAGGATAAGTTGAGTGGATTTTGTAACTGAATATTTTAAGATGTGACGTAAGTAGGCACATTCTCTGGGGGTCCGAGTATTACAGTGTTGTGGCTTTGCTGACTATAGGTTCTAGGAAGTCTGTTTTATTGCATTCTAGCTGGACTATTGCTGGACTTATCTTCCCTGCAGAATTGTGTGGAAAAGTTCAATGAAGTTATGTTTTGAAGTGGTTTGTTTGTACCTTTCTTCCAATATGTGGCTCTCTCCTCCCTGCTCTCCCGATTATTGTCTGCACACATAGTCTTTCAAAAGAACATTATAAAAACCAATTTGCACAAAAAAAGAGAAGAACATTTAATGGACTTGGAAATTCCAGAGTCTTAAATTGGCTTTTGGCTTAAGTTTGCCGTTTTATTGTTATTTCACTCAAGTGAAGCCGGGTGTGTTTCAACATAATTACTGCTGCAATAAGCTACACTCTCTGCCTCCTGTCAATCACCCAACACCCACAGGACAACAACAGAAAGTCTCTTTTACTAATAAAGAAAATAGCTTATATTGTCAAATCCCTCTGTTATTGTCTTTAGGTTGTCTTATGGTCCTGTCTAATTTCCACTAGTTCAAGTGAAGGCAATACAATCAGAAGCCAAACATTCATCCATACTTTGGAGAACGGGGGTTTACTTGCAAGGGGAAGAACAAAATATCATCTTCATCTGATTCAAAATATTTCATCTTACAAAAATGACTCATTTTTGTCTTGCTCTCCTCTGAATGCACCTGTTCCTTTGTTTGTGTACAGAACATTTTTGCCCTTCTGAAATGTCTATTGTGTCAGGACTGGCAACATGGCAGACTGCACAATAGACACCGACCAATCAGGGCTTTAAGACTTGCGTAGTGCACAGAGGTGATGGGTAGGCAGGTGCAAGGGACCGATCTTTCTAGTTCCATCACCAAAAACATTCTTCATCTTTTGATTTGACATTTTTATAATTGTCTGGAGAACAAAACTCCTGCGTTGAGTCATCTTCATAAAAAACTTGATAGAAGTTGGCAACCCAGGTGAGGGAAGAAAAAAGAATTCTGGCATCATGCTGCGTCGATTCTCTTCTACAATACACACAAAACAAGAGTAGTTTTGATTACCAAAGCCACACATGTCTCTCAGGCTGTTAGTGTATTCTCTGGATCTTGCTTTGAACGGGAAAATGCCAAACATTGAACCATACTGCAGTAGGGATGGTTACATGAAAAGACGGATTGTGTTTAGGCATAATGTGTTTAAACAACCTCTGATATGTCCAAATGACCAATCAGAATTGAGTATTCAACTAAGCTGTGTAATAATGCAGTTTAACCTATTTCCTAGTTAGTCAATTAGTCTTGCTTTCTGAGGATCCATTTGGTAGTTTGGCCGGAAAACATTTTAGTGTTTGAAAGGAAACTAACATGATAACCTCACTTAAGCTGAGTCACAGACACAATTTTCAATCTTCAGTTTATGAAGACACATGCATTGTTGTTTTATAACCTACCAAGGCTCTCTGCTGTCTTAACAGTGAAATAAAGCAAGACAGGAGTTTAGATCCCCCTGTACACGGTGCTTAATGCAGGATAAATACACGACAAGGGACGTCTACATTGACTGTTACTCAACCCAATCTACTTTAAAGGTCTCCCAGCGCTCGAAAGCCCGGACCGATAAATAAAACCTGTGGCTCAGTGAGCTAAACCCCTGTGGGCATGCTAATACACTCTGAACGGTTTAGCCAAGCGCCTCCATCAAGTGAGGAAGACCTGCTGTGACTCCTGGGGATGATGGGTAGAAATAGAAAGTAGAGAGAGGAGAGTGGGAGGGAGAGCAGAGAGTAACCACAGCCGGGTTCTGCAGCTCGATTTCACACCTTAATGAATATTGTCAAGAGGATTGGAATTCAAGACTTCCCAGTGCACAAGCTCCTTGAACGGCCTTACATTCGATACACAGCAGCAGCCGTAGTTGGAAAACCAGGTCTTTTGTATCTTGCCTCCATCCATCTAGCTTTTTGTACTGGATACAGGACTAGCTATAGCAGAAACCCATGGTGGATATCCCACTTTATACATTTACGATGCCTCTGTTCTCATTTGGTGGCATACACGCTGGCGTCATCCATTGTAGAATACCCCTCTCATGTATTAATCTACCCTGCAAATATTCCATTTTATTAAATGATGCAGTAAAAGTAATTAACCCTCCTGTCATGTTTGGGTGAAATCTGACCAATTTACTACTTTTATAATCATAAATATTGTTTTACATTTGATTGCCTCAAGGCCTTATGATATCCTCCACAGTAGGCATTTCCATATATACAATTGCTGATCACCCCTTCAGTGAATTTTTTTGTGGTTTAGTCAACTTTGTTACACCTAATGTATTCCCCGTCAAAAATGACCACCATAGGAAATGATTGGGTATCCCTAGAATATGGTAATCAGGTGGTACACGCCCACAAATCTACAACCATGTTAATTTTGGAATACATTTACAGTGTTTCAATGCAGTTACAGTATTCATGTAAACCAGCAGTCTGAGACATGTTTCACATCTTAAAAGGGTGTATAATAATATTTGGTGATGATAAATGTTTTTTGTGTTCAAATAAGACCAGTTAAAACAGACCGTGCAAATTTGACTGGGAACACCAAAGTAATTCGCCTTCATTGGGTATCTGACCAGGTTTTAGCGATTCAGAAATACTTTCTTTTCCCAACACAAACCCCTTGGTAACTAGTCAGCTTTAAATCTCCAATTGGCTGCCATGAGGGCAAAGCCCTTTTGGAGTTTCCATAGCAGATTCTCCTGTTGAAGGAGAAAAAGAGGATTGGAAAGTGGGCCTGTGTAAATCAGTATGTGATTAGGTCGAGGCTATTAGCGTGGATTTAGCCTGAGTGAACTCTTGTTCTAATGCTTGTTTACGGGGGGAAATAAAGAAGGGAGGAAAGAGGGAGAGGTAGAAGAGAGGTAGAGTCGATGAGAGCTGACAGTCGTTAATAGTGTTTGGTGTTTGGAAAGCGCTGGAGACATTGTAGTAGATCTTGGCAGAAGACCAGGACCACCCAGAGCCGGTGCGTTCCCGGAGGCCCCGGTGGGTTTCTGTAATGCCTCTGGGCTCATGACAGAAGGCTTTACTGCGTCTGCTTCTGCGTGTATTTAAAGTCAGGTTGTTAATAATTATGGGAGGCGTTTTGCTAAAGATATTCTCTCTGCTTCCTCCCACTTCTCCTTTTTCCACTGTCCTCTTCAACCCACTTTCCCGATACGTTATTGCCCACTTGTCTTTTATGGCTCTGGGAGATAAACACCATTAGCATGTAGCACAAACTGTCTTCCTGCCACGATTTCCAGTGTAGAATATGTCCACTACACGTCACCATTAATATCTCTTACATTTTAATATCACTTTTGGGCAGGAAGTAGTTTATGACATAATGTTGAACTCCCAAAAGTTATATAGAAGACATTTTCAAAGGGATCTGCATCTTCATATGCAAATACTTCAACCTTGTTACACCTCAACTCCTAAAAACATCACTTGAGATGAAATGAAAGAGATGCATTTATAACTGTTTTAGGTCACATCCCGATCATTATGTGCACCTATTTAACAATATGGAGGCGGAGCTAATAGTCCTCTGTAGCCCCGAAACGCACTACATTTTAAGCCACTTTATAGGTAATCAATAACCCAATGTGTCATAGAGAGACCACTAACCTGTGTTCAGCCAATCAACATTTTAAATCAAGCTTTTAATTCTTATTTCATTCATGAAGTCCCTTACATACTGCAAGATAATGTGTCTTTGGACTATAATCTCTCATCACATCTCGTTTTATCACTCAAGGTTCGGGGGCCATTGAACCACGTCAGCACAGTAATCTCATATGCCCCCCCCCCCCCTCTTTAAAGTCCCAGAAGGCGAGAAAGTGAAGATTATCCCCTGTACTGTGTGACTGTGCATTCATCTCCACCTCCCCTGGTTTATGCAGAGTAGGCTTTAGAGGAGGTTTTTGGCAACTGGCCTGCTAGGATTACATTCGCTGATAACTTTGCGCTTCAGGCTGCACGGAAAAAATAAATTGCTTCCCTGCGAGGTGCAAGGTAAAAGACGTGTAATCCCCTTGTTGGACACAACTATTTTCGGGGGGGGGGAGTGTGTATGTATACATCTTGTCCATAGGAATGCTTATGGATGCAGGTTTGCTTCATCTGCAGGAAAACTAAATTTGAATGTCCAGCATGACTATTCCTTAAAGAGACAGCGGTTATTTTTAATCAAAAATATATTTGATTAAAACGTTTACCAATGTTTGAATGTCGCGGTTCAATGAGGGATTAATGCTTGATAAATTGTGATTTAAATTATTGTACATTTTATTGAGTGTGTTTCAGCAGGGTTTGCTTACAGTGTCTTCTCATTTTATAGAGATGGTTGCATGGACCCTTGAGCACTGAGATGAAGAAGGGGTCGGCTAGAAAGAGATACATTAAAATGTAACAGAAGCTTGAGAGAAACATACACAGACAGAAAGAAAGATGAAAAGAAATCCAATGTGAAACGCGAGAAAAAAGCCAGAAGGCTGTGGGAAAGAAAAAGCCTGGGACAGAGGAAAGAAAGAGGGGGGGGGGGGGGAGGGGGGCAGGGAAGAGAGAGAAACTAGACAACTTCAGAAACTCAGATTGTGAGAGTTATTGAGAAAGAGAAAGAGGATAGGCAGGTCCATGATGGCAATGAAAGCTGAGAAACACGAAAATGTAAAAGTGTACCAGGCCGCTATTTTACCTGTCTATCTACCTGTCATATTGAAGGATAGTTTTAAACCTGTAAATTATAGTGTCCGTCCAAAGAAAAACCATTACTTATAGTGAAAACCACCCTTGAATAATGGGATAGTAGACTAAAAGCTTTAGGAATCCAAAGTATAACATATAATAAGTACCCTGTATCAAGATTGATGCAAAACAAGTGAAATTTGACCTTTTTAGAGAGATTTTCTTTTGCATTTGGGTGCATTTTCCATATCTCTGGCCCCCCTCGGTCGATTTTGATGATTGACACCTCTTTTTAACCGTTAGAGCCAATAGAATCGAAGGGAAGTTCCTCAAATCCATCTAAACATTACCCATTGGTGAATGAGTGCTGCACAGCCAGAATGCCCAAAACCGGAAGCTGTCATACACTCTCGTTGCAGCTAATATGAAATCTCCGTTATTGACATAAATATGAAGATGAATTATCAGTAATCATTTCAAAGTGACACAGACACATTGGATTAACCTATGGATTAACCTTCAGCAGCGTTTTTATCGTTTTAATGCCATTGAACACAACTTTTGATCAGAAACAGCAAAAGGTAAGACAATGTCCCGTGTTTGCTACCTAAAGCTACATTGTGTGATGTCTGTTTTTGTTTCCCCTGTCGCGAGTCCTGGTCGCTCAGTGATGATACTTATATTTCTGGAATCTGTGGAGTCTCAGCTTGCTAATCGATATATTATTTGTGCAGATCCGATAAGTAATAAGGGTATTTTAACGTGAGTTCTGTGCTAAGTGCGTTAGCATTTTTTCGCTCAGGGCTAATTCAGAGCCTTTGTTATTACCCTTATGTTTCGTTTTGCAAAAAATTGTTAATATTGTCTGAAAGCTGAGTTTCTTCCCGTTAAGTGGATATGACACATTCATAGTTTATTAAATGTTAAGAAGCCCTCAGACGCTGTTTCTTGCAAGATGTTGCGTTTTGCCCCCCGTGGGGTTTAACATTAAAAGTAACCCTCAGTAATTCGATGTGCACATCATTTATAGCTGATTATCTTAAAGTTGCAAATATTGCTTTAAATCACTAACTGTTGATGATTTTAAAAGTCATACTGATAGAGAAGACTGATACAAAACCGTAAAATAAATGTGTAAAACTCGTTTGGTTGTTGGTTGGTGGCAATTTTCCACCCTGAATGTGGAGAAGGAAAGAAAAGTGACAGCTAGTTGAGAAAGAATGAGAGACGCACATAGAAAAGTACGGTGTGGAAAAAACCCATTCTATTCAGAGAATTGCTTTTTATTTCGCACACATTCTTAATAATGTGACACAAAACTTTGAATACTGCATCAACTGTATCATGCATGCACAATACACCACATGCAGCACACACTTAGGATTACTAATAATTATTTTATTATTCAAATATCCTTTTTTCCAGACAGATTTTTCCTCATCTTGCTAGTAGCCCTTTACCAAAACGGAATGCATAGGGGATGGAAATGCTGGCGGCCTGAATGGAGATGTGGTGACTCAAACTAACTGAATTTGCACAAGACAATAAAGTAAAGTAGAAATGGGAGACATAACACACCTACATTACAATCACAACAGAATAAGAGAACACTGATCTCTTCCCTGGTTGCACAAGTGTCTAATTTGGTTATTTCAATAAAAGAACGTTTAAATAAAAAATACATTTAGTGTTATTAAAAAAAGACTATATATATCGTCTTCAATATGACTGATTATTACCATTAAAATCACCTTTATAACATTCAGTTCTTCACCCTGGTGTTATTTGACTATGTAAAATACGCACTTTCATGTAAACAGGGAGTGCCACTAAAGTTCCTCCTGTTTACGTACCGCCACATACACGTGTAGTGTCCATGATATTCATTCTTGGAGGCAGTTCATACATCTCAAATAACTATTATTTTCTGGTCATCAATGTTAAGCAAATTTGGATAAGTTCGGATCAAATTTGAGGGTCAAGAAAAAGTATTTGTTAAAAATATTCGCAATCTGTGAAAATCTTTACTACAAAACAATCTTCAGAAAGAGGCTTGTGTCTTTAAAATAGCCAGATGGTGGCAGTTATTTGCTACATGGCTTCAATTTACAACAAATGTTATTTAAATGTAGTCATTGTGCTCAATCAAAAGACAAACGAACAATTTCAAGTCAGACCACAACAGAAACTCAGGTAAGAGGCCTTGGCAGATATTCGGTAAGACCAAAGCTTAGTATGCTGGAGGATAAAAATAGCTAAACCAAAAGGGAAATAAAACGTATTACATTAGCCTCATATTACGCAACCCTGTTGAGAGTAATGTGTCTCTAGTAGTGAGAGAAGCAAGCCTTGTATGTGTTTGATCAAACATAAAAAGTATTGAGACTGACAGAAGAAATTATCATCGTTGTTGGGGAATAATTTGCCCTGCATGTCCTCCTTCGCCCTCTGACGCAGCTGGCCAACCTTGAGCAGCCGTTATCTCCCTTAAGGAGGGGCTGCACTCGCATATTGTTGATGTTGCCAGTTTATGACCGGGCAACTCTCGGTCAGAGATAGTTATTGTTTTGGGACACCTGGAACACGTCCTTCTCGGGGTGTAGATGACCCCGAGCCATAAGCGACAACAACTGTGATTCAGTGTCCTCAGCTGTTTAGTCTATCTATTGGAAAATGTTGATTATTACACTCTGAACTAGTTAAAAGCTCGAGCTACAGGAGGGGTCTTGAGAATTGATTGTGGCATCTCTACCCTGTGGTCAACTCGTGGCCCGTGACATGTCTTGTGAATTCTCCGGCCGAAGCTCCAAATAAACCGTCAGTGTTTTGCCATCAAAGCTCCAGCTCTCCTCGTGTCTCTCTGAGTCCTGACTCCAATTGCTTCAGAAGTTTCCCCCACAGTCGTTACCTGAGGAGAATCTGAGGGGTCGGGAGATTTATCTCACACTGTATGCTTTCCTGCTTTTTTGCGATAACATACTGGGTTAACTTCTGGCGTCTTCCATTAATTGAGTGAGATTTTCATCAGCATTCCCTAAATGCTGCTGCTGCTGATTAAATTAATGACCCTCTCTTCGGGTGAATATCCCCTTTTCCTGATGTGTTTTTCCCACTTCATATGTGTTCTGAACACGCCTAACTTCCCTTCCTCACCATTTCTTTACCAATGACTTTCACTTTTAATCTCTATCCTTTCATCTCTTCAACATTCACCTAATTTATTACCTTCTTATTCTAAATGTAATTAAGAGAGGAGTGGAGCTTGTATCTCATTTGTATTCCAATATTCCCCACTCTTTTTAAATAAATACTTGCAGAGCTCCAAATACAAATTCGAGGAATTTCAAGGGTTATCACTACTAGTCTTTACAAAAAGTAAAGTTTAGTAACATTTCTTAGGCAGAAGATGTTTTACTTTCAAAGCCCATTTCAATGAAAGTCCATTCAACTGAAGGTTCCAATGTTAATCTGCCCCTCGGAGCTCCACAAGGAACCTGTAAGGCTCCCCTGAAACTTTGTTTTTAAGAAGCTTTCAAGGTTTGTCAATATTTAACAGAAAAGTGTTTTTTACTTGATGTAACCTTAAGCAGAGGCATTATAAATTAAATATAATTGGAAAATAAGAAAACCACAGAAAAGTTTTTGAACAACCGTATTACGAAGGATTGATATGTTTCTTTAGGTGCTTCTCCAAAGCTCCAACATGTAATTACATTTTTAAAGAAAGACACTTTTTTTTTGGATGTAAGAGGAACATCTGTTGGATCTATAAAACCAATTTGGGTAACAATTAGTAGACATTTTTGAATCCTGCAGTGTTTCCCACAGATCTGAAATATACTTGTGGTGGTTGCCGAGAGAGAGGGGGACCACGGTCTACGAAAAAGGTTCCTTAATACTTTTTGGAACCAGACTGCAGCAGCTAGTTAGTGTGCATTAGAAATCTGGTGTTAGTCGTGAAGCAAACAGTGTTGTCAGTGCCAGAGTTGTCTGTATCAGAGCCAGCGTATCCACAGCACTCCTGTGTTGTCCTATAGTTTGTTTTTGTCTTTTTTTCTGTGGCATCTGGCTTCAGTCTGTGGACCGCTGGGAAATCATGCGTTGTCGTATACCAGTTGGTGTTGACATAGGTTTTTGGAGCTTTGACGTGTTCACACTCCCCTGTAGTTGTACATTTGAAAGGACACTCTTTGAGGTAACACATTCTCTAGACCCTTACTCTAATTTTAACCATCACAGCAAGATACCCATCCTAACCAAATGCTGCTCATTTTCAGGTTTCATATTTGTATTTTGTGCTTCTACTGTGACATGTTTAGATGCTTTAATGTTCAAAAAGTGCTATATCATGCTTTTCATTTTCTCACGCTGCCTGTGCTGCAGCACCTCTTTTCACCCTCTGTCTGAAACCAGAGCCCAGTCTGCTCTTATCGGTTAACTGACCAACTCTGTTGTTATTGTTCAACCGCTTACAGATGTCCCGCCCCTAAGCCTATCATGTACATGTTGGAGCACTAGCTAATGGAAGCGCAAGTGTTACATAGTGATGTCATTATGATAAGGGGATTAACAAAGGCAAATTGAGGTGTTTCAGGCAGGGTAAGAAATTCCTCTGAAGGGAACTTTAGGATTTTAGCCTTTGCAGAGTTATTCACTGCACAAAAACCTACATAACAAACTACAGGAACGGGAAACCCAAAAAGCATAATAAGGGCCCTTTTAGAAACAAGTCCTAAGCCTCGAAAAGGGTCTGGAAGGAGGGAGCTCAGGCAAAATGTCCTTAAATGTGTTCCTTTCCTCGCTATGTATTAGTTACAAGGACTGTCACACACAGATGAGTGTGTATGCAAAGATACACATGAACTTCACACACTACATTTCATCAAAAACTAAACGAGATTAATTCAATGGAATTATGAGATTGTGTGTTTGAGAGTGCGCCTTGTTCCTGGTTTATTTCATTCTCTCTTTGTTTTTACATCATTAATACCCTCTCTCTCACACACACACACACACACACACACACACACACACACACACACACACACACACACACACACACACACAAATATGTGTGCGTGCACTCCACACATAGCTCACTGGTAATGGCAGCTATGAAGACCACACACACACACACACACACACACACACACACACAATATAATTTAAAATACTTTATAAACATCTATTTCTTTCCTACATGTACATAAGGGCATTGTTTCTTTCAAATCAATCTTTTAGTTTCAATAATTGGTCCTCCAGAGTTTTGAAATGTTTTCTTTCATTGAGAATGACCATATTTCTCCATTTATTGTTGTCATAGTGACGTTTATATGGAGTTGTAATGGACTAGTAAGTGCAGGTGATTTTCAAAGCTTGTCACATACTTGAAAGTTAAAAGAGTTTTAGAAATCCAAAACAAATTGACAATCTTTGGATATTTTTTCTGTAATATAAAGCTTATTTACAGGACACTTTTTTTCTTCTATTAAATCCTCCAGGCTGTCATGAGTCGTGCTCAGAATGCCGTGGGCCGGGCCAGCAGGAGTGTGTGTCATGTTCCGACCCGGCTGCCTTGCTCAAAGACGGGGGATGTGTCCCTGACTGTGGCGCTGGTTTCTACAGTCAAGAAGGCGTATGCTACGGTAACGTTTACACATTTCAATACTGCACTACAGAAGAAATAGCAGAATTGTATTTAACACTGTTATGGATGTAGCAAGTTTTTTGATATGAGGATTGTTTGAGTATGGAAAAGTAATCCTAACCCGAATCCTCCAACAAACCAATGCTAATACAAGCTAAGATCAGGCGTCAAATGCTAAGGACACATTTCCCTAGATGGTTAATAAAGATATCACCTAGCCTAGACCCAACAAACACTTATGTTAGTCTTAAAACAATCACATTAGTTTAAAGATAAATCTTCTTTCAACATATTTTCTCACCTCATTCGTTTAACCTAAAATATTTACTGCAATAACTTGTTTACCAGAGCTTCCTTAAATAGACATAAACAAATGACATTCAGCTACATAAAATAACCTGATTGTTCTGTTTTGGTCTATTTTCTGCTTCTGTGAGCACACTAATTGGACTCTGGTTCTTCAGTAATAGAAAGTTTAATTGTTTAGTGTCTTTGCAAAATGTTTTAACTTTGGTCTATTTCGAGAAATCTGCTAATGCATTTTCCCCGCATGAAATATCTGAATTATTTGTTATTGTCAATAAAAAAAAGTAAAATAGATAGAGTTGAATTCTAAACATTTGAAAATTAAATAATTCCCAATTAATAAAGCTTCAAACAGGCAGATATGATATGCTATATGTGCTATTCTAAATGTTTAGGATGAAAAAGTACCTGACAAAGCTGCAGTCATCCGACTGAAATGTTATCGCTGTGTAGCTTCATATTTAAACAGACACATTCTAATGCACTGCTGCAGTAAACAGAAAACACACTGACACAATAAGAGGTTTATTTTTGCGGTCAACCGGAGGTGAAGGTTTGTTTGGGCTTGTTTTGTTTTTTTACAATCCCTGTCAAGCTTCCACTGCACATGGTGCCAAAATGATGAAGTCAGCAAAGTTAGCAAACAAACAATCTAAAAAAAACAATAATTAGCAGCTCTCTCTAGCACTAATGAGGATTCAGAAGCTATTTGAATAAGGAGATCCTGTATGAATATGGATTGTTTCTATTTTGGAGCGGTGAGATGAGGAAAAGCGAGAATAGGCCTCCCTCAGGGCGATGGTGAACTTAGCAGCACAGTTTGGCTCTTTCTTACCACCTGCAGGCGGGTCTCGTGGGGGGGGGGGGAGACTCTTCAACACCCCATGACTCATGTGGTGGACTTGAAGCCCTCAGCAGGGAGCCCTCACAGAAAATGTCAAAAGCCTAGGGAACTTTCTTGAGAAAAAGGTCAAATCCATTAGAAGTTGCCATTTTGAGTTTAGAGATGTGTTTTTAAATGTCAAGATCCGGAGAGAGCTGAAGGTTTCAACTTGTCAAGGTTTTCCCTCTCAGGGCCTTCTGGGTTAGATTTGATAGCTTTCTATTTGTGTCCCCTCCAGCATGCCGTAGGAGTACCTGTCATTGATTTCAGCCTCAGTTAGGATGGAGGCAAAGATCTGCCTGAGCTTGTGTGCATGTCAAAGTGTCATGTCAATATGGAATTCTCCACACGGTGGTTTTCACACACACACAAATGCACTTTAAATTACACTCACAACAAACTCAACCATAGTCCTGTTTGTTTCCAGTGTGAGAGCGGTTCCAGGGCCAGTTTGGAGCCCCTCCCCAATTGCGAACCAGTGTTTGGTGTTTCTACCGCAGCGGTGGCAACTCTCGGACCCCGAAAACTGGTTCGCATTTAGAACGAAATAACTGCTGGGCAAGAACCAGCTCCGGACTAAAAAAGCACCGGCACCAAACTACAACAAAACAGATTCCCGGTGGAAAAGGGGTATTAGGTTTCTGACTTTCAGGATAATTACAGAACGTTCTGTTAGGTTAGAATCTGAAAAGAGCAGCAGAGCTCCTTTTGGGAACAGCTCAAAGCTTAGTGTGTAACCCACTGAACGATATGCATGATGACCAAAACTATGCGACCAAAACTAACCAAATCCGTGTTTTCCAATATACCAAAAGCACCTCAACTTGGTTTGGCTTTTCACATGTGAAAATGTCCAGAGTCACAAAGTGAAACTCAGTTCTTCTTACAGAGTTTGGTTAGGAGCATTTCATCATTCCAGCCATAAGCCATTAACATTTACATTTTGCGATTCACAGCCTGCGATTCGTCCTGTGCCTCCTGTTTCCTTGACAACCCCAATTGCATGAGCTGTCTGCCGGAAGCCGCCTTGCACCATGGGAAATGTATTTCCCAATGTCCAGCACAGCATTACCTGGACGACAACAGCAGATGCAGAGGTAGGATTAATCTTGAACACAAATTCCTACCTACATTTAGTTTTTAAGTAAAAGAGAGGAAGGATTCAGCCATGGTTGTGTTTCCACCCTGTTCCCTTGTTCCTCAGTCTGCCACAGCTCCTGCTCTTCCTGTTGGGGTCCCTCTGTGTCCCAGTGTACCCTGTGCCCAGGTGGGCGCCTTCTTCACCAGGGTCAGTGTGTGGAGGCCTGTGGGGAAGGACTTTACTCCCAGGACACCACCTGCCACAGTAAGAGCTTCAATCTAATTATTTCAGGATTATACAAATAAGCTTATATGAAGAGCTAATAGTGATGAATACGTTTGGGACAGGTGTTGCCGATAGCTCACCAGAAATATATGGTGGTCCATGTACTGGCGCTCAATCTAACTGTGGCGGATGTGGGTTTCGATTTCGACCTGGGCACCATTTACGCGAGTCACCCCCTATCTCCCCCTTTCCAATCTGTCTCCATAATAAAAGCCTTACAAAAATTAAAAGGTCTTTTCATGAATGATAACATATGGAATTCTATTTTATATCTATGGTTTTATATCAAATGACCTTATGTACAGTCAAAAAAAGACATGTAGTCATTTTTTGAAAGACCCAAATGATCATTTTCAAATGTTCTCCCTTGATACTCTATATAGGGCCGCCTGCACAGTAAAATCATGGTAGGGAAAAGAGATTTTCTTCTGATCCTCACCAGTCTGCAAGCAAACGCAGTGTGGGGAGCAGACCAACAGCAGCTCCCTCTAAGCCCCTGCCTTTCAACTCCCAGAGCGTGTCTATCTTTTTCAGGGCTCTGCACTCACCTACAGTAGTGCCAACGCCTTGCTACCCTACTGGCAAAAAGTCCTTTAGCTGGTGCGTGAAGCTTATGCTCATTTACCTGAACACATCGCCCTTCCTTTAGTGACTTTGCCAGATCTGGCCAAAACCCCTGCAAAGCCTCAACCCGAGCAAAACATTAACTGTCAAATAGTTAACTGCATGAGAAATGAAGAAAAACACAAATAAATTGGTTAATTTTGTCATTTGCCTTTTAGATTGTCACCCCTCTTGCCGGTCCTGTGTGGGACCCTTGGCCTCAGACTGCCTCCGCTGTTTGAAACCAGAGGAAGCCCTCCTGCTGCAGTCCAGTCCCCTCCAGCACGGCGTCTGCACAGCCGGGTGTCCTACACACAGCTTCCTGGATCACATGCACACATGCAGAGGTGAGTGCATTTAAATGACTACATCCACTCAGGGGGATCAGTACCTGCATGGATAAGCTAGTGGGTCTCTTTGGTTTATTGCTAGGGTTGTTACAAGTAATCAAGCCAATTAAAAAAATATTTATCAGTCACTTTTGAACGGATCAGGGGCCTCATTCATAACGCCTTGCGTAGGATTGACGTAGGAAGGTTGCTTACGTAGTACAAAGCACAAAAATAGGTACATACATTTTCCGCCATTTTCCGATTCACAAAACATTGCGTACCGGCGAGGGAAGTGCGTACGGCACTCCCTACGCCTGTTTCCCTTTATAAATCACAATCGACTCGTAACGCCCATATTTGCCTATACATAGTCAAAGAAACGCCCATTCATTCATTCATTTTGACTGACTGCATGAAGAAGATCGCAGGAAATGACGACAGAACAGCTAAAAAAGACATCTCACACCGTGTCAGATTTTGGTTATTGTGGGGAGGTGGAGATAAATCATATTGTTTGGTGGATGCAGTTTGAACCAGAGTAGCAGCATGGAGGTCGGATCGTCACCAAAATAAATAAATAAGTGGTCCGAAAAAAGTTAATGACAAAAAAAATACACATAACCTTCCTCAGGCAGTGTGTTTGTCCCGGGGACAGGAGACACCCCCTTGATGAGAAACTGTAAGAAATGATCGGGGAATCCCTCCGGAGTGGAGTCATGACGACTGGATCTGAATTATTTTTGTTGTATTTGGTGGTTTGTGTTCCAGCTGTCGATCAGCAACTATATATCCATAATCCACCAGTTAAAGGAAATACAACTAATGGATTGTGTTATATTAGCTGTACAATTTACCACATATGGTGTTCTTAGTTTCCATACCTCCTGTGTTTTACTACGCAAACATTGCGTAGAAACTGGCGTACGCCATTTTTTGAGCGTATATCCCTTTATAAATGAGGCCCCAGGTATCACTAGCAGTATTGTCATTAAAGCACAAAAGAAAATCTAGATTTTTCAATCAAACTGCTAATATTGATAGAATATTAATTCCATAACAGTTTCGAAGTGCTGAAATAATTAGTCATCAATCAATTAGTCTATTGACAGAAAATACTTTGACGAGAATTAGAATTTTTGAATTTTAAAGACTAAACAATTAGTTGCCTGATCAAAAATAAAATCCATCCGGTAATAAGTGATACAATTATAATTTGTTGCTGCCAAAATGCTTTTTGAATTTCAAGTTTGTTCCATTTTGTTATTACTTTTCTTTAAAATCCCACAGATTTTACATATAGTTATGTACGTTCACACGTACATACAGATTTGTTTGTTAGGAGCAGACTTAAAAACGGAGCGTATGTTTCATTGACGAAAATCCTAGGGTAGAGTCTAATGTAGATGCTTTTTACTCTCCTGGCCAATACTTAATACGCTACACAGATTAAGTGTTATGGTGTGCATTATCTCAAAAGAAATTCCTCTCTTGGTCATCTTCACACAAGACTAAGTTTTGATTTTGGTGATTGCATTTTTATGAAGCTTTGCAGCTGTGTGTGAACATGTTTCTGTTTGAAGAATAAATACAGTGTTTGTGGAGACACCTGTTTGTGTGAAACTGTGCGTGTAATGGGCACATTTTTAAGGTGGGTTTCAGGTTTCAGGGGATAGTTTGTCAAGCGAGAGTAATTATCACCCGCCTACCAACACAAACACACACCACTGCAACCACAACCTCTCGAAGCGGGACAAGAACAAAGATGAAAAGGGAGATGAAAAGACTGTAATCAGTTTTCTTTACCTCCCTCGTACCCCACAACTGTGAATTCCTATCCGTTTAGCACGAACACCGCTCTGCTATCTTCTTACCTCCCTGCTCAGTCTTGTGCTCACTGACCGTCCTGCGCTCAGTATTTGGCCGAGGGAACGGTATTAGTTCTACCTTCTGTCTCTGTCTCCAGCGCAGCCAAGTCTTTCGCCAACGCTGGCGATTTGTTCAGCTTTACTTTCTGTCTCTCTGATTTTTTTATTTGTTATTCTGCCGGAGCTGCTGTTACCTGAAATGAGCTGCTGTTGACATCACAGCTGAACAAAAGCTAATTGCTTGACAGCCAGACATCTGAGTGCATCAGTGAGAGTGGTTTTGTTAACATCGGATGCCAATATCACAAAAAAAGAAGGAAGTCCCACTCATTTCTCTTGGTTTTAATATTCCCCTTTAAAGTGGTTGTTGGTGAAATTCTTGTTTTTATACTATCTTCTTTATGTCTTTCATGAATAGCACTCGCTTATGACTTTTGCATCAGTATATAGAAGGCCTCTAAACACAAAATAGCTTGTTTGTCATGGTCTTTTTTCTATTTGCTTAAAGTCACAATTAAATTAAAGTTCCCTCCAGAGGGAGTTTCTCCCCCACACACTCCACCCCCCCTGCCTGAAACCCCTCCATTAGACTCCTTTGTTTACTTCTGTGACATAACAACATCATTGTACACTATGTAACACTTGCGCTGCTATTGGCTAGCGCTCTGACACATTGTATGTGATAGTCTAAGAGGCAGGACATCTTGAAGCTGTTGACCAATCACAACAGAGCCGGCAAACTAACCAATCAGAGCAGACTGGGCTCTGGTTTCAAACAGAGGGTGAAAAAAGGTTCTGCAGTATGAGAAACATAAAGAGCTTTTTGAACATATTGACATACAGTATTGACTCTAAAATCAGTTAACCAAATGTAACATGTTCTTTTAAAGTTTATAATCAGCTACTTAGATGTGACCTCATGTGTTACTTCTATGATGGAGTTACATATGTTTAATTCTGGGGCTAGATATTTTGCAGGTTGCCATTTTTTAATCACAGCAGAGTTTTTACAGCCTGAAGTTTTCAGACTTACTGTATATAGTATTAACTTGGGTAATACATTGTATTCAGAAAACCCAAGTGAAGCAATAAGTTATTGGTAGTTGCAAGTCTTATTGAGAACAGACTTGAGTCACCAATTGTTTGATTTGACTCATGTAACTCACGGCAACACCTTTGAAAAATTACTTTCTTTCACTTTTATTAAAGTTTGATCTTGGTGAAGGTTAGGGAAATATTTTGGCCATAGTTTAAAGAAACTAAATTATACTGTTTGTAGGCAGCAGGATGTGAACAGCATATCCTTAATAATTAAGATACATGAGTTGTTGAGTCTTGCAGTATCCATTGTTTGTGTAGTAATACCACGTTAAAAAAAGATTACTGAAACTAGAAAGAAACTTGAAGAAAGTCAGGTTTTATTCTTGGTCGGTTTATGGGATTCCCCATGGCGTTGCAGATAAGTCCTGGCTGTTTACAGTCACTCAGCAGCTGTGTTTCAAGGTGCGAGAGTACGTCAATTACAGAGTGCTCTAAGGAATGTCTTTATAGTTTCCTGTTAGCTGTTGGTTTCTGGATTCCTAAAGGTCTGAAACATTGTAATTTGTCGATTCTGTTGTTGGTACTTTTCTCTCAGTTCCTGTGTTGTTTTCTACACGAGGAGAGTCTTTTAAGCACTTTAAAGGGGCCCTATGATGCTCCTTTTCAGGTTTCATAATTGTATTTTGCTGCTCTACTGTGACACAAAGTGCTTTATTTCTCTTATACTGCCTGTGCTGCAGCACCTCTTTTCACCCTCTGTCTGAAACCAGAGCTCCGTCTGCTCTGATTGAGTCGCTGGCCAGCTCTGTGGTGATTGGTCAACCGCATAGAAATGTCTATCATGTACATTGTTTTGGAGCCAGTAGAAGCGCAAGTTTTACATATTGATGTCATTATATCACAGAAGTAACCAAGGGAGTCTGATTAAGGCATTTCAGGCAGGGGGGCAGTGTGTGGGAGAGAAACTCCCTCTGCCTTGAACTTTGGGATTTTAGCCTTTGCAGACCATTTACATGCACACAAACGACATAACAGGGAAAACCCCGAAAGCATAATAGGGCCCCTTAAAAAGGTTGTCCTTGACACACATTTTTTGTTAAGCTTTTGCCTTTTAAATAATGGATGTTTTCAACCTTTGGGCTCCTTATTAAAAATGAACACATAGCCTGAATACAGAAAGACACATTTGGCATTTTTCATCATGTTTTGCAGAACACTCAATGTATCCCTATACAGGGGAGTCATGATTCTGCATAACTTGGATTTCAAGGATGTTGAGCCTTTAAGCCATTTAGGTCATTAAACTGGCTTGTCTCCTCGCTACAGTTTACTTTTAAATTCTGGGCCAAGCAGCAGAGACCTTTTTGTTTACTTTACCTGAATTGAATAGCCGTTAGCACAATTGGATTCCCTTAATCATCCTGAAAGAGATAATTGCACATCGAAGAGTAGTAGTGGGACTAACAACCATTCGTCTGTGTGACTGCATGGGACCAACACTCTGGGTCTCAGTTCAAATTAAAGGATGTTATCACAGAATGGAAATAGGGTTTGTAGCCACTATTCACGGTAACAAGAGAGACGATAGGCAGCATAAAGAGCAGAACATAACTCAAAAAGCACCTTTAAAGACACCTAATATTTGTCAGTGCAAATTAGATCTTCTAAACCCCCTAAAAAATAAAATATTATATAATATATAATAATATTGGATTTTCACGTTTGTTTGTTTTACAAACAATTCAATTGAACAGCTTGTCTCAGCATAGAATAGCAAGTTACATCTCTATTTTGTTTTACTCAAAGCTTCATGAATTAGGCGCGACACAGTAAGCTGAGGATCATCCTCAGAAATGAGTGTCAGTCGGCGTCAGTGGGTCCAGGTGGGAACAATGGATGCTATTGTCCATATGTGTGTGTTTGACAAAATCCTAAGACCTCCTCAGCAGCAACTGTCCTGAAGCGGAGGAGAATGGCATGTAAACATGAGACTCACAGACTCCAGGCTTTACGTACACACTTGTAGAAACACACACACACTCACACAGTCCGGTACACATTAAGTGGGCCTTTGCTGACGAGCTGTCAGTTGTCTGAGAGAAAATTCCAGGATGATACGCCCCTCCCCCCACCCCCGCCTCCTGTCTGCAGCCCTCCAGCAAACAGAGATAGTCTGTGTGTAGGAGGTTTAATTCTGCTCGATAGACATGTACAGGAAGGGTTAACACACACCTGAACTGTGTTGGATAACGCCGGGTTACGTATTGTAACCCTTGTTATATTAACACAGGCGGAGCCCTCTACTGGACTCTATGGGTACTACCTTATCATGCAAGCATTCACCTACTGAGATTTCTATAGACGTAGCCGGCCCCGGGGCGGGCCTACCTGAATGCGTGCGCATCTCACTTCCGTATAAAAGGAGGCCTCGCCTCCTGACCACCATCCTACACCACTCTTCAGCGAGCGGTATAGGACAGACAGTGCCCCCAAAGGTAGAGGGCTCCGCCTGTGTTAATATAACAAGGGTTACAATACGTAACCCGGCGTTATATCTCTCTCAGAGCCCCGATGTATGCACGCACTGTCGTCCAGCACACCGTTCCACCTCACTGTCCCTGACCGGCTTTAGCAGCCACTGCGCCTCACTCACCTCTCCCTCGGTTGTAACCGTGGAGAAGTCCGGGCTGCGGCCGATAGAGCACACCCTGACGCGCTTGCCTCGCAAAAAAGTGTGCTCAAAAATAGTGCTGAGGACTCCCCTGCGTCTGCCCATAGGCAGACAGGGAAAGTCCGCAGCCCTGTATGGGTTCACTATGCACTCTCCCTCCTGAGTCCCTAAAGAGCACGGGGAGAACGCAAGTGCCCCCTATGTCCCCCCACTCAGCCACTGACCCTGTGCAGAGTGTGTAGGGACTATAGTATGGAGGGCTCTCCCCCTCCTGCCCCCAGGCAGGCGAGGGGAGCCCTTCAGCCCTGTAAGGGCCCAGAGCGCATTACATCACCCCGCGACCCTCCAGGGGTCCGGAGAAATGTAAGCGCATTTACGCCCGGGGAGGGGGTCAGATGCCCACTGACCCACAGCCCCCCCCCCTCCTCACCAGTCCTGTGTTGCCCCAGCAAGCACAGACGTTGAGAAAGAGCCAGACATATCCAAGAGATAAAACTTTATGAAGGGGCCTGGCGTTGACCAAGACGCCGCCGTGCATATATCCTCCACACTCACACCGCTGAATAAGGCTGTTGATGCAGCCACAGCTCGTGTGGAGTGCGCACGGACCCCCATGGGACAGGCTCTCCCTGCCTGCTTGTAGGCGTGTGCAATGGTTTCACAAAGCCAGCCTGCCAGGCGTTTCTTGGACAGAGCTTTTCCAGTCACCCCGCCCCCGAAGCACACAAACAGCTGTTCAGTGCGTCTCAGGGTAGCTGTGCGCTCTACATAATATGCTAACGTGCGCACCGGGCAGAGGAGGTGTAATTTAGCTTCTCTAGCCCCCCCATGGGGTGGAAGACTAAAACCCCCCAACTGAATATCCCTCGACATGAACGCACTCCTTAGGCTCTTGAGCACAAAGGAGGGGTTCGGTCTGAGTGTCGCCCCGCTCTGGTCACCCCGAATCAGTAAACAGCTCGGGTGCACCGACAGAGCGGTTAACTCGGACACTCTTTTGGCTGACGTTAAGGCAAGTAGCAACGCTGTCTTCCACGACAGTGCTTTCAGGGAGGAGAACTCAAGAGGCTCAAAAGGCTCCGTGACCAGAGCCTCGAGCACCAGCGGCAGGTCCCACTGTGGGGCGGAGGCGTGCACTACCGGGCGCAGCCTCCTGACCCCCTGTAAAAACCGCAACATCAGTGGATGAGAGAAGGCTGACCTGCCGTTGAATCCCTCATGGCAGGACGAGATGGCTGCTGCATACACTTTCACTGTGAAATGCGCCAGCCCTCTGTCCACCAGTAAGTGTAAAAAGGATAAAATAGAGCCCAACTCACAAGATAGGGGCTCTATTCCCCGCTCCTCACACCAATGCTGGAATCTCAGCCACCTTGGCCTGTAACAGGCTGTGGTGGATTCCGCTCTAGCTGCCTGGATAGACTGAATAACGCTGTCAGACAATCCACCCTGTCTCAGCCTGTCCCTCTCAGGAGCCAAGCCTGAAGAGGACGGCCCAGAGTGGGTAACGCCCCGATTGCACCTGCCCCCTGAGACATCGCCCCCCAGAACTGGGGGATCGCCCAGGGCTGGCCCACCTTCATCTGTGTCATTTCTGAGTACCACGGAGCCCCGACACGATCCGGTGCCACCAGAATGACTGCCAGACGTTCTCGCCTCACTCTCCCCAGGAGAGGGAGAATGAGACGCAGCGGTGGAAAGGCGTATAGCAGCTTCCTTGGCCATGGCTCGTGTGCAAACGCGTCCACCCCCCAAAGGCGGGTCGTCGCTCAGGGCCATGGAGAACCACAGGGCACAGTGGCTGTTGTGCCGGCTGGCGAACAGATCCACTTCCTCTCTCCCGAACTGGGCCCAGATCTGCTTCACCACCTCCGGGTGAAGCGTCCATTCGCCTGGCAGGGGGCCACCCCTCGCCATGAGGTCGGCCCCCCTGTTCTCCAGTCCCGGGATATGGAGGGCTCTCAGAGATAACACCACCTCTGAAGCCCATAACCACAGCCTCTCCGCTGTGGCCAACAAGGCGGCGGAGCGGACTCCACCCTGCCTGTTGATATGAGCCACTGTGGTGCTGTTGTTGCTCCTGACCAGTACATGTCTCCCTTGAATTAGGGGCTTGAAATGCTGGAGGACTAACACTACCGCCCGTAGCTCTAGGAGGTTGCTGTGCCGTGTTTCTGTTAGAGACCAGCGCCCACCTATAGCCCTCTTCAGGCAGGTCCCTCCCCATCCTGTTCTGGATGTCCGTGAACACTGTGATGTAGGAGGTCACCCGTCCCAGTGGAGACCCCCTCCGGAGGTGATCCGGGGACCCCCAAAACCGGAGGTTGCCCTCCACTGAGGGGGGGATGGTCACCAGCCGCCGTTTGTGCCTCCAAACGCAGGCTGGAGAACCACCTCTGCAGGCGGCGCATATGTAGTAACGCCAGCGGGACCACAATGTGAGCAGCCGCCATGAGACCCAGAGTCTGCATGACAGTTAAAGCTGTCACTGTCGCCCCCTGTCGCAGCCTGTGCACCGCCCGGAGAAGGGACGCACGTCTGCTCTCTGACAGGGTGGCGCGTAGCGCGTCTGCATCGAGCACCACTTCCGAATACAACGCCTGTTGGTGAGGTATGGGGGTGCTCTTTTCCAATTGATCGCAAAGCCTAATTTGGTTAGGTGTGTGATCAATCATGCTGTGCAAAACATTGCCTGTTCCCGGGACCCAGCCATGACTATGAGGTCGCGCAGCGGTTAAAGCGCTGTGGCCACACATTTGCTGAATGTGCGTGGGGATAGGGAATAGCCGAACAGCAGCCTGTTGTACTCGTAGGCTATCCCCTGGAAGGCAAAACGCAGATACTTTCTGTGCTCTGGAGCAATTTCTACATGAAAGTACGCGTCTTTCAGGTCGATGGTGGTGAACCAATCGCCTGGCTGCACAAGCCCAGTAACTGTTTCATAGTTACCATGCGGAATTTCCTGCAGGAAATATGGCGATTCAGGCCGCGGAGATCCAGAATAGGTCTGAATTCCCCTGTCTTCCTGAAAACCAGGAAGTACATAGAATAAAGACCTTTTTCTCTGTGCTGAGGTTGCACAACAGACACAGCCTGCTTCTGCACCAGAGCCCGAATCTCTTATGAGAGGAAACCCATCTCCTCCTGGAAGGACAGATTTACCTCTCGCATGCCCCTAAAAGGAGGTGGGACGCTGCAAAACTGGAGTGAATAGCCCCTTTTCAGCGACCTGTCCAACCACCTTATTAGTACACAGCTGAGTTTCCATTCCCCATAACATTGTGTTTATGGACAAGCCCTCAGCTGTGGGGCCGCAGCTATGAAGCTGTGATACTCTCTGGTGACCCGTTCTGCCGCAAAACTCCCCATGAATGGAAGATTTGCCCATGGAGGGTCGACACAGAAAGGGCCGATTATTTACTGAGGTACCTGAACGCACCGCCTCACGCTCTCGCGCGCTCCACCATAATGCTGTTCTCACCACTACGGTAAACAGCATTAATCTGAGTTTTTATAGGCGTAGTGTGTTTTTACTAAGGTCCCTGAACGCACCGCCACGCGCTCTTGTGTGAGTGCAGCCTCCGCCATAATGCAGCCTTTACCACTACGGTAAACTGCATTAACTGGAGTCTTTGCTCTAGGCGTAGTGTGTTCTCTGACAGCAATACGCCGGCCATAATGTCCCTGTAACCGCATAGCGCTTTCCTTTAGATAGCACTCCCTGCGGCTCATCCCTCTTATCTGCGCATGCCCACTAGTCACCTCCTTTACAGGAGCTACAGCTGGGGCAGCGAATGGGGAATTTGTACGGTTAACATTGTGTGTAAGTGTAGCATTTGTGAAAACAAAAGACACCTAGATTTGGATACAGATCAACCTCATTTTTATTTAGAAAACGTAGTGATCTGCGCATTGTACAGGGAGGAGGCGGCCGCCCTCTCGTCCCGGGCGGAGAGATGTTCTCCCCCCGCCAGACAGCTCCGTAAAGACGGAGCACTCCACCCGGCCGCTCTCTGCTGCTGCGGAGCCTGCCGGGGCTGGGCAGCCCGTCCCCGTGAGTGCCGACACGCCGGTTCCACGGGGTGGGCCGAAGAGGTGGAGGCGCCGCGGGCACGGGATCTCCGTGCCGGCACCTCTCCCTTCGTCTCACCGTCGCGCTGCGCTCTCTCGTCTGCAAGCCTGTGGAGGAGCGCGCGCCGCGGTGACTCTTCTCTCTACTGAGGTCTTTGAACGCACCGCGGCCCACCCTCAGGGGAGGGGGGCCGCGCGCGCCGTCACAATGCCCTCTCTTTGAAACGGACATTATGGGGAAAAGTGGAATTTGTGGAGAGAGATGACTCTTACTCTGGGATAAATGCAACCGTGTTTACTGAATGCATTTTCCCACACACACACCACTCCAGAACTAGAGTTTACAAACGTAAACCACCGTTCTCCTGCGGAGGTCCCTGAACGCACCGCGGCCACTCTTATGAGGGCCGCGCGCCCACGTATTAACGCTGTATTTCCCATTCAACGGTGAAATGCATTAATCGGAGCTATACCAGGCAAGGTGTGTTTTCTGACAACAGCACGCCGGCAATAGCGTCTCTTGAACCCGCACAGTGCTTTGACAGCACTCGGTTTATCCCACTCACGTGCACATACCCACCTGCTGGCTCCCTATACTGGGGTTTACAGCAGAGGCGGGGAGTGTATGACAGTGAGATCGATCCAAAGAGCCCTTCCGTAAACACGGGGGCTCCCAGGAGATCAACACGGTCCTCTTTGGAAAGTGCCATGCGGCGTGATATCCCAGGGACATCACACGGCAGGCAGCGGCGGCGGCCTGTGATGAAGTAGGGTCGCCCCTATATCATGTGAAGCCACCGAGCACCGGTCCCCCAAAGGGAACCGGGCCTGGGGCAAGGCCCGTGGACCAAGCTACTTATTCGGCCTTGCGGCCCAATAATCACTCTGACCTTGTGAGGCGGGGGCATCTCTAGCAATGAGCGAGTAGCCCACACACCCGCCGCCATGATCATCATCCAGGGAGAGTACAGCCCTGGGCGGTGGACTTCCATGGACGCCGGACCCGGAAGGAATGGCGAACGTGAATTGCACCGCCTCGGCCATATCCTGGTCCCCCACACTCGAAGCAGAGGTGGTGGGGATCGACGCCCGCTATTTAATCCAGGGCATGATTTCAAAAAATACTCATTTTCTTTCTTCCTTTCTCTCAAATAATACGTCTCGGACTCAGTGCTAGGCTATCACCTCCGCTCGCTGAAGAGTAAAGGATGGTGGTCAGGAGGCGAGGCCTCCTTTTATACGGAAGTGAGATGCGCACGCATTCAGGTAGGCCCGCCCCGGGGCCGGCTACGTCTATAGAAATCTCAGTAGGTGAATGCTTGCATGATAAGGTAGTACCCATAGAGTCCAGTAGAGGGCGGAGCCTGTGAGAAATATAACATCAGAAACATCAGGTGTCTGAAAGCCTTTTACTGTTCTTGTTTTGGAACTCAAGATACAGTAAGGATGGACTGTGGAGGGGAAACATAATGAATGCATTATTATTTTAAATACAAGTCATGCAGGTGAAATAAGGGTTTTGATATGGGTTGACAGTTATTTACTGTTCCTAATAGTGCAAAGAAATATGAGATATGTTTATCTAGGAATGATAGATGCAACTGAAAGAAAAATTAACCCTCAAGATTTTTTTTAGAAATGGCGACTGACCTGTGACATTTGTAGTAGCAAAGGCAATCTTGGGTTAAAGTTTGAAGTCACAACACTCCAACTAGACCTCACCTTAGTAGCAATATGTCACTCACAAGGTGGACAAGCCCTAAAATGTATCCAGGTAGGCTTTGTTCAAACCAAATTAGGCAGTCCAACAATAACTTCCTACATACTTGAGTGTTAGTTTAATGAGGTAATACATCAAGTAAGAAGTAGGGTCATATAGACTTCTATACAAATTGACTTTGTGTTGCCTCCATCAGAATGAATGCAGGTTTAAGGCAGTTCCTCATTAGCTCCTTTATTCAGACTCCAAAGTTCCTGCTGGTTTTTAGTTCCATTTAAGCTTTATATACCCAGACTTTGAAACATTTTTCTTTAGTGCAGTCCTTAAGTCTGCTCTGAACTTTCTCAGCAGATCAACCAACGCATGCAGCCATTGAACAAAAAAGGAAATTATTCTGTGTTGCTTACTCATTTGTTGTGTGTTCATGTGCTCCTTTCACACGCCTGCATTGTGAGATCCTCTCACATCCCTCTGAATCATTTTTAACCTCTTTGAATATCATTGTTCTGTTCCCTCTGCAAGTTTGGTCTAATGATTCAGCTAGGAGTCTCAAAGCCTGATAACATTACTGCAAGAGTCACTGAGGTCAACACACTTGTTAAATCTCACTTTTCAGGAGCTGTCTCCTAATTCACTTCTGTTTTAACTTTGGGAACAAGCTTTATATTGTGACCAGAATAATGAGACTACTGATACAAGCAGGACTCATGGGGTTTGCCGGCAGGGGGCCACTGAGCCTGAAGAGCTCGGGAGGATCTTGGTGTCTATTTACTGGGTACCAGAGGAAGACTCAGGCGCCGTTTACACGAGGAGAAAACTGCTTGTATCTGCATAGTTTCGCGTGCGTATAGCCCTATTATTTACACGAGGCTGATAGAAACTGACCCCACAAACGATAACGGGTCCCAAGGTGGATAGATTTGCAAACGAAACGCTCTGGGGGGTCAAACGAGTCCGTGTAATCACCTCTATACGAATATTTCCTGAAAAAATAGCGATAGCCCCGCCTCTCCCCACCTCTCCTGCTCACTGCTGTAGCAACTATCAAAAATAGCTGTGTTAATTAAACGCACAAGGGGTTCTTGAATGAAATAATATTATAAAAGGCAAACCAGAATTGTTAACGCCCAATATACTCCTTAAACAAAATAAACAGAGTCAGATTTCATGCATTGATCCATTATATTGACAAAGGAGGATCTCACCCGGTGTTTGTAGAGAATATCTCTCTTTCTGAGCGCGTCCTCTCCACAGAGACGTGCTTCTTGGTCGGTCGATGCAATATCCACAGATTCGGTTTCTTTCAGTTAACTTCCCCGTTGCATTTATCCATATGCTGAGGAAATGACTATATCCCGCTGAATACCAGCAATCGCCACACAAACTTCCTCCTGTCAGTAGCTACTGCTAGTGCTACTGCTACTGACCATGCTACAGATATTAGTACAAAATCTACAGCTCCTCTACCACAACCATCAGCAACAAGTGGACATGGAGAATTACATGAACTACATGTTGCTAAATACACCGCGGGGCATAAACAGAAGGGTAGCCATGGCAACATTGCTGCGGGGCTGCTCCAGGCTGCTCTTCTTCGCTGCTTTTGGTGTATTTTGGCGGAAGTTACAGCGCCACTTACAGTCCCGGCATATGTACTACAGCGTTTCCAGCGGCCTCGTTTGAACAGACACGTAAATGAAACTAATGCATGTGAACGGAAGACTTTTTTGAATACGCATACTGTGCATAAACGCAAATGTTCCCGTGTGAGTGGGGCCTCAGAGGGAGATCAAGAGGATCTGGAGGAAGCTGCCAAATCATGACAAGAATAAAGAGTTAGAAAAAAGCAGAGGAATTGAATGGGAACGTGTCATGTATCATAATCAGTTGATCAGAAGCTTAAGCAGATTTAATAGAGATATTATATCGCTGATATCTGGTCAGAAGTGGAAACATTTTTCAGTTTTCTCGCTAGGAGTCTGCAATATAGCATTGAGATCTAATGTGTGGGTGTGAAAGTGATGAAAAGTGTGTTTGTGGATGCATGTGCGTGTGGGGGCGGCTTCTGCAGATGTTCCCCTTGTTTCTTGATGTATCTATAACTACACTGCCACTCAATGAATCAGAATCTGACTTTGGTTTATTGCCAAGAAAGTTTACACATAAGAGGAATCTGCTTTGGTGTTAATGGTGCATACATAGACACAGAAAGAGGAATCATCTTTAGAAAAAGAAGCAACAAAGTGTACTATTATCAAAACTATTTTAAAGACTGTTATAACAGATACAAAATAAAGACAATATTCAAACAAAATGTGAGTACATACAAAATATGACAAATGGTATGATTTAAAATGGAGAGTTGTGCAAATTTAAAAAGGAGTTAGTGTTGAACAGTATTGTGCAACTTTTTCAGAGTATTATAATGAACAAGATTTGCTCACAATATGTGCGTTAATTTAATGCAAGTGAAGTGACTGACTGACTTTTAGCCATAGAGGGAGGAAGTATTTATATCCTTTACTTAAAGAGGCCCTATCATTCTTTTGAGTGTTTTCCCTCTCCTGCAGTTTGTTATATGGTTTGTGTTCATGTAAATGTTCTGAAAGGCTAAAATCCCAAAGTTCCTTCAGATGGAGTTTTTCTCCCACACACTCCCCCCCCCCCCCCTTTCCTAAAACACCTCCATTGGACTCATAAGTTAAGGGGAGGGACATCTCTAAGCGATAGACCAATCACAACAGAGCCGGCCAGCTAACCAATCAGAGCATTCTGGGCTGAAGAGGAGCTGCAGCACAGGCAGTATGAGAAAAATAAAGCATGTCCCACTACTAGAGGCACAAAATACAAATATGAAACCTAAAAATGAGCATTATAGGGCCCCTTTAAGTAAAAGTACCAATACCACACTGTAAAACTGCACCGTTACAGGTACAAGTCCTGCATTGAACATGCCACTTAAGTAAAAGTAAGTATGTATAATCAGCTAAATGTACTTATAAAAATACAAAAGAAAACTCAAAATTACAATCATTACTATTAAATAAAAATATTACCTAAATGTGTAGAGATGCCAATCAGTTGTTCTCAATTGGCTAATTGATTGATTGTCTTATCGTTCAGATTGTAATTTGAAACAAAACTTTTGACAAATCTTGTGTTTCTTAAGCAAAAGTCCTTATTATTAAAGAAACCAGTAACAAAAATGTAGTTCAGTAAAAAGTACAATATATTAAGTGGCATGACAAGTAAATACTCAAGTAGAGTATAAGTACCTCAAATCTGCACATGTGTGAGTTTGAGTAAATGCACTTAGTTACTGATCATCTCTGCTTCCAGACGGCGTGTGATGCCACTCCAGAGGAATGAGATATTACCCCCTTGTTGTGTTTCTGCTGTGCAGCTCTCAGAACTTTAATGCAATGATCAGCCCCATATTGCACCAGGAGGATCATTTGTGGAAGGCATTAAGAAGCACTCGCACCCCCCAAACTAAATCACGACCTCATCGACTGCACCCACCTCAAATTCTGACCCTATCAGCACAAAAAAATGTAATGAATCCGATTTCTCTGAGTGCGTGCATCCGATAATGTGTAATAAGAACGCCTGTACACACACATTTTGGCATTACAGGAATCAATATGCGCTTTCAAGCCTCAACAAATTAGATATCCAAGCTGCAATAAAAGAACAAGAGGCTGCCTATCCTTCTTCCTCTCTCCTCTTACTAATAAAAGAAGTTTGACATGAAACCTATTGAAAACGCCTCTGAGCGTGCATTTGTTTTTAGACTGTTGATATACAAGTCTGTGTGGACTGACACTGAGATGAGTCTGGAGGCAGATTTCTCTTTATATTATTTGTGTGAACAGATCGACAATTTGGAAGTATCTGTATAATTTGTAATGCAAAAAAACATTTGTTTTGAAGTTGAAAATACAAAACTAATCTGTGTGTACAAACATGATCTTGGCCCCCCAAGGAGAAATTATTATTGTCAATGTGTAGGCCATGAATGTATATCAAAAGAAAGTTTAGGCCCAAACAAATGTTAAATGTAAGCTGAGATGAACAAAAACAACGTAATGTGTGTGAATGAGATGTTTTGGATTGGGCCAACCGGCTAACTCAAACATATCCAGGTTAGGAACATCCGACTTCGTAGTACAGGCCTCTGTTCTTTGCATGTAACTAAGTAGCCAGAATACATATAAATCCACCAAAATAGAGCTTGTTTATCAAAACAAATCCCTGGGCTGAATCCTCCTTGACCCACTACAGTGGTCCGGGTAGCCTGAATGCTTATGTTGTTACTATGTCGCTCTAATAGGCAAAAACCGGCTCAACATGTGCAGCCTCAAAATTGGGTTTTCATTTCTTAAATGTGAAAATCAATGCCAACCCATGGATTAAGGTTCTTCTCCGCCGGGTCTGGGCCTACTCAAACAGCAATGTATTTTAAAATGTGTGCTGGATAATATACATAAAACAATTACACACTTATGCTCACTGTCAAATATACGTAATAAAATAAACAATGCACAACCGCAGATATTTTGTCTTTAGACCACAGCAAACCAAACAAACACACACACACCACGCACACACACACACACACACACACACACACACACACACACACACACACACACACACACACCACACACACACACACACACACACACACACACACACACACACACACACACACACTGTAGTGTTGGCTCAGGTAAATCACCAGTCTTCTCCTGACAGTTGCTGTCATGCAGAGTGTACACAAGACCCGGATACAGCTGACAGCCCTCTGAAAGAATCCAGAGACAAGTAATTATAAACACACACGCACACACACACACTTGAGTGCATTTGCTGTCTACTTTAAAAGTCAGGCAATGCACTCAAACACACACACTTTGTGCTACTGGCCAGTGGGTGACAGTCCTTTTTCTTTCAGTCCCACCACCATCAACGCCACCCTTTTGGTATGAGGCTGCCAGAGTGGACAGCACCGCTCAGCTGTTTGTCTTTCCCCTGCCAAAACAGACATCAAATGCAGCACAAAAGGCCTGTTCGAGGGCAACAGTGTTGGGGATGAAGTGTGTGGGGGCATGTTAGTGAAGGGTAAAACTATTTGAGGACAAGTGTAAAAAAAGGCAAAAGCACAGAATGTTGCATCAAAGGCCGCAGGTAGTACAGCAGTCCTAAGTGATCATAAGGCTCCTGGTTTGTTAACCTTGCACCTAACATTGAACCTCTCCTCACTCCCTATGAGCAGGTTTCCACCTTTCATCACAGCCTGTTCCATCAGTCTATGCATGTGTGTGTGGATGGGTGAATGGTGTGTTGTAAAGCTTTTTCAGTGGTTGTTTGACTGGAAAAGAACGAAATGCATGCAGTCCATAGACCATTTACACATTAATATAAGTTAATACTATTAAAGAGGACATACTATGCTCACTTTCAGGTTCATAGTTGTATTTTGTGCCACTATTGTGACCTGTTAACGTGCTTAATTGTTCAAAAAGGTCTTTCATATTTTTTATTTGGTGGTTTCTTATTTGGTTTTTGCTCATTTGGAGGTGGTGGCTGAGCCTTACAGTGAAAACAGCTAGTCATGTAATTTAATAATACATTTCTATGGTAACTCTTCTGCTAGATGGCGATTTATATACGTTTTATCTGATTGGTTGCGCAATGATAGGTCAGCAGCAAATCTACGTCAAAGTTGAAATATTTTGAACATTGTGCCTAGTGCAGAGGGTATCGCATAGTCGGGTAACATGGCTCTCTCCATCACAACGGCAACGTCAGCTCTGCTGGTCATGTAAAGACAGCTTTAGCCAATTGCAGAAACCTGTAGATATGTAAATTGAATCCAAATTAAATTATTAAATTATTGTATCAGGATAGATCACTGGAAAGGAATGGAAAGAAAGTGAAATGATAACTCCTAATATTCAGTGGCTAGCTCTCTTTCCAACGTTGGAAAACATTATGTGTTTAGTATACTGAAGAAGCTTTTCATGATTGCAGAGTGATAGCAAGTTAATCGTTGCCGTCATTTGGAGGCGAGTTACCTGGTGTAGCTTTAACCTCCCTACCTGAAAAAAATAATTAAAAAATGTTCCAACAAGCAGTTTTATGCGTACTAAAAAGTCCAAGCTAAGCAATACAGTACATTTCAGTGTGTGCTGGCTGGTGGCCCTCTTGGATCGGGCCCTCTGAGCTGGCATTGCCTCGGGTGTTAATGCGTGACTTCTGATTGGTGGAGCTGGCTGCCGGCCTTATCTGAGTGTTACATTACTTCAAACTTCCAGAGCTTACTAAAAGTCTCTTGAGACCAGGAACCAAAAATGCCAGAAGGGGAGAAACAAGATACAGCAGAATGGCCGCAGGATAACAAAAATAGTTTAGACGATTGGCTGCAGTTCAGACCCAGATACATTGCCTATACATCTATATTTAAATGTATACATTTACAGCTTACCAGCGGTCCTTCATTCAGTTTTAATGTATAAATAAGTCATTGTGTCTACAGTAGAGCTACATTCCTAGTTTATGTTTCAAAACAAACGCACGTGTTTGACTTCTCACTATACAGTGGTCATGTTGTGTCTCCTTGCAGTTGTTCTGTGTCCCTTTATGGTCCTTGTGTGTCTCTTAATGCAATCTTTAGTATTTCGTTTATTTTATTTTTATAGTCATTTTGAGTGTCTTTGAAGTAAGGGTTAGTGTCTCTTTGTGGTTGTTTAGTGTCTCTTTGTGGTTGCTTTCTATCTCTGTAGTTGCTTTTTTCCTTTTTATAGTCAGTTTGGGGTTCTTTGTTGTTGTGTGTCTCCTGGTAGTCGTTTTGTTTATCTACTGTATGTGGTTTCATTTTGAGTATCTTGGTGGTCAATTTGAGTCTCTTTTGTCGTTTTTCTGTGTCTCCTTGTGAATGTTTTGTGCCTCTTTGTAGTTGTTTTATCCCTTTCCCTAAACATTGTGAGTCTCTTTGTAGTTGTTCTAACCCTAACCCTAACCCTAAACATTGTGAGTCTCTTTTACGGCTTTCACACCGGCGCTTTTCCCTTTCTAGCTCCTCGCGAGAGCTTTTCTGGTTCAGCTCCGGTTTCCCTTTTCAGCTCCCGCTCTGTTCACACCGCCCAGAGCTGCCGCTGCTGCGTCATGACGTCACAGTTTACGTCGCTGATTTTCTCCCACAACAACAACGGGCCGGGGACTGCGTCGGGTCGATGATCGTGTTGCTTTTAATCATACGAAGCCAGATTAAATTAAATAACGACTTCTCCAACCTTATACTTTTCTCCAGAGTGCCGTGGTTCATTGTTTATTAATGTATTTCAGCGGCATTTACCGACCGCTGCAGTGCTGGCTGCACTTCCACGAGTTTATTCTCCCGTTAGCTCCGGGTTAGCTCACACGGCTCTAAAGTATTCACTGTCTGACTGTCACACAAGCAGCTGATACATATCCCCAGTTCCCCTTAAGTGAATGTGTGTCAGTCTGAATTGACGCTGTTTGGCATCACAACGCTGTTATGAAAGTTTCTCTGGTATAACATGGGTGATGTTAGCATAGCAACCGAAGCTAAACTGACTACTTGCTACGCCGTTTTCTACAGGCACATTTTACCGGCGTATTTTTCATTATGATTCTACTTGTGATAGTCGGACATGACAACCTGTACAGCCCATGTATTAATTCCATCCGATAGCTGCTATAATAACAAACAAAACGTCTGCCTGCTCTCCACAATGATCAATAACAGCGAACGGATGGTCAAAGTAAGGTTTCCTGCACGCCTCGACGTAAGAGACGTAAGCGACGCTGCGTCATAGCTCCGAAGCTCTTGCCTCTGGACCGACAACTTTTTGGAGCTGGAAGTGAACCGCATTCCGGAGCTATGACGCGCCGCCGCTGCGGTGTGAACAGGAAAAAACGGCGCTTTTCCAGCTCCAGCTCCGAGCAGGAGCTGGAAAAGCGCCGGTGTGAAAGGGGCATTTGTGGCCATTTTGAGCCTCTTTGTAGTTTTTTTAATTATTTCTTTATATTATTGAAATGGCATTTTGGTTATTTCCCTGGTTTATCTGCGTATCCTTGACGGTGGGCCCTTGAGATTAGAGCCCCTGGGACTGGGTCATACAGTATGACCATTAACTGAGCGCCTAATAATACAAAATGACAAATTGCATATGTTTTTCCTTTCCAGGATGAACACGGCAGTTCACTCGTTCTGCCATGTAGTTATTTTTATGGTGACAGTAAAGTAATAGGAAGGCACAGCAAGGGATCGAGCATGCTCTGTTCCTGGCCCCGGCATTATGTGTTCTTTTCTTCTCTGTGTCCTTTTTAGAGTGTCATCCCTCCTGCTGGCTCTGTACTGGGCCATCTGCAGACAACTGCACATCCTGTCCCCCCCCCATCCAGCCTGCATGAGGGCCGCTGTGTCCACACCAGCCCACAAGGCTTCTTTATGCAGGACAACCAGTACCAAGGTGAGAGCACACACTCGTGCACACTTTTTTAAGACACATACTGTAGAGGCTTTGCACATTAACAAATGGGGGTATTTGCTGATGTATTTTATGTCGCGGAACACACAGAAAGAATCTCTGAAGCTTGTGTGAACCACAAACGTTATTTTCAGCCATCTTTATAAAAACCTTAAGAACTCTTTTCTCTTTGATTTTGTGTGATTGTAGCTGTTGGTGTCCAAATCTGTAAAATGTTGCTCATCCATATAAAGTCTTCTCCACAACATAAGGAATACAGTTTGTCCCAAACATCTTTCCCTTTCCAACAGTTGCACCGCTTAGACACGTTGCTGGAAGGGTCACATGGGATAAATAGCTTCCTCATATTTCTAGAGAATATAATGCTACCAAAAGATGATTAGGAAAGGTTGCGATTTATGGTGAACATTTGACACCAGTGTAATCACCCGTAACAAATTGCAATTTTTTCTTCAAATAAGCAGGAAAATTAACAAAAAATAAATACTGTTTTAATGTAGAATGAGAGAAAGTGTAAATTAATTGTTTATTCAACATTTATTTTAAGAAGCTGTTTGAAGTCGTGATCTGTTCGGAGGCTGCTCATTCCCACTTCCTAGGTCCAGACTATTTTAGTGAGTGTAATGAAAATCATTAACATTACACAACCTTAATTTGGTCCAGAGCCCCAGAGGCAGCTGCTAAAATGCTGTTATTGTTCACCACAGAGTTTGATGTATTTTCAAGGTAAGATCAGTGTTGAAAGCTTTTCACAGCTTGGTGCTAAAGAGAGATCAGTAGAGGTGTACTTTATTAAGAACTATCCTTCAAATGTGCTGTTTAGTCTTATTTGAGTACTTTTTGTTGCATTAACAACTACCAGAAAATGAAGCATCAAAGCAAGATGTAATGCTACAACATCAAAACGTCTCCATAAAACCAAACTAAATATTGTATATGTGTGGTTGTAAAGTACAATAGCTACTACAGCATGTTTACCACTAAAAAGAGCAGAGCAGGGCTCTTCTTCCCGTTTACCCCCCCCCCCCCCCCCCCCCCCCCCCCCCTCTCTATGACCCACCTTGTTAATGAAAATCCATTTGCTCTAATCTCCAATTCATTACTTCGGCTTGGTTTATCGTCTCTGACCCCCTCTGAAGGACGACCCCTTCTAGCTCTAACAGCATATCCAAGTTTATTGTTCATTTCGAGGAAAGCTCAAATCTGTGGTAAACATCATTGAATCTGTTAATAGTTATTTTTCTTCCATACTTGGCTGACTAATTAAAAAGGCAGACACAGACCAATACCTAGACAGCAGGAAAGAATGATGGGCTCAGATTAAGTTTCCCCACTGGGATATCCAAATAAATGGGCTCTGTTTGCTTAGTTGGCCTTGTCCTCTTCGCTGCTGATTGGCTCATTAGAAGCCACCCAGATACCCTAAAGAAGCATTGCATTTCTGTCTTAATGAGAGTAAACTTTTACTGCGAAGTTTGGGTGCACAGCATGCACTTAAGGCTCTGTTTATCGATCCTTTATATAAAGGCAATTAATCAAATTACTATGAGTAATGTGAATGGGGTTGCCCGTAACGACAAAGCCACAAAGAGTTATCCTCAACTCTGCAACCCTATGGTGCTTTCCCTTTTTCCTATGGCTAGAGACACAACTCCAGATGAAGAGTTCTCTATTCTCGATGGATGTGTAGCGGCAACTGTTGGTTAACTTTCCAGCAAGAAACTTTGGAAACCTTCCCGATGAAAGTGTGGTACGAACAGTCTGACTGTAGAAAGTCAGACCATAAGGTGCAGCATTGAACTACTACAGATAATCCGTCTGACACCTATAGCTCATCCATTCTCATTAACCAGTGATCTTACGTAGCCCATGATAAGAGGAGGGAGACTAGGCATGTATCTAATATCTCAATAAATCTGGACGCAGCTCTCCTCCTTCCTCTCTTCCATTTACCTCTCCATCCTCGGTGTCCTTCTACAGATTTCAGTGGGAAAAGCTGTTGTTTTGAGCACTATGCTTCCCAGCTTTAGCGATCAGCTTCTCCCTGGTGTAAACAACGCCGCCCCGGGGTTACTAACACCCTCTGTCCTTAGACCCTCACATCGTACAAGGAAAGACTCAGAAACCCCACAGTTAATGGGGGAAAAAACGGAAGAAACCACTGGGAGAGTGACAGAAGAAGAATGCCTCTCCCTTTACGGACAGATGTTGTGTGTGTGTGTTAATTCAAAAGATACATTTCTGTTTTTGCCTTAGCATTTTTTTGCCTCCCCTCTCCTCCTCCTCCCAGCATGCCACCCGTCCTGCCAGACGTGCTCGGGGCCCTCTCAGGCGGACTGCACCTCCTGCCCCCCCCTGGCCTCCCTACAGAGCGGCTACTGCAGGACAAGCTGCCAGGAGGGGCTCTTCCTCAACGCCGTCACTGGAGAGTGCTACAGTAAGTCAGCCTGTGTGTGTGTGTGTGTGTCTGTGTGTGTCTGTGTGTGTGTGTGTGTGTGTGTGTGTGTGTGTGTGTGTGTGTGTGTGTGTGTGTGTAAACGTGTATGTCATTTGTATGCCATTTGCACGAAGCTTTCATCAAATACGCCGCCATGAGTGCTTGTATTTTTAGCCTCTGTGGCCTCAGTGGGAATAGAAAATACAAACTCTGGCAGGGTTACTACCTTGCTGTGCCTGCGGAGCTTTGCACGATCACGCACACAGAGACATAACCAGTCTGCAGATCCAATAAACTGCATAATTCATGAGAGATGCCAACCATCTTTGTAAAATACATGTTCTTGGATCGGAATGTTTGACTTAAAAGCCCTGGGGCCCCAAGCTGTAGTATAAGTCACATATTTATCATTTGTTTACTGAAATGAGTAAGCGTTTTTTTACAAGTGTTCTCCATAGGAAGAGTTAGACACAACAGTTATTATAGTAGCTACGACAGAAATGTCTTTACATGTTGAGGGTCAACATTTAAAGACCACATATTACGCTCATCTTCAGGTTCATATTTATTATTTATTGGACTCATACTGTGCACCTGTGCTGCAGAACCTTTTTTCACCCTCTGTCTGAAACCAGAGCCCAGTCTGCTATGATTGGGAAAACCCCAAAAAGCATAACAGGGTCTCCTTAAAAAAAAATCCCAGTTCCCTTACTTCATATGGAGCAGGTTTGGCTTTTTACAACTGTGCTGTTGTATTTGCTGTAAAGTGTCCTTACTGTAAGGTAATTATTATATGTACAGCACTTTGGCTCAACCAAAAATCGTTTTAAAAATGTGCTATATAAATAAAACTTGATTTGATTTGATTTAATAAGTTCTATGAATATTTGGGAATTCACTCCTAAAAACAAACAAAGAATCACTTAATTAAGACACCATTTGGCAGGATTAGAACATGCGTTCATCCCCTGCTATCATTTGTATCATAGCAGCTGCTGCAGTTTGTCAATCAGTCGTTTCCAGATCCTTATCTAGTCCTAATTATTTTTTATCAGACATACTGAGATGATGGACAGTTTGAGCACTTTAATCATCAGTATAAAACATACAGCATATGTTTGAGAAAATGACTGGTTCTTTGAATAAAAGTACATTTCCTTTGTGTGTGGAAATGTAAGAAACGTTGCTGCAGTATTGATTCACACCTCTGATCAGATTCTTCCGAAAGGAGCAACCATTGACGTTTATGGCTGTACTTTTTTGAGCCATATCAAACTGACAAAGAAAACGTTACTGCTGGGAATAGAAGTTGTAAATATTCAAACTAAGCATTGCACTTCAGAGAAATCAACAGAAGAAGATAGACAGGAAGCAAACAAGACAAACAGAAACACGGTATGGGCTCTGTCATTTGTAAAGGACTTGTTATCGGAAAGGAACCTGTGAACAGATTTAGTATTTGGCTATGTAATAAGATGATCATGTGTTTCTATGTTTGTCTATGAAGAAAGTTTCCTTTCAATATATTGTAAATATATTTGAATTGTAAAAAGTAAGAGTGCTGAAAAACACTTCTATAACTCCGGCTCCTTAGCTACAATCTGGAAATCATATCTCCACTTTTTGGTGCTAATTAAAAAAAAAACTTTGTAATGAGGTTTGGCTCGCAGTGACGCTTTTCTCTACGTGAAACATCCACGGGGATAAAAAGCTTTCTTCAGATCTCTGCTAATAAACACCGGCCTTAGATACTCCACACCACCCGCACTTTACTCCTCATTGTAGGAGAGGACGCTGGCAGCAGGAGAGGACGCTGGCAGCAGGAGAGGACGCTGGCAGCAGGAGAGGACGCTGGCAGCAGGAGAGGACGCTGGCGTTGACTGTTCGCCGCTTCTCCGCCTCTGTTACCCTCTATCACCCTCAGCTACCATTCGTTCTTGCAAAAACTTTCGAATTGGACTACTGCCCTGCACTGCACTGCACATTGTTTTTAACAGTTTTAACTTACTTTACCTTCTGCCTCCGTTGCTGGCTGTAGCCGGCTGCCCTCACTCAGCCATCAAAGTGCCGGGTGGCCATTGCTATCTGCTACATCGCCTATTTGTCTGTCTCCATCCCATGCAACAACCGTGGACTCTCTCTGCCTCCTGCCTTCATCTCTGGGGTGCATCTGTCCTGTCCCGCTGCTCACATCCTCCTGCCATGTCGTGGATCTTCCTCGTCTCCACAACAATCCTCCACCTCTGTGCACCTAGCCTGCTAGCCGCTATCGCTGCTAACACACTGCTCCCAGCCTTTCCACCTGTCATCATGCTGAAATACTCCATCTCACAGCTTCTGTCACTCAACATCTCCTCCACCCCGTCTTCCATCTCAGTCATCAGACTTCTTGGACTCCTTCGTCGACCCCGCTACATTCACCGAAGCACCCGCCGCAGTTTTGTTTACTTTCAGCACGGACAATCCATACCATCCATCTGCTCTACCCAACGCACTGTCGCACACCTGACGCGTCATCAGAATGCAACTCCTACTGCTCCTCTTACACTCTCCCTCGCTCACCTACACTCCCAGCTGCATGAAATACCCGGAGCGGATCCCACTCCCCTCCGCCACCCAACACATATAACAAGCCATTTCTCCCCACCATCAAGCCCCCCTCCTCTGCCCCACCGCCTCCCCTCTCGTGCCCACACCCGCGCTGCTAACCTAGACAACCTCATACCTCTCCAGCCTGCCACCACCCCTCCAACCCGCCACTTGACTAATCTTGCCCTCCTCAATATCCGGTCACTCAACAATAAAGCCCACATCCTCCACGAAATAATTCTGGACAAATCCATCGACTTCCTTCTGCTCACTGAAACCTGGCAACAACCCAATTACTTCTTCTCCCTCAATCAAACATCCCCCCCTGGTTTTAATTACATCACTAAACCCCGCCCCTCACGCCGTGGTGGTGGGCTGGCTGTCATCTACAACCAGAACATCCGGACTACAGAACTCACCCTCCCCTCAGTATCATCCTTCGAATTCCTCGCCTTCAAAACCCCTCCCTCACTGACAGTTATCCTCATTTACCGCCCCCCCCAAACCACACCCCTCCTTCCTCTCTGATTTCACTGAACTCCTCACCATTGCTTCATCCCTCTCCCCACGTATGTTACTCCTCGGCGACCTCAACATCCACATGGACTCCCCCACCTGCAAACTCGCTTCTGAATTCTCCTCCCTTCTGGACAATTTCTCCTTCAATGTCACCTTCCCCACCCATGATAAAGGACACATCCTTGACCTTGTCTGCTCCACCAACCTCCCAGTACTCGACCTCCACCCCTGCCCCTTTCCCCTCTCTGACCACAAACTCATACAGTTCACCATCGCCTCCCCCGTCCGCCACCCCCCCCCACCCAGGAACATCATCTTCCGTAATTTACGCTCTGTCGATCCCCAGCACCTCTCCGACCTGCTATCCTCTACTCTCCCCCTGGACTCGAACCTCAGCTCACCCGATGAACAACTCAACCACCTTAATTCCACCCTACTCGCCTCCCTCAACAGCCTGGCCCCCCTCAAAAGGAAAAACGTCACTTTCAAAACCTCCTCACCCTGGTTCACCCCTGCACTCCGAAAGTTGAAGCAAACCGGCCGCCAGCTTGAACGCCTAACCATGAAATCATCCCTCACAGTTCACCACGAATCCTACAAACTCCATCTCACTACCTACAGAGGCGCCCTCACTGCCGCAAAATCTGCTTACTTCTCCACCATCTTTACCGACCCCTCCCGTAACCCTCTTCTCCACCGTCAACAAGCTCCTCAAACCCCGTGCTGACACCCTCTCTTCATCCACTTCCACCTTATGCAGTTCATTCCTCCAGTTTTTCTCTGACAAAATCACTGCCATTAATCTCTCCCTATCCACTGCATCTCACACACAAACATCTCCCCCAACACCCACCGCCACAATTTCTCCCTCCATCTCCCTGGACCTCCCGAGCCCTCCTCCCCACGGCCACCTCTCCCAGTTCACTCTGGTTACCCCCCCTGAAATACTCAAACTGATCAGCTCCTCCAAACCTACAACCTGCTCGCTTGACCCCTTACCCACCCCTCTACTGAAGTCCTGCCTCCCCGTCCTCTGCCCTTACCTTGTCAACCTTTTCAACTCCTCCCTGTCCCAAGGAACCGTTCCCTCTGCCTTCAAAACTGCTGCTGTCACTCCCATCCTCAAGAAACCCGGTCTGGATCCCTCCTCCCTCAGTAATTACCGCCCCATCTCCAACCTCCCCTTTCTCTCAAACAACTCCACCGCCATCTCCAAACAAATCACCTTTTTGAACCCCTTCAGTCTGGTTTTCGTCCCCACCACAGCACAGAAACGGCACTCATCAAAGTCCTCAATGTCCTCCTCACCTCTGCTGACACCGATTCCCTTAACATCCTCATCCTCCTCGACCTGAGTGCAGCCTTCGACACCGTGAGCCACAACATCCTGCTCACCCGACTCCAGGACATCGGTATCGAAGGTACTGCACTCAGGTGGCTCCAGTCCTACCTCTCTGACAGATCCCACTTCATCTCCCTCAACAACCACTCCTCTGCCACAGCTTCAGTCACCCAAGGTGTTCCCCAAGGTTCAGTACTCGGCCCCCTCCTCTTCATCATCTACATCCTCCCCCTTGGTCAGATTCTCCGCCACTACAACCTGGACTTTCACTGTTACGCTGACGACACACAGATTTACCTCAGCACCAAATCCCCCCACAACCCCCCCCCCCTCACCCACATCAAATCCTGTCTGACTGCTATAAAATCCTGGATGGCACACAACTTCCTCAAACTCAACAGCAATAAAACTGAACTCCTCCTCATCGGCTCCAAATCCACCCTCAGCAAAACCCCCAACCTGACACTCACCATCGATGGCACCCCTGTTTCCCCCTCCACCCAGGCACGCAACCTTGGCGTGATATTTGACCCCACCCTCTCCCCCGAGCCCCACATCCGCCAAGTTGTAAAAACCTCATTTTTCCACCTCCGCAATATTGCCAAACTCCGTCCCTCTCTCACCCGCCCCGCAGCTGAGCGACTCATTCACGCCTTCATCTCCTCCCGCCTGGACTATTGCAACGCACTCCTCTACGGCATCAGCACTACATCCCTCAATAGACTTCAGCGTGTCCAGAACGCAGCCGCCAGACTCCTCACTCACACCAAATCATGGCATCATATCACCCCGGTCCTCAAAGAACTTCACTGGCTCCCCGTTTCACACCGCATCCAATACAAACTCCTGGTACTCACCTACAAAGCCCTCCACCACCTGGCCCCCCCCCTACCTCACTGACCTCCTCATCCTCTACCAACCACCCCGGTCCCTCAGATCCACCTCAGCCGGTTTGCTTTCCATCCCCAAGGCCAAACTCCGGAGCTTTGGGGACAGAGCATTCTCTGTGGCAGCCCCGAAGCTCTGGAACTCCCTCCCCCAAGACCTCCGTGATTCTGAGTCCCTCACCCTGTTCCAGTCCCGCCTCAAAACCCATCTCTTCAAGTCTGTATATCCATAAGCCCCCCCCCCCCCTCTCAACCAACTTCCTCCTGACTGCTTTTCTGTTTTGTTTTTTGTTTTTCTGTTTTGTTTGTTTTGTTGTTTTATTGCCTGTCCTTGTCTGTCTACACTTCCCCAAATGTAAAGCGTCTTTGGGTTCGAGAAAAGCACTATAAAAATAAAATGTATTATTATTATTATTATTGTGCACAAATCGCTATTTGGCAAAATAGGATTAATTACCGGACAAACGATGGATAGAAAAGGTAAGCTCGCAGTGTGTGTTTAAAGGTACAGTAGCTCCCGCTGTCCTCCTCCCTCTCGCTGGGTAATGAAATTAGTTTTTCACCTCTGAACCGCAGGCTGTAGATTGAAAACAGGGCGTGTGTACACCATGGGAAGCCAGCATGGAGGAGATAGCAGGGCGGAGGGGGGTAAAGAAAATCTCGGCGAGAAAACAGACACATTGAGATCTGAAACCACACACACACACACACACGCACACACACACACACACACGCACGCACGCACGCACGCACGTACACACACACACACACACACACACACACACACAACTCTAATTATTTAACTCACAGTTTTGAACATACACACACTTACACACAATGTATCCTCCCCTTGTTTTTATTATTCTTGATTTATCCTTTCCTATTTAGGTCTCACACTTTATTTCTCTCTTAATCACAGATGAACTCATACACATTTTATTTCCTTCAGTTTTTATTCTTGCTTAATCTTTACCTTCTTTCTGTCGCACACTTTATTTCACATGCACACACACTTTCTCTCTTCCACACACACACACAATTGGATTCCCCCTCTGTTACATAACCTCTTAAGGCGATGAGGCTTGCGCTCTCAATCACAGCGGGTTCATACAAGAGCAGCCGTCCGAGGCAAATGTCTCACTACCGTCTGTCTTCTGTGATTCTCCCCCCGTCTGTCTTCCTCTCACGTCCTCCCTTTGTCCCTTCCTCTCATTTCATTCATATATCACCGTAGCAGCACTCTTATCGCTCATACTTTGTACGGTCGAAGGTGCTTTGACAAATTCCACCAGTGCTTGTCCTTAAAACACGCTCATCTTAAACCTTAAATTGTCCTTAACTGATGCTCAGAAATCCTTTATCTGGCCATTAGATAAAGAGGCAAGCACTGGTCATAAAGTAAAAACAAATAAGTGCACATCCTTAGCAGCTTCAATCTTGCTGTGAAAATAGGAAGTTTCCCAATGACACCCAAAATACGATTGGTCATAGAAATGTGTACTTTTTCATAAAGTTTCTCTAGATCTTTTCACACTTGACAAACAGGTGGTATATCGCAAAGGTGGTATATCTCAAAGCTGAGTACAGGCAAACAGACGGGCTGTAAAATCTCTATTAATGCAGTAAATGCTTAAATGTTTTTCCTTAAAGGGTCCCCAAAATGCATTTTTGGGTCTTCCCTGTCTTGTAATGTGTTATATAGGATTGTCTGCATGTAAATGGTCTGCAAAGGATACAATCCAGTAGTTCCCTCCAGATGGAGTTCCTCTCCCAAACACATGTCATAATAGAGGCACAAATTACAAATATGAACCTGGAAATGATCATAACAGGGCACCTTTAACCTTTGACCTTAACCTTCAAGTGGTTTTGCCATACTTAAAAGAAAGCTTAAAAGTAGGGTAGGTAAGTTTGAGAAACCGGCTCGAGATACACTTTTTGTTATATTCCATGGAATGCTCTCAACATCCCGATAGCAATGAATATCTTAAGTGCTTTGACAAAAAATCCATAAAAAAATGTCATCTGTGGAAGCCGTAGTACTGTAAAAGCACGACCAATCATTTTAGCCGGCCCGGCTAAAAGAACTGGATGGCCTACCTGCCTGTCAGCCTTCCATCTGTGCACAAACTTATCTCGTGCCCTCATTGGTCATGTGAGCATTCGTGTGTGTTGGAGGAGGGGCTCTGTAAGGAAGTGGCAGATTTTTTCCGGCTGTGTATTTTCAAATTCTAGCGATCTCGAGCTGGTTTCTCCAAAATTACATACCCCACCTTTAAGGTCTGTCGTGCAACAGGCCAACATTGAAAAAAACAACACCTGAAGTGAAAAAGAGCCCCTGTGGTCAAAAAAAGAAAAGAAAAACACAACAATTTAGCTTTTCAAACTGGAAGCTTGAGCTGTGAGTCCCACATGAGTAATATCAGCTGCAGTGAGACGAACAAACTCTCTTACGAACCTGCTTCTTCTCACCCCCCCATCTTCCTTTTCTTAACTCCTTCTTGTCTGGTGTAAAGAAAGTCGCCTACTTGGCCTGCCACACAGAAACGTTAGAGAGTTTTTTCTAGACCACTTGCTTACAGAGTTTATTTTTGCGTCATTGTGTTGGAGCCTTAATTTAACATATGAAGCTTAGTAGACCGGCAAGTTGGATAATAGCTATGTGTCACCATAGAAATGATGGATCACCATAGAAACAAGGCACACCATGAAATCCATCGACGGAAACACATAAGAAAGGAGTAAAAGGAAGTAACATGTCAGTGTGACCCTGAGCCCACAGAAGCGTATATTATTATTGACAGTGGTTAACATTGTAAAAGACCCTATGCATTTATCTTTTATCTGATAAAAGCATATTCGATGACTTCGAACATCACAATGATAGAATAGAAGAACATTAATTCAATAAGAAAACATGAATATGGATGTTCCCTTTTAACCTCTGCTGGCTGTAGAGAAGAGTTAACTTACTACATGTACAGAAGGTGAGAGCATAATGTGCTTTTTTGTATGGAAAGACATTTATCATCTTTGAAAAGGGTTAAATCTTTCAAGCTCGCTTCTTATTCCCTTGGGAATAACAGCTCGAATAAGCTCTATAGAAAAGTATGCCCTGCTCACTGTGTCAAAACACTGAAGCGTAGCTTTTGATGTTCCTCACATGGTGTGGACGATATTAAATCATTGCAGCTTTTTAACAACTTTAAAGGTAAAAAAAAACATTAGTCCACAAAGATCGGTAATTTTGTACCTTATTTAAAGAGTATACCTTTCTGACTAAAACCTCTCTTTAAAAAGGTTATTTGTATTTTCTACATTACTGTAGACTTTTTTTTGGGTGATCGAAAGTGCATTAGTGTTTTTGTGCATGTAAATGGGTTGGGCTAAAATCCCAAAGTTCCATTCCGAGGGAGTTTCTCACTTGTTGAACATTAAAGCGTGTACATTTGTCACAGTAAGCAGAGAATATAAATATTAACCTTAAATTAGCAGAATAGGACTCCTTTAAAAAAGAAAGTGCCTCACAACTATTTTCCAGAACAATCAATATCCTTATTCTGCCATCTGATACTAGGGCACTGGTTTCTTTTTTTTGTTTTGGGGGCGACAGAGCCAGCATGGCCTCAGGACTGAGCATGAAGTAAGACTTCTTTAAAAGCTGCTTCTGTAAATCCGCTCTTTGTTGGGGCAACATGTCTAGACCGGATGAAGTCAGCGTCAGAGGACCACACAACCCCTCTCGTCTCGTCTTACGCCTGTAGCTTCAAATAATGATGATGTCCCACTTTTGTTCCTCTTGCTTTCTGAACTCCTGCTGCACTCACTTCATCCCCCCCTCACAAAACAAGTGCTATTCTCTTTTCAACACACAGGGAACAAGTGAGAGACATAGTAGGTTTCTTTTCTGTATGACTTGTTAAAGAAGTATCTGCTCTATATATTTCAAGAGATGCAAGGGGGGCTGACATGATACAGGATAATGTCTGGTATAAATCCAGCCCACAGGAGAATATGATTATCCAGTCTGCGTGCAGTGCATTTATAACTCCAGCATACCATTTTATGCGCTTCAAAAATGGTAACTACGCCATAAAGAGGGGCTCAGTGGACCCAAATCGATAGCATTTCAGTTTTATATTCAGTTTTAGTCTGCACAGTCAATAATCCCTGACGCCTGAGGTATCTTATCTCCTCCTTGGAGCCATTTGTTTAGCGCCCGGAGCCGGATTGCTTGAGGAGTGTTGGCAGGAGGAATGCTGATACGTGTTTTGTTGTAAAGCGATGTGAAAGGCGTAGATGGGAGATGACAAGAGAGGAAGTTCATTTTTTTCTTCTACTTCTTTCGCTCTGTTGATATTGGAGCTGCTTCAGACGGAGCATGTGACTCACCTGAGCATATGCCACGCTAAGGAGACGGCAGTTTGAAGCTCTACACGCATTTGTCAGAGAGACAGCTGCTGTGGAGGCATAAATAATCTCTGTCTGAGTTAAATGTCAGCCACTCAGAAATACACACAAAGCACACACGAGATCAAAACATTTTCCATTTAATTAAAACACTGTTCGATCTGGTTCATTCATTATTGACCCTGCTCTCACATAAGAGTCATTCAATTAAATGTCTTGAAGGAAATGTCTGCTATTATACAAGAAGTGTTGACTTCAAAGACTTAACTAATGGGGTTTCTAAGTGAAAAATGCCATTACCAGAAATAACTTATCCTAAACATAGCCACAAGTTTGCCTCTCTTGAATACTCAACATCTAACCAAAATAGGTTTCACATCAACGAGATCCTAACCCTAACCCTACCATTAATACACCAGCATAATTCAAGGCTTTACCATTGTTTGAATGAAAAATGCACATAGTTTACCCAATCCCCCCCCCCCTAGGTTTCTTTCGTATGGTGGCCCACAGGTGCAAACCCATAACTTCATAACTTAACAGTCCCCAAGTGTCCACAAGTGCTAACTTTTTAGTATCCCTGTTTCCGTTGTGTTTCGTTCATGCAGCACTTTTGGTAAACGCTGTGCATGTGTTGCCAAGATGGTTTATTTGCGTAGTTTTTGAAAGTGCAGCACCTTTCTCCCAAAGGAAATGTTTTTGGCCAGTGTAGCACGTTTGCACCAGTTGGCCACCGTACTAAAGAGCTGTTCTGAAACACAATGTAGGTGGCTTTGGCCCCTGAAATCGTGGCAATGCCGACACAGCCTAACTCATGGCTTACCTGAAAATGTGAAAGAAGTGGATTGTTGGTGCAGCCTATGCTAGCCTGGGTGACACAGCAGCGCAACCAGCTAGAAAATAACAACCTGTGAAAGCAACCCCCTGTCATTTAAAGCAACCGTGCCGTACATTAAGCCCAGCTTTGAGCCCTAATATGATTTTAGTTCAGAACGTTATTTAAAAATATACAACCCGAACAGGAAAATAAGCTATAGAGACTAAAACTGCTAATAACGTATGATTCTCTGTCTAGAGGACCCGAGTTCAAATCCGACCCAGGGAGCATTTATGTAATCCAAGAAAATAACCTTAAAAAATTGAAATATATGTTAGTTTAAATGTTTGAATATATGAAAACGTTCCCCCACTATTGATGAAGTAACACATATACAGTATATCTGAAATCTAAAATATGTCTATTGAGGCAAGAAATAAGTTATTTTCTCTGTTCATTCACTTTTTTCATCTCTTATATCTAAACTTTCCTAGGCTGATGCCTCTGACTTTTTTGTCACAGTTCAGTAGTTCAGCAGGACTGAACTAAAATAAAACCTAAAATAAATGTGTAGAGCCTAAAAGTCAACCTTCAGGTAACATGTAAAGTTACACAGGAGAAGTTGAAATATATGAATCGTCTTTCAGATTCAGATCTTTGGTATTTGAGACTTAAGACTGCTGATGTATGCAGGTTTACTGCTGGTGTCAGCTTTTTCTTCATAACAATTCTAAAGCTGCTGCAAATATATAATGTTTTTTTTTAAAGAAAATGGAAAAAAGGACTTATGAAAGTACAGTGCATGAATAACAAAACCATGGAAACAGTGAGTTAGGTACAACATATAAGAGTTTGTAAAGCGCGATGTAAAAGCTACCCCTTAAGCTTGTGGCAGCTAAGAATAGAAAAGGTAGCAGGAGAGGTGTATTTCGTCTAAGATTTAGTTTGCTTATTGTTTAAATTAACTTTCCTTCGATTTAATTATTGTTGCCTTTAAATGCATTTGACAAAAAAAGGTTTTTCATTTGTACTTAAAACCACTTTTAAACAATTTCTAAAGATCCTAGTCTCCTATTATTTTGAAAGGGTAAATCAACTGACAAAACCATTGGAAATCAAAACACTTTTAAATCCCATGTCGCATTTCCTGACTAAATCCAGACCGTGTTATGTTTAAAGGGGCCCTGTTATGCAAATGTTCAGGTTCATATGTAAATGTTGTGCCTGAAACCAGAGCCCAGCCTGCTCGGATTGGTTAGTATTGGTTGTGATTAGTCAACCATTAAGAGATGTCCCGCCTCTCAACCTATCACGAACAATGTCTTGGAGCGCTAGCAAATAGAAGCGTGAGTGTAACATAGTGATGTGTCATGTTACAGGAGTAAACAAAGGAGTCCAATGGAGGCATGTCAGGCAGGGAGGGAGTGTGTGGGAGAGAAACTCCCTCCGGAGGGAACTTTGTGATTTAAGCCTTTGCAGACCACTTATGGCGCATTTCCACTACAGCGCGGTTTAAGCGTGCCGTGCCCGGCCCGTTTTTGGTTGCGTTTCCACTTGGCGTAGTTCCGGCTAGCGGGTACATTTTCACAGTTTTCTGGCTCTCCAAAATCGAGGTTCTTTCCTCGCCAACAACCGGGCTGAGTATGCTAAACTAGCGAGAGATTCGCTGGCAACTACAACAAAATGAACATATTTGACCGTGATTTAATTGTAATACACGTTTCAAAATGATGCCGAAGTAACAACATACTGATACCGGTTAGTAAAAACCATGAATTAATGCTTTGACAAGTCTGCAGACAGACGGCAGGCGAAAAACCTTTTAAAATGCCTGTTTTCTGAATGGAGATCGGCTAAGCTAACGCAGTATATGCTCCGACCGTCCACACTCACAACAACGGCCTATACAGACATAAATAAAGCAGCGACTGTACTCGCCATGACACAGGCAGTCTGTGGTTTGTACTTGTTTAACTTTTGTCTAGTTTCTGAACAGATATGAGGAGCTGTGAGCTCTGAGGGCTAACAGCTAACGGCTGATGTTGGTTTTGTGTTTCGCATTGAAGATGACGTCACGGCTCCGCCTACACTGCGTTACTATAGATACTACCCCAGTTCCTACTGTAATGGAAACGCAGCATAAAGTGAGCCTGGGTTAACAAGGCCTAACGAGGCCTAGCCATACCGTACTAAGCCGAGCGAGGCCCTGCAGTGGAAAAGCGCCATTAGATGCACAAAAACCTATATCACACTACAGGAAAAGGTGAACCCCAAAAAGCGTAATAGGGCCTCTTTAATACTTTCCCCTTTTAACCACTCCAAACTTTTAGGATAATCCTTCTCAGAGAAAGAAAAGTGCCTTCATTGTCCTATCATTTATTTACTTTCTAACACCCGTAGGGGATCAGCCTCCTTATCTTCCGCCCTAACCTGGCTGCCACACTACTCTTCACCTGCACAGCCCCCGTCATTCTGCTTTTCACTGTAGATAGTTATCTCGGCACGGACAGATAACTTTAAGGTCCCCGCCACTGCGCCAGCCTGACCAAACCCAGACACCATCAGATAAATCACCACAAGGTGTTCCTCTTTGATCTGCTAATCTCTGGATACCCCGCTGCACTGTGGGTAGATACGGGTCTGTGGGCATACAGTAGGTGGATGGTGTGTATTATCCAAAATAAAGAGGAAGATTTGAAGTAATAGATGGGGAGACAGAAAGGACACCAGATTTTATACCTCCCTTAAAGAGTCACAGCTCAGGTTTAATTGGTGCGATTTAACTCCCAATTCCATTATTTCTACATCAGACATCCTCATTAAAATCTCTTTTTGTGTTTTGTTCTTTATTAATTGCTCATGTCTTCACTTTTTATCTTTCTTTTGTTTGTCTTTCAAGAAGTCTCCCGCAGGCTTTAATCCCCTCAAAAGTTTTAGGAGGAGTAAACATAGATCAAAGATTTTTTTTGTTTTGGAACAAATAGATGGCCTTTGAAATGTTGCTTTCCTTTTTTAAATATTCAACTGCGTGCAGGAAGATTTATCATATATATATGTCCACAGTTTAAGGTCGCGTTCACACCAGCCTTGTTTAGTCCGGTTGAATCTATCCCTGGTGCGTTTAACCGCTTGGTGCGGTCGTTTGGGTCGGTGTGAACGCAGTCCGAGACCTCTGATGTGAACTAAACAACTGGACTCTGGTCTGCCTAAAAGAAGTGGTCTCGGACCGCTTGCTAGTGAACTCTGGAGCGGTTCATCGCTGGTGTGAACGCAGTCCGCACCAAAACAAAGGAAGCGTAGTATTTACGCGTCACAAGAACGTGGATGTCTTCAAAATCTTTAGCGAAAGAATGAAGTGTTGAACAGTGTCGTCTAAAGTAAAAATGCTCCGTCATCTATATATAAAAGTCAGAGCCACCTGTCGTCGGTGAAACCTCCTCCTCACTGCAGAACGTCTCTCATTATATGTGCTATAATGGTTTTTTTACGCATGTCGTCTGATATATAATCCTATGCTGGCCGCTAGAGTCTGTTGATAGGCTCTCCAGATTAACAGCAGCATGTAACCTGCCGATGCTCCATGGTGGAGGCTACGGTAGAAATTGCCGGGATTTGCGTTTTTACCCCCTTAATGTCTGACCAATTGTTGAACAGCATTTCCGTTCACATGACTTGTGTTTAAAGTTTATAGTCCATTTGAGCTTTGCCCGTGTGAACGCAAACCGAACCTTCTGAAAAATGAAACAATGTAACAACCTGTCTTCTTGTGCACACCAGAGAAGCGGACTATTAATGCAAAACTTGGAAAGTGCCTCTATTAATGTCCTTACATTTTATACTCAACCTCATGTGGTAACCCTGTTTAAAATAAATTCCAATATTTAATATGTGCTCTTTAAATCAAGACTTTTATTCTTACGATATTAACAATTAAAAAAAGATGTTTGTTAGTATGTCAGGTAACAACATTATGTATTTCCTTTTAATTAAAAAAGCTGTGAATAAACACAAAGCACTTTTCCAAGCAGTCGTGTGATTTTTATGGTGGCTTTATATTTATCTGTGTGCAGTATGCTGATGAATGGTGTAAGAATTAAAAGCGTTCTTCCTTCCTGTGTGTGTCCTTCCAGAGTGCAGCTCAGACTGTCAGCGCTGCACGGCAGACCTCCAGACGGGCATCGGCAGTGTGTGTCTCTGGTGTAAAGTGGCGAGGACCTGGCTGCTTGGCGATCACTGCGTCTCCCACTGTCCTCAGGGACACTACGGCTATCACGGAGCCTGCATCAGTAAGGACTTTAACTCCCCTATATATATAGAGAGTTGCACAGTGAGGACGTGTTTTGTAAAGGCCGACCAGGAAGTGAGCATTGCAAGGGTTCCATGACAAAAGCAATGAGATGTTTCCATTGGATTTCATAACAGTGCAGAAAATAATATCTGTGGCAAGCACACAATATATTTTTTGGTTTGTTTTTGTTGCAGGATAATCTCCACATATTAAAATAAAGACCATTATGATATTTCAAGCATGCTTGCAATCGCCAGAAGTAAAAAGCTAACGTTAGGCTATAAGCTAACAACTTTACAATAGCATGTACTATTCTATCGTAATGTAATGTCTTAGCATGTACCGCTAAGCTATTCAGCTAATGTTCGGCGTGATGATGTTATTTAGTCTCATTTAGTCACTCATTAGCAACCTTATTGCTCATTGCACATTCACAAGTGGGGTATTTACTGACGTGTTTGTATTGATCTTATTTCAGTTATCTAAAAATAAAAGATGACTTTGAAACGAGAAAACTGGAAGTGGTAAAATCCTTACCGACTTCATGTTTTAGGACTGCTTCCTGCACCACTCTATTTGTAAACATATACATTTAAATCAAACAATCCAAGACCTTATTCAGACTTCTTACCAAAACACATTCAAAGATCTGTTGACTGTGAGATTTGCAAACCAAATGCTAAATTGCTAACTTATTTCTGGGTTTTATGACTCATTCCTGCACCTCTCCATGCTGTACATAACAAGATCAGGCTGCCCTGAGTGTAAGGGGCCTTTATGTTTAATTGATCAGTCAAAGATCTCTAAAGTTAGGGTCATTTTATGAGCCTGGTGAGGAGTTTTCCTTGACCATTTTAAAAGAAGAATTACTGAATTGAATTCCAAGGTTTAGAGATAAATAGGTATTTTTTATTTATACCCTTGAAGATTTTTCTTATTTTTTTGTGGAATCACTATCAGTGCACTCTCCTCAGGCTGAAAAAGAACATTGGCGAACAATGTTGATATAAGGCGCGTTCACACCGGAGTACTTTTACCCGTACTTTTCCCGTTTAGTTCCGTTAGTGCCTGGAATTTTGCGTTCACACCAAAAAGAGAACTTAGTTCAGAGAACTTTTACCCCCATTTGTAGTGCCTGCTAGAGAGGTGGTACTATCCTGGAGAGAAAAAAGTACCAATTTCTGATTGGCTGGGCGAATTATGAACCACGCCCCGTAAAACTCTGAAAAGTTTTTTGAAGCCGCCATTGTATTTGCTTGCATTAGCATTATTAGCATTAGCCCCGCGCACCAACAGAGAGAGAATAACTTATGGCAAAACAAAAGAAAACATGGGAGCGGTGGAGTGATGAGGAGGTGTCGGCGTTCTGGCGATTTACTCGGAAGGCTTCAGTAGAAGCAGCTGGGAGTCCCAGCAGCTTCTACTGAAGCCAGTCCCCAACTCCGGGGACTTCCGGCCGGGGACTTTGGGTGGCAGTATATGCCGTGAAGTTGTTTGCGGCCTGCCAGTTAACCCAAAGCAGAAGAAGAAGAAGTGACGTCAGCGGCTTCATTTGCGTAATCTTCCCTCAGGGAACTTATTCCGGTGTGAACGCGATCGGCTCTTAGTTCCATGGGGGTACTAAGTGCTGGCTCTAAGTGCTGGGCACTAAGTACGGCAAAGTACTTGGTGTGAAAGCGGCTATACACTCAATGATTCTTTAATAACTCCTGGAAGAACACAGAACTTCCTCCCAGCTTACTGTTGATGCTTTTGGCTCCTAACTCTCATCATCATCATCAAGGTCATCATCCTTGCCCTCTTTATCATCATCTTCATCATCATCATCATCATCATCATCATCATCACTCTCTTTCTCACCCTCTTCATCATCGTCCTCACCCTCTTCATATCATCATCATTAACATCGTCATCATCATCATCATCATCATCCCCATCTTTGCTTTTATATTCATCATCATCCTAAATATTTCAAACATCTTCATCTGATTTTCATGATCCTGCTTATAATGAACATAATCTTCATCACTCCTTAACATCGTAATCTTCATCATCATCACTATCATACTCCTTCTTGTCCTTCATTTCTTCGTCATTATTTCACCTGCTAATTTTATAACAGAATTGTTGCCGTCATACTTATATCATCATCATCATCATCATCATCACCATCATCTTCATCATCATCATCAACCCTCTCATCCTCCTCCTCATCATTATAATCATAATCCCATCATGCTCCTCCTATTTGCCAATCAACATCATCCACCTACTCCTCATCATCATCCTCAATCTGGTCCTCCTCATCCTCATCAGCATCATTCTCATATCGACCCCATCTTCATCATCATACTTCTGCTCATTCATATCCTCCGATCTCATCAGTATTGTCATGGTCATCGTGGTCATCATCATCATAATCCTGCTCCTCTTTTTCATCCCGGTCCTCTTCATCATCTTCGTCATCACTACGCAGTGTTTCAGCAGCAGAAGCCCCTCCACGCTGAGCTGCAGAAACATTTAAATGCAGAGAGTGTGAGCAGGAAGCTTCAGGCTATAGAGCGAAAACCTCTGGAGTCTCATTTAGCTGAGCCCTCGGCAAACACACACACACACACACACACACACACACAAACGCACACGGACACGCACACGCACACGCACACACACACACACACATGCGCTTTCAGACATACAGTAACCATTTTATTTTTAGTCAGGTAACGTCTCTTTTTTTTGCTTCATCAGAGGGAATTTTGAAGTTTTTTCTGGTGTTGATGATATTATGCAAGGCTGGATATGAGCATTGAGGGGTGGGGAGTGCAGCAGAGTAATATGAGAATGATTAGACCCATGATAGTAATTAGTGATACTGGTGAATATGTATTTCTGGATGTGGCTTTAATTAGTGCATGTATTGCATGGTTTTATCAAGGATACATTTAAGTGATAATTTAAATACCTTTGGTCATTTTTCACGGTGGGCACGTAGCTACAGAACATAACTGATACTGTCTTTTTTAAAAGGGCCCCTTCTTGCTCATTTTCAGGTTCATATTTATATGTTGTCCCTCTACTGTGACATGTTAACATGCTTTAATGTTCTAAAAAGGTCTTGATTGTTCTCATACTCTGTAGTGATTGTTCAACCGCTTAGAGAGGTCCCTCCCCTCACGTACACATTGTTGGAGCTCTAGCCAATACAAGAACATGTGTTGCATAGTGATGTCATTATGTCACGGAAGTAAACAAAGGAGTCCAAGCGAAGCGTTTCAGGCAGGGGGGAAGTGCGTGGGAGAGAAACTCCCTCTGGAGGGAACTTTGGGATTTTAGCCGTTGCAGACCATTTATATGCACAAAAACCTATATACCTCACTACAGGAAAGGGAAAACACAAAAAGCATAATAAGGCAGTTTCAATAGTATTTTCATGTATTTTAATCTCATAATATGAATAGGTTTAATAGTATGCAAGTACCCAATTATGCTGCTTTATTTTACTGTTCACATCCTTCATATAGCAAATATTGTATATTAACGCTGCATTCTTTATTGTATCTCACATTTATTTCACACTCTGTTTTCATAGGATCTTTAAACTTTCTTCCAATGAAAATGCACCAAACAAACTTACTGCAGATGGAAATGAGCTATTAGCTCAAATCTGGCATAATTCACCTCTATTTTCTGAGATTAATTCATTTGTATGCATGGTTGGTCCTTGTTGAAATAAATACATAATAATTCAATGTTTTTTTCTTCACAGGATGCCATTCGTCGTGTGATGGCTGCAGTGGGGCGGGGCCTCTCTCCTGTACGTCCTGCCCGTCCGGCAGCGTTCTGTTGCCCTCGGGTCTCTGCGCTCCAGAATGTCCTCTCGGTTACTATGACAATGGTCACAAGATCTGTCAAGGTAAGTGGGTAACTGCCCCTCTGCATCTCACATTAAATCACATATCTTACTACTGTACACGCAATCTGGTTACAGAATGTTTTGCAGGGGACCCTAATGTACGGTGGCCGACCGCGATAAAACGGCTCAAAACACTTCCATTAGGAGAAACACGTTGCCGTTTCAAAAGAAAATTTAAAAACACAAATGTGCAAAAACACATGCAAATGAAGAAACACATTCACAGCATTTAGAAAACATTAGCCAACTAGCGCAGGGGTTATTAAAAATAAATAAATAAAACGCTGCGAATAAAAAAAATGCTGCAAAAACTCAAAACCCAAAGGAAACAGCTGGTACCGGAGTGCTTGTTGATGTTCAGGGATTATGAAGTTGGCCACCTCTCACTGGAAACTTACCTAAAATGTAAGTTTTATCGGCTTATTTCAACGATGTGATCACATGATTCCTTTCCATATTATTGTAGATCTACTGTAAGCTGGCTTGCTAACCTAGTCATTTCCAATATACTGACAAAGCACTTCCAATTATGAAACAGGCTGACTTTGCAAGAGTGACAGTTGGCCCACATTATAATCTTCGAACATCATGAAGCGCTCCGGTCCCATCTGTGTGCATCACTTTTTAGTGTCCCTGTTTACGATGTTTTTTTTTGCTTCTTCTAGCGATTTTTATTTGCAGCTTTTTGTGTTTGCTGTGTTTCATTAATGCAGTGCTGTTGGTGAACCCTGCGCATGTGTTGCGTTTCTCTCCTCCTAAGTCTATTGGGCCGTTGTGGCGTTTGCCCCTGTCAGCCACCGTACTAATGACTTGCAGGAAGTGGACACAGAAATAAGAACACTAGACAGTACAGTGGTTCTGGTTTAAAGACCATCTTGTTTCTGAGACTTTCAACATGACAGTCATTATAACCGTGAACTTCAAAGAAAATGCGCCCTCTTGTTCATTATTTTCCTTCTCCACTAGCTACATTATACAGTATACTGTATACGTTTGAAGTATTGGTAACTGACTCAGCTGCAATTGAAACAAAAACTCCTTTTGTTGTTGTACTTCTGTAAGTTTCCTTGAAAACATGTATTACAGTGATACGTCAGCCATGTATTGAAGTTGCCACTTACTACCTGGTACTGAATATATTATTACTTTAGTAACTAAAAAGCACTCAGACAGCACGTAACTTTCTCAAGGTCTCTTAATCATTGAAAGAAAACCATGATGGTAGCCTCTTGTCATTCAGGTATTTGCAGCTTGTTGATAAAACCTTTTTGGCAAACATTCATAAGGTGATCTATTTATCTATTTTATTCAAGAAATGTTTGCTTTTGTCCATCGCCTACCAAATTACCTTGAAATATGTTAAGTATTGTTTTCTGAGATATCCTGTTCAAAAGCAGTCAACAAGCTCCAATCAACACATTCTTGTTGGATGAATTAATAATAATAACTCAGTTGCTACAGCCTTGAGTGGATAATTTGCAAACTCAACAATCGTAGTATAATGAAAATATATGTACTATTATTAAACCTTAAGAAGTTAAAAATATCTGAGGCACTCGGGAAGGCAATGATTTATAAAACCTTTAATCACTCATGCCTATTCACAGTGCCAGGTAAAAACGTGGGTTTTATCAGGTAAGTAAAGGCACAGGTACTTAAGGTTTTTTAAAGCACTACCCTCTTGAGTGCCTCTGATTACTTCAACACCTTAAACTTGTTCTACTGCTGCATATGAGTGTTTCAACATTGTTACGGGTTTCCTTATTAACTTTGGTCACTAACTAACTGTTAATGTTAAAAATTAAACTGTTCTTTGGTGCAAATTGATCATTTTGTAACAATGTTGAAATAGACAAAGGTTTCCCATTTTTTTTCAAGCACTTTGGCTGTATTTTAAAGTGTGATAAATATATATATTTGTTGTATTATTATTTAAAATACATGTTTTATTCATACTTATTAGTAATAAGTATGATTATTATTATGTATTAAATATGTAATATTACTATTAATAATACAAGTTATTATAATTATAGTAGTAGCAGTAATAATAAGTGCAGTAATGTGTTATGCATGTTGTAATTATAAGTAACATTATTCATAGTACAAGTATTATTTATACTTATTAATTATAATAATATTATAATCATTATAAATATAATTGTAAATAATAGTAATTGTAGTAGTAGTAGTAGTAGCAGTAATACTAATGGTATAGTATGATTATGATTATTATTATGATGATTATTATTGTTTGTATTCTTATTATTACTATTATTATAAATGACCTGCAGTGCACCAAAGCTGCACTCTAGCACACAGTTTTATGTCAAAAGTATATAATAATATTATAACCATCGTTAAAGTGTTAAAACGTCTATTAAACAAAATATCACTGGTTCGAAACAAGCCACATTCAGTCGGTATTTTTGGTGACCGCAGACATGATTACATCTTGTCACTCAATTCCTTTTCCCTCTGACCTTGGCTCTAACCGTACGACCTTCCTGTCTCCGCAGTGTGTGACAGCCAGTGCCTGACGTGCGACATGCCCGGTGTGTGTACGTCCTGCCGCGACCCGGCCAAGGTGCTGCTGTTCGGAGAGTGCCAGTATGACAGCTGCGCCCATCAGTACTACCTCAACACCAGCACCCGGGCCTGCAGAGGTACGCCATCACCCTGACAACCCAACACACACTGCAGCACACAGCGAGGGGAAACACTGGATTGATAATGAGGATGTAGTTCGCCCTTTATGATACCCATAAATTACTCTCCATCTATATTGCATGTACTGCAGTGTGCTACATTGACTTTATGGGGTCCATTGATCAAGTCATAAACTGTGGGACCAGATATGCAAATCTTAAACATTATGTGTGCGTTACAACTCCGTATGAAATCTTGCAGCCTGCAGAGAAGGTGATGAATGGGCCTCAGAGGAACCATGTCCAGTCTGAATACCTCGTCTTTTTTTCACTTTGCATGCAATAACTCTGCTTATATATTTAATGACCCACTAACCGCCCCAGACCACATTCTGTCTGACTGAATCTCGCTCCGCATTATCGCCAACCCGCAAATAAGATGTGTGAAAATGTGTCCCGCTTCTTTTTCTCCTGGATGGGATTTATGTTCAGAATGCGAGCCGCCCAACTGTGTTGTCACACTGGCTTAACACAGATATCCACTTTAATTCACAGAAAGCCATTTCATGTGGAGCTTACATCACCTTGCAGACTTGCCTTTATCAGCGATTTGGTTCAATGTAATGAGATTTGACGAGGTATCAGGGGCCCGAAGGAACCTGCCCCTGAGGTGGACCCACAGCTTCCCATGTCTAACATGAGATTAGAAACTAAGCTGACTGCTAGAGGCTAGATTCCCAGTTTGATTTCCTGTGAGGCAGCTAGCAGCGCCTCTCAGCTCGACAGGTGGTTGTGGCCATCGACGTTCTATTTATCCCCCCAGCTAGCCGCAGCCGCTGCCCGGGTAATCCACTGAACCTTAGATGAACCCAGTGCATTGGGAAGCAACACTGCATTCTGCTTCATGAAAACTCCCAGGCCTTTGAGGAGAACCTTTGGGAGCTCTCACTTGCAACCACAGGGGAAAGTTTCCTGAGAGAATCTCTTATAAACCTGTCAGCACTTCTACCAACAACCCACATCGGTTTGGATTAATCACTGATATATTTCTAGGGAGGAACCCCTAATTTACCTCCCTCAGAATCCTCAGGAAAAACCCTGTGGAGACCTCTGCTGTTTTTTTTTACCGCAAATATAGGCAATAGACAAAGTGAGAGAAAATGTGAAAAAACGTTGAGAAGTGAATGAGTTAAAGAGTGTTTACCTGCAGGAATCAAAATGGATGTGTCCTTTAAGAGAATTGAGGATGTAACTGATGGGGAAATATAAGATGTTGAACACACAGTAAGATCTTAAGGTATATCTTATCCCAATGTTGGTCAGTGAGTCCCTCCAAACATCATAAAGATGGATTGCCATGCGCTTTAGAAAAACTGATATTGGTTCCAAGACAATTTATCCCGAGGACTTTTGCGATCCTCTGATTTTTCTTTGAATAAATCAGCAGATTAACAGTTTTTGTTCTTGAGTGAAATTTCCCGACAACTATCGCACTTAGCCATGACAATTGGTGTATGCATTACTGTGAACAGAGATGAATAATTATCATTTGGTTATGACATCATAAACTTTTGACCTAATAAGTTACCAACGACATTTACTGTGGCCTATTTATTGATTTAAAGGATAAAATACATACTTTTATCCATCTTGCAATCTGTCTTACTTTACAATGAGCAGAATACTTTTCAATGTTATAAGTTATAACATTTTACATTACATTAAGTATATATTCTGTTTTACATGGCCTAGTGAATACTCAATTCTGATTGGTCATTTGGACATTTCAGATGTTTTTAATACTCTATAACTCACCGCTGCTAAGCAAAATAATGACAGTTGCTAAGGAGGATCAAAGAGCATTGGACGTCAGAGAAATCAAGAGTATTTTTTCTTAGCAGAAGCAACACGATAATGCTTTAGTCAATAAAATCATTTTCAATTAATATTGTGAGTCAAGTCATTGGTTTATTTAGTATGTGGCCGTGTATTAAATGGATCCCTTACTTATATAGTGCCCCCCTGGTTTACTCTGTAATTGCTGAGAATGCCTGGTAAGTCATCTCTCTTGATTTAGTTTTAATAAAAACCTAGCAGCTCACACAAAACACAGAGTTGTATTTATCCTAATTGTGTTTAATTCTCTTGTCAATATGAATGGAGGGCAGCACAACACACACCAGATGTGCAGCTGATAAGAGAGAAAGGGGAAAAAACACAATTGGGTTTAGAATAAATCCCTCTGATGAAAATAATGTGTTAATCTCTTTATTTCTCTCCCCCCTCCCTCTCTTCTGCTCTCACCTTTTGCTCTCGCCTTCAAAATCCCCTCATGTCTAATCCCACTGTCCCGCTTAAAAACACGCGATCCTCCTCCTCCTCCTCCTCCTCCTCCTCCTCCTTCTCCCCATGTGCCTCCCTCCATCCCGTCTCCAGAGTGCGACTGGAGCTGCAACGCCTGTAAAGGTCCTCTGAGGACAGACTGCCTGCTGTGCATGGAGGGACATGTGCTGCAGGATGGACTGTGCACCCAGGGGTGCTCCACTGGCTTCTATCGAGACGGTGACAAATGCCTCGGTCAGTGCACCAACATCAGAATCCTTCTTTTGCCCTCTGTCTGCATATTAAGCACTTGAAGTTGCTTTTCTTAAAGGTCCCCGATTATGCAAAATCCACTTTTTCATCAACATGTGTCCCCTCTGTGTAAAGGGAAATAAGATTCACTCACTTTTTGTCCTGATCCATTTATATAAAAAGCTGTATGAAAAGGAGCTGATCAGACTTTTGCCACTTTATGATGTCATAACGATTTTTTGGTTTGTGTAACCATTAGCCAATCACCAACCAAGGTAACCCCCCCCCCCCCACCCTATCACCTGAATCTCCTCCTAGAGCACCATTGTGTTCTTTTTAACCTAATATCTCTCAGAGGGGCGTGGGGAGTGGCTCCTTATTTTCATCTAAAGTAACAGACAGAGAATCAGCACTTTTGAAACAGGGCTGAAACAGAGAGGATTATGGGATGCTGCTATAATCTGTTTGGTGTTTGGAGCCAAACACTTCAGAGACATGTTTTGTATACATCTGAGACCTGTAATATATTGATGAAAAACAGTATATTAGGGGACCTTTAAGTAAAGTACAAGTACCTCAGAATTGTTCTTCAGAACAGTACTTGAGTAAATGCACTTACTTTACACCGCTGGTTTTAATGCTCTCAGTGTGTTGTATGTGTCCTTGTCAGGCTGTGATGATCACTGCACTGAGTGTCGGGGTCCAGGACAGTGCCATATGTGCCAGCCTCCCTACGCCACCCTGCAGGGTCAGTGTGTGCTGGAATGTGGCCGGAACTACTTCCTGGAAGCCTCCTCGCAGATTTGCAAACGTAAGACTTTGATAAATGCTACGCTTTTCTACATCTCTAAGAATTGGCCTATTTTGGAGTCAAAGGCATGATTTCAAAAGGTTTTCTGTGCTGGGTAAGTTTACAATTTAGAAATAAAACAAAGAATAAACATTCCTTATAGTGCTTTTGAGGAAATGAAAGAAATAATTTTACGTAGAAATGTGAGAGTGAAAATATGTACGGTTTGGATTAAATACCCTACCAGGACAAACAATGATGAATCAAACATTCCTTCTAACACTCTGACTCATCTGCATCCTATTTAGCTTGCTCGTCCGACTGTGTGCTGTGTGACGGGGTTGGACGCTGCAGTGCGTGTCGTGACCAAACCTTCCTCATGGAAGGATACTGCACGCCCAACTGTGGACACGGATTCTACGCAGACCAAAAGACCAGGACCTGCCACGGTAATAACATGATGTCTGCTTTAAAGAGGGCCTAGAATGCTTTTTGGGGTTCTCCCTTTCCTGTAGTGTCTATATAGGTTTCTGTGCATGTAAATGGTCTGCAACGGCTAAGATACTGAAGTTCTCTCCAGAGGGGGTTTCTCTACCACACTCTCCCAAATCCCAAATAAAGTTGTTTAAAGTGGACCTATCATGCTATATTTGAACAATATATTGTAGGGCCATACCTATATAAAGTATATAAATATAGTTTTTTTTTCAAAATACCAAACAGATCCTGCATTTTAGCCATGCCTCATTTCGCTCTATTTGCTCTTTCCAGCCCTGTTTTTGCAGGGGGCTGATTATGTGAGCTGCAGCTGACCACGCCCCCCTGCAGGAGAGGGGAGCGTGCTTTGAGATCAGCTGCTGGGCTGTCAGAAGAGGGGGAGAAAAAGAGAGGCTCCGTCCTCCGTGTTTTATTATATTATTATATAGAGTCATTATTCATTTGTTTTAAAGCTCAATAAATAACAAAGAAGACCTTTGACCGGCACTTTTCTAATTTTGTCCGGAAGATTTAAACTTTAACGGACATGTTGACCGGCGAAAAAAAATCTAACTGAAACTCTGCCGCACGGTCCCCTCGTTCCTTGGAAGAGGCGGAGAGGTGGGTGTTTTGTCATCTGCTGGTGGACTAACCGGAGAGAATTACAGTGCTTGCCTCGACGGGGAGGGATTGCATTGAATTACAGCAGCGGGAGCAAACGCTTGCCTCGGGGAGGGAGAAAAAGAGCCACAGCGGAGAATAAACAGAAGGGCAACCATGGCAACCATGCAAGGGAAGTCTTCTTCGCTGCTTTTGTGGCAGACTACAGCGCCACTTACAGGCCTGGCATATGTACTACAGCGTCTCCAGCGCTTTCGAGTGGCAATGGCCGGCCGTGGCCCAACCCCACATTCCCCTGATAGGTGGAGAATTGACCACTAAGCGGAGCACCACTTTTGTGACGTAGAAAATAATTCAAATCTGGATCAGTCTGTATCAGATCCGTTGCAGCCCCGTTTTTAGAGATTTGGGTATGGAGGAAAAGAGAGAGGGTTGTGTTTTCTGACACTTGGAACACCGGGGACACATATTCATGTATAAAAGACGTACAAAAGTGCATTTTGCATGATAGGTCCCCTTTAAGTAAAAGATAAGCACATTTTTTTACTGTGCATATCATTTGAAGTTTCATATCATATTGCCCTTCATTAACATACATTATTTTATATTCCTACACAGAACTGTACAGCTCTTTTTTAGAATTGTAGATTTTTTAAAATATTATACCAGAAATGTGTCATATGAAACACTGAAGCAAATTCTTTGTTTGTAAAAGCCTACTTAGTATAAATATGTTTCTGTTATAACACAGGTTAATATCCACTTTATAGTCAGGCTTATCCGACAGCAGTCCAAATAACACTATGGTGAGGGCAAAAAAGCCACATAAATATTGCAAGTTAACCTCAACGCCAATCCACATGGCTGGTTGCTAGGCAACAGGCTGATTAACTAAGACATAAAAGAAAAATACCACAGTCTAATGCTGTGTGAGGTATGGTTGTTAAATGTTAATGTTCCCCCTAAGCTGCAGCTCCTGTAGTGAAATATGTGTCCTGTTCTGCATGTCTGATTAATTTAACAGCAACAAATACACGATCGTTGCTAATTTACAATTGATCTAGAACAAGTCACCTAATGCTGCGATCCTCTTGTGCCAACGATGGAACAGTATCTGGTTCCTGGCTGAAACTCACTAGTAGAGAACAAACATCCAGTTTTGTTTTCCAACTGGCACAAAGGAGATTTAAGAATTTAGCTTGATTGACAGGTTGCTACTCTGCTACACTGAAGGCAGGGTTGTTGCTGCTCCCTGAAGACCGATATGCTAATTAGTAAGCTGTCAATCACAGATACAATACAACTTCTGTATTCTTCCTTTAGAGTTATATTCAAGTTTTTTTAAAGTTTAGCTCGTTTTAGCTGAAAAAAACTTTTGCAGCTTTTTCAAATGTGTTTGAATTTGAAAATTGTGTTGAAGGACTTAAAGGATCAGGAGGTACATATTGAGGAGGAATATTTAATATTTAAATTGTATTGCAACGGCCTTGATTTGAGTTTTGAAATTTGAGCATAGCTACTTTTGAGGGATTTCTTCCACACAGCTCTCGCCATCGAGATGGCTTAGCAGGTGTTAGCAGCTAAAGGTGTTAGCAACTAAAGCTATTATTAGCAGCTATGGGTGTTTGCAGCCAACGATGTTAGCAGGCAATGATATTAGCATTTACCTGTTTGAGCAGCTAATGGTGTTAGCAGCTAATGGTGTTAGCAGATACAGCATAAGAATTAGTATAATTAGTGCCTGGAGGGGAGCATTCAAATTCTCATTCTTTTCACGTCAAATATTTAGATTCAGGGAGATTCTTCATTGATGAAAAAATGTATTTAAATAAAAAACAGATATCAAACTTAAACTTAGCCAGTCAGAGCTAGATTTGAAACATATGCAGTTATTGAAGGCCACAACATAATTAGTAGTAAAAAGTGTATTTCAGCTACGTGGCTCCTTTTTAAATGAACTTTTCAGGTTCAGTTTTTTTACAGAATAGATTGTTTACATTTACTGGCGACATTATTAGTGTCCTCTTCGTAATTGGTTTCCTGAATAACAGTGTCAAATAGTTAATTGACTGCAGAGTCAGGTCATTAGAGGAATCTTGTACTTTTATTTTTTGGCTTTTATGTTCAAACAGAGCTCGTCGATGCCTGAGGCCTTCACAATCAGACTGTGGTTGTGAGATGATTTATGAAACTTGACAAAGCATAGTTATAATAGAGAATTATATTATCATGCACCATTTGTGATAAATGCTTTCTTCTTGTGATATAATGAAAAATGTCCAGCCTTAAGGCTCTAACTTATCCACAACAAATTTGTTTTTCATTTTTATTCCTGCCAGCCAAGAAAAAAGTAGAAAGCTAGTGCTTTTAATTATAGTCCTTTCTCATTTGTGAGTTTATTTACATGGCCGAAAGTTAGAGATTTTAGAGTGCCTCTGGCATCATTAGAGGAGATATAATGAGATTACAATATGGTTTCTCAAAAGAGCTGATCTTTAAAAAATACCCGAACAAAGTCAATTCTAATTAAGGCCAACTTCTAAAATGCCACGCAAAGACCGAAATGTCTTGCTTATATTTCACCAGCCATCTTTCATGCACGCACACACACACTCACAGACACACACTTTTTTACTTCATAACCTTGTGTCATTCCTACTCCCACTCACAGTCTGACCCAGCTTCATTTTTAATTAGATAAATATCAGGATTTGAAATGCGTTAATATATAACAATTTGCGTAATTAGAGGCTGTATGTTTTTCAACCATTACATCATTACAGTATAACAAATTATCTATGAGACAGTTTTTCAGGAAATAACAATTCCCTGTCTTTATACATTGCAATGACTTAAATCTCAGTATTTTCTTCCTTCTTAATGTCTTGCATTTATTTTATATATCAATCATTATTATTATAGTTTATAACTCCTATTTGATTTATTTTGTTTATGAGTTTGTGTACCACTCAACACAGGAAGTATCTAAAAGTGTTAATGTAAATGTGACTTTGTGTGTGATTAACCTCAGATGGAAAACCTTCTTCAAGGTCATAAGAATTGTCAGCAATACAAGAGATCCTTCATTCCGCTTTCATTTCTTCTTATCCTCCCTCTTCCTCTCAGGTAACACCCACCCCCCTGCCCTCCAGGTGAACGGCTCCCTGCTGGTTCCCCTCAGTGGGATTTCCCCGCTGGCCCCCAGCCTGCTGCAGGTGAGGGACCCCGACAGTCCGTCTGAGCGGCTCGTCTTCCAGCTCGTTCAGATCCCGAGTAACGGAGAGCTGGTCCTGTTCAGAGGGGAGGAAGGAGAGGGGAAGGAAGGTCGAGACCTGACCAGGGACGACACCTTCACCTGGGCGGAGCTGAGGACGGGCCGGGTCCGCTTCAGGCACCAAAGAGAAAAAGCCAGGTCAGTGGATCGGATTCTTCCGAGGTTTATGGAGTTGGGAAATGTTTACGAAGCACCCAAAAACTGTTATGACCTAATAGTAAATAATCAGTTCTTCAACCGAAGAGTGAGGACTTCATTTCAGAGTTGCTTTTTGGCAGTGAAATCGAAAGTAAACCATAATTCAACAGGCAGAAAACCCAATTGGTACCCCCCAGAGAAGCCAGGAATACACTGCAAAGTAATTGAGCCACAAGTTAAATAAAAAAATAAATCTGAAAATGTCTTAGAGCCCTCGCTCACTGTATGAAAGCAACTCTATTTGTTGTGTTTCTCCACATATGTATTCATCATGTCCTTTAATTAGTCTACATCTGGTATGAAAAATAATTTTTACTTTTTACTTTTAATTTATGACTTTTTAAAAGTTAATTTAAAACAGATTGTCTTCGTCCTCTCATTCCACGAATATCCTGACATTCCATCTTTGCTGTCATTCGCCTAGCCATCTGTCGTCGGTTTTAATCATCCAGCTTCTTGGTTGGAAATGTAATTTCCATTAACCTACACACAAACTGGAGATGCATTACATTAAAACTTCTTATCTAATAATGGCCACATTTGCATGATTAGCCAGTGTAAATCTTGGTGCCAGAGATCAAAGAGGAGGCTAATTTATAATATTATTGAAGGAATTAATACTGCCTCTTTAGGGCTCAGTCTGAAAACAATTCCCTAACTACAGCTATTATGCTAAATCCTCAAACAAGTCTATGAAATGTTGAGTTTTGGCCCAATGTCCGTTTATCCAATCGGAATCAACATATTTAACACAATAGTCTATCCTGATTCAGCTGCTGTGGCCTCAAATGTAGGCATGCTAGGGAATTACCAAAATATGGTCCACTGCCCAGTTTTGAGCCATTAGATTAATGGAGACAATACAAACCTAAAGCCCTAAATAGAAGCTAATCTGCATATTATAACTGTATTTGTCAAATGATGTGAAGTGGAGAAAACAGAGACACACACAAAATGCTCTCATGTTTGATTCTCTTCAGAGTCCAAGAGAGAGAGAGAAACATTTCCTATTCATGACGGGGCACTATTGATAAAAGATACAGCAAATCATATAATCCTCAGATTGGGTAGGCAGTTTAAGATGAGATAAATTGTTTCCTAAAGAGCTGTTTTTATTCAGTACTTCATCATCAGAACATGTCAATTGACTGCCTTTATTTTATGTCACAAGTGGCATATTTTACCATTGGGGACACAGATTAAAAGCTGCTTCCCTTTTGTCTCAAGGCTTTTATGGCATTAAATAACACCCATTTAAAATGAATGATGCACCAAATATACTAGGCGCATTTATAACCTGCACATTCAATTAAACATATTATTTCTATGGCAGAAATATATTCATCGTGTTACTTTAACAATCTGTCCAATAAATCTTTAATGGACCACTGTTATTCAACCTATAAAAAAAACGCTGTACAAATCCTCAATTATATCTCATATCTGTTGCCAGGAACTGTAATTCAAAAAGAGTTTTATCATTGTTGAAAGGCACTGTGACAATGTGTTATATGATGGATGCATTTTAAAGAGGAACTGTTTTATGTATGCTGGCCTAGTTTTCCACAGAGATGCTGCCTTGTTGTGCATACATTGCACAGATGACGTGTGAAAACCAACATAAAGGGTTTGAGAAAGGTTGGGGCCACCAAAAGCCTCCAGAACAGCTTCCCTTTCATACACTCTCCAAGTCGCTGTGAGAACACCTTTTTTACATTTTTCCAAAAGAGATCACCTCAAAACTATTCAGTAAGCCCGCGCGACTTCTGTACAAGCGTCAGCAAACATTATAATACAGTTCAACTCAATTCAGGAAAAATGAACAAAAGGCGAGCTTTAATGACAAAAAGCTACTTCCACAAAAACTAAACTAAAAGAACACACAGTGTATCATGAGGAACAAAGACCGGAGCTAGTGAGGTGAAATAGGATGTAATAAAATAAAAAATGTGAAGTCAGAAAGTTGATATATAACACTATTTATCCAGCATCTTAACAACAAAAATTAGGGAACCTACGTGGAAACAGACATAATACCCATTACATTAGACAAAGGCTAAACAGGTGTGTTTTCAGCTGCTTTTAAAGGCATCCAAAACTTGGTAAAGGGGTACAGTTAGGCTTTTTGGGGTTCTCCCTTTCCTGTAGTGTGTTGTGTTTTTGTGCATGTAAATGGTCTGCACAGGTTAAAATCCCTGTGTTCTCTGTGTACTCCATAGGGAGTTTCTCTCCCACACTCCCCCCCTCCTGCCTGAAACGCCTCCATTGGACTCTTTTGTTTACTTCCGTATAAAAGTGACATCACTTTGTAACAGTTCACTTCTTTTGACTGGTGCTACAACAAATTGTACGTGATAGGCTAAGGGGCGGGACATCTCTAAGTGGCTGATCAATCACACAGAGCCAGCCAGCTAACCAATCAGAGCAGACTTGGCTCTGGTTCCAGACAGAGGGTGAAAAGAGGTGCTGCAGCACAGGCACTTTTACCCGTACTTTTCGCGTTTAGTTCCGTTAGTGCCTGGAATGTTGCATTCACACCAAAAAGAGAACTTAGTTCCGAGAACTTTTACCCCCATTTGTAGTGCCTGCTAGAGAGGTGGGACTATCCTGGGGAGAAAAAAGTACCAATTTCGATTGGCTGGGCTAATTGCAAACCACGCCCCGTAAAACTCTGAAAAGTTTTGTGAAGCCGCCAATGTATTTGTTGGCATTAGCATTATTAGCATTAGCATTAGCCCCGCGCACAAACGGAGAGAGAATAACTTATGGCAACACAAAAGAAAACATGGGAGCGGTGGAGTGATGAGGAGGTGTCGGCGTTCTGGCGATTTACTCGGAAGGCTTCAGTAGAAGCTGCTGGGAGTCCCAGCAGCTTCTACTGAAGCCAGTCCCCAACTCCGGGGACTTCCGGCCGGGGACTTCGGGTGGCATTATACGCCGTGAAGTGGTTTGCGGCCTGCCAGTAAACCCAAAGCAGAAGAAGAAGAAGTGACGTCAGTGGCTTCATTTGCGTAATCTTCCCTCAGGGAACTTATTCCGGTGTGAACGCGATCTGTACTTAGTTCCATGGGGGTACTAAGTGCTGGCACTAAGTGCCGGGCACTAAGTACGGCAAAGTACTGTGTGAAAGCGGCTAATAAGTCCTTTTTGAACATTAAAGCATGGAGACATGTCACAGTAGAGGCATCAAATACAAATATGAATCTAACAATTAGCATAATAGGGCACATTTAAGGTTTCATTAGTTTGACAAATGATTTTACTGTTCTAACATAAACCAAAGCCACATGTATATTTTCACACATCTTCCTAGTGCACCATTGTAAAACACTTCATAAGTGTCAGCTTGTTCCCATAATTTCCTCTGAATTGTCACTGAAACAACAACCTGCTCAGTCATTTGGATTTCTGCCTCAGTTGGCCCTGTCCCAGCCCCAGCCCTGGGGACTTGTGGGTAATAAGCCTTGTCTTTGATGATGCTGAGGCTGGTGTGTGTGTGTACATGTGTGTGAGGTTACTGTCCTCCACTCACATAGATAGCAGTGAGGTGATTAGATCTAATGACTACACACTAGGTGAGCCTCACCGGACTAATTTTCCCAGAAACCTCAAGGGCGAACTTAAGGGCTGTGTGTGGGTCATGTTCATTCAAAGTAGACCCTTTGTCCCTGTGAGTCTTTTATTCAAGACTGTTTTTAAGTGTTCTTTTATTTATTTATTTTTCTTCCCTCCTGTAGGACCGGGGAGTTCACCTTGCGTGTCGCGGACCCTGAACTGTTCTCCCAGCCCGAAATAATCCAAGTTCAAGCCGTGTCAATGCAGGTACAAAACACTTCTTTCAGCTCTCCTTTTATTTCATCTGTCACTTACCAACATACGTTTTCCAAGAATGACTCAAGACTTTGAAATGCCATGTTTTCATCCATAGACATAATTATTGCATCATATGTAGGTTCCCAGCAGAAATGAGAGACAAAAATAGATATCTAAACCTGAATTCAGTAACAATGTAGGTCATGGAGAAGATAGTATAGACTTTAAGGACATAATGTGAAATGATTGCATTGATTCAAGTTCCTTCCCTTTTGTCAAGGAAATATCTGATGGATTCTTATAACTCAGGGCAGAAAAGTGTTAAACAACGACTAGTTCACTTTATTAAAACAGAAATAAATAAGAATGATTACCAAAGGTGAGAGTAGGACCGATAGATTGAGAGCCTGTCTTCTGGCTCAGCTCTATATTAGTCACAATTGTGTGTTAAAGTGACTGCAATACCGCTCCCCCTGCTCCAGTTCTCCGGTCTTGTAAATGACTATTATCGTTAGTTCCCCTTTTTAAGCAAGCTCAAAAATCATTTGTATCCGACATCTCATAAAGCTTTTGGTTGAGTTTTTTTTCTGTCAATTCAACAGACATTTATTAAAAGCTCAGAAAAACTGGGTACTGTAGTTTACCAAGCTGCCATGGTTGTATTACAGTATGTAGCTAAAAACACAATCAACCACATGAATCTGGGCTGAATATTGTATTTTATTGAGAATAACAAAATATCCAATCTTTTTATCTTTTATAACACTGTGAGATTAGAACATCCAACATGGCTGCCATGTTACCCAAAAACCATACAATAGCCTGTATACAGTAATAATATATCTTGATATGCTTTAACAACATAAAGTAGAGAGACATATGGTATTCAAAACAATACAAAATAACAGAGAAATGTGGGATAAAATCGCTCCACAGTCACTGTGGATGAGCAGAGGGAGCAGCAGTTCATCTGGTAAATATGACAGCTCATCTTTTTAGAGAGAAGCCGTTTCTCATTTTGCTGCATCATCCCAGCTGCTTTCCTCACTGTTCCGAGGCTCTGTCCCAATGGACCGAGGCCAGCACTGTGATTGGTCAATGTCAGCCCAGCGTGACGTGATTGGTGTCGAGATGACCTCTGTATGGCCCAAATATGGAAACAAATGAGGAACGAAGAGAGATTAAAAGCTCTTGCTCTCTCTCAGATTTGTCAAGGGGTTAGTGGAACATCTGTGTTACTCTCCAACGTGTGTGTATGTGTGCAGTAGAGACGACATAGAGAAATGATGTGACAGACGAATGACAAAAAAAAAAGCCGAACTGCAAAAATGCGTGACAAATTGAAGTGATGATGTAATTACCTGAGTGGAAAATGTTTAATTTACTATGAGAAACAAAATCATGTAACTCTGTCATTAGGCACAGCAAATTGTCAAATGTTCCAAATGTAGTTTAGTGCATTATTATAATATTATAAAATAAATACAAATAACACATGCGGAAAGAATCAAGTTTGTGCAGATGAGGAAATGTTTCTTGACTCTGTAGGTTCCTAATCCGTTGCCAGTCTTTAGCCGCCATTGCAAACATTTATATTTGACCATGTTTCTGTAGTGACAAATCTCTGTTTATGGCAGTACGTGAGTGTTTTCTTAAATTCAGTGCGCCTTGAGTAAATTGGTGTTGCAGCCGCAGAGCTCACAGTGCTGCCTGCAGACGGTGATGGAGTGGAGCTTCAGTGTTTGTGTGTGTTGGGGGGGGGGGGGGGGGGGGGGGGGAAGTCTGCTCAATTACACCAGCGCTTCATTAGTTTGACTCTCTCAGACAATATTAGCAGAAGCAGCTGAAAAGGAAAGACACGTAATTTATGCACATAACTCATCGTCGGTGACTGTATTTTGACTGATAGTTATGCCTCCTCCCTTGTCTTGCTTTTGTAAGTTTAATTACAAGAATTCTGTTATTTGTGTTCAACACTAGCCTTTTTGTACACCACACTTATAATTCTGGTGTCCTAGTTCATACATTAATTCCAATATGTGTTCATAATTGACATTCAAGCTAGTGAGGTGAAATAAGATGTATTAAGAAGTGAGAACGTTTTTGTGACCGTATTTATCGAGCATATTCACAAAATAAATAAGGGAACCTACATAGAAACAGTCATAATACACATTTAGGAGGATTAAAAACCCTATATAACAGTCATGGAATGACAGTAAAATATAACGAATTACGCAAAGCTTAAACAGGTGTGTTGAGCTGCTTTTAAAGGCATCCACACATTATTAAAGGGGCCCAAAAAAGTATGTTTTGGAGGGTTTTCCCTTCCCTGTATTGTGTAGGTTTTCGTGCATGTAAACGGTCTGCAAAGTTTAAAATCCCCAAAATCCGTCACCCCCCCTCCCCCCCCCCTTCCGTTGCAGAGTGACATCACTTTGTTACACTCAGACTTCTATTGGCTGGCGCTTCAAAACATTCTACGTGATAGGCTAAGGGGCGGGACATCTTTAGGCGGTTGAACAATCACAACAGAGCCAGCCAATCAGAGCAGACTGGGCTCTCGTTTCAGGGGTTAAAGACAAACCAAGAGTTTTTGAACATTAAAAGGTGCTACCATATCACAATAGATGCAAAAATTACAAATATGAACATGAAAATTAGTATAATATGTTTTTTTCAAGATTTTCCAAGACTGTCCTCAACATCAGAATTTGTTATCTGTTTAGAAGCTTATATAACTTTTATTTGAGTTTTTCCAGGCAAATAATGACTTTTCCTTCAGGAGAAAAGGCAGAAGTTGCATTACGTTGTGGGTGGTTGGTTGAAAAGTATATGTCTTTGAACACTTCCCCACTCCCCCCACAATTCTTCCTTAACTAGTAGTTTTAGTTGGTCAAACTTAATGAAACATTAATTATACAGATAAAAGTCCTGTATTATTCATTTTTGAATCAGCAACTTATGTCGTCCTTTAGTTACAGTATGAGGAGTTGTTGTGTCGTACGTCTTCATCTCCATTGTCTTCGAGTTTATTCACACATTTCTGACAACAAACATTAAGTCATCATGTTGTTTTTCAGTCTTTGAACTCCAAGGAAATGCAGTCGGAGACATTTTGCGATGAGAAATACGCAACCACAGAGTCTCATGTGATTGCTCCTTTCAGTGGACTTCAAAGAGCACCACAAACACTGATGTAACTTCCAGTGTTGTTGTCTTTGACACCGGTGTTTAAACGTGTTCTCATAAATTCCCCTTGCCATTGCTTTGAAAAAATCAAGACCCTTTCAGTGTTTCTACAGAAAGTCTGACACAGAAAATGACAACGTTTGTGGACTTTCTTTAAAGAAACCATTCAAACTTTCTTCTCATTATCAAAAGCACAACGACAGGGAGACATACTAATGATACACTCAGGTAGGTTATTGAAATGAATGCACAGCTATTGTATGTTCTCCCGAATGCAAAAGCCACTGTGAAGCAGGTGACTGTAAAGCAATATGGCATGGAGTAAAAAGACCGTTTATGCTTATGCAGCCCTCCCTGAATAAATAAGGTTGAAAGAAATTGTTGATTGAAATCTTTATCAGATCCCAAGGCCACATAAGAATGTATTAGCCTCTGGAATGAAAGATCTTAACTGCAGATAGCCTTTCATCTTTCTGATAAAAGCTTCTTTTAAAAAAAAGGTTTCAAAGAATTCAGTATCTACTAAGGGCATTTCTTCAGCGGGTGGTCTCACTCACACAAAGCACACAACCTTTTTTGAAGCCCACATTTCCAACTGAGAGTGGCAACCTTAAAGTTTGTAAGACCTTAGCATTGCTCTGGTGATATCTTTGCTCTCTTTGCTGCAACGTGCTTAGATGTCAGTCAATAGTGAGACACTTTCCACCTTGGGTTTGTTTTGTCTTTGAAGTTTAGAATGGTGTCTAGAAGTAAATATATGAGTGTACAGAACAAAAAAGCATAACAAAACCTTGATGATTACACTTTAATGAATAATTTCTGACCATGGCTTCAGGTTAAATCTGGGGAGACAGCTTCAGAAAGTGCTACATTTTAAAAATACCCAAACATAAAATAAACCCTTTTATGCCCAGTCTCATCTCATAGCGTAAAATACCCACATTTTACCAACTTCCACCCAATCTCCCCGGAAGAGAGCAGGAGATTGGGGCGCTTCATGCGCCACAGAGCAACTCCCATAGGAATGACCAGGGCCCTTCTCGGATGCTGTATCCAGTTCTCTTTATACATCCATGTCTCCACCCAAGAGGGGAAATCGACCAAATCAACCCAAATCCTTAACCTTACCAATATTTTCGTTTGAATTCACTAAGGTTAACAACTTTTTTAGTTTAGTTTGACAGTAGTGAAGGGGTTATAGTCCAACAGTAGGCGCGTTCACACCGCAGTACTTTTCCCACTTTAGTTCCGATATAGTTCCGAAATGTCGCATTCACACCAAAAAAATCCGGAACTAAAATTAGTTAAAGGTAGAGTAGGTAAGTTTGAGAAACCGGCTCGAGATACACTTTTTGTTATATTCCATGGAATGCTCTTAACATCCCGATAGCAATGAATATCTTAAGTGCTTTGACAAAAAATCCATTAAAAGATGTCATCTGTGGAAGCCGTAGTACTGTAAAAAGCACGACCAAGCCGGCCCGGCTAAAATAACTGGATGGCCTTCCATCTGTGCACAAACTTATCTCGTGCCCTCATTGGTCATGTGCGCGTTCGTGTGTGTTGGAGGAGGAGCTCTATAAGGAAGTGGCAGATTTTCTCCGGTTGTGTAATTTCAAATTCTAGCGATCTCGAGCCGGTTTCTCAAACTTACCTACCCCACCTTTAATGTGAACCTTTTTACCCCTTTTTCCGTCCCTGCTAGAGAGCAGGTACTTTCGAGGGAGAAAAAGGTTCCTATTTCTGATTGGCTGGGCGGATTGCAAACCACGCCCCGTAAAACTCCCAAAACGTTTTGTGAAGCCGCCATTTTATTATCCTCGCATTAGCATTATTAGCATTAGCATTAGCCCAGCGCACAACTGACCAAGCATCACAAACTGGTTATTAGAGTTAAGCCCATCCCCTAAAATGCACAGAACTAAGAAGAGACTACAAGATATCTTTAGGGAGAGTAGGGCATTGTTGTCAGCGCTTACCATATTCAACCACCTCATGTCTCATTCACATTTAAGGGGAACAACTTATATAATAATAATGAATGTAAACACAATTCTTTTTAACAACTTACAGCTGTCATCCTGGCAGGTTGCCTCTAAAATAAACTGCCTATCCTAGCTTTAGCAGTCTGTGTTATGACTGCATGACACAAAAACATGATTTGAGAGCAGCAGATAAAAGGTGTGTTACAAACAAAGGCTTACATGTAGACAGGGGCGATGGAATCGACTCGGGAAACATCTCCGCTCTGCCCGTCATGTCGTTAAATACCATCCGGCAATGTCACTGGGCAAAACAAACAAAAATAAAGAGCGAATGAAAAACAAACCAACCTGGCAGCGGCACAAACTTTTATCCATCTTCCTAAAGTGCCTCAGAGCCCCATGGGCCCCATTGGTGATGACAGCTTTCTCCCAAACATGAGTCTCACCTCACCTTCACCTGTAAAGTGTGGATAAAAGGTGAACCCTCCTATGTGAGTAAGCCTCGTCTGTGTTTGTTTTGGTCTGCCTTGGGGGACAGATTTCACTGGTTGCCTACAATGAGCAGGCATGTCTTAGCAGGATTTAAAAGCGGCACAAACACACACCCCCAGCCCCCACCAACACATCCAAAACGTTTGTTTCCCTCCTCTGAACTGCAGAAGTGACGACACAGGATTTTGGTGGGCGCTCGAGGGCCCAGTTGCCTGTTTCTTAGAGATTATTCCTCCGAAGTCTAGAAATGTGTCACCAGATTTTCCTCAACTGAACCCAAAGGGCAAGGTGCTGAATAACGACATGCTCCCTCTGTGTTACTTTCAGCCAGTGGTCATTTTGGTTTTACACACGGTGGGAAGTCACTTTTCTCTTTGGTGCCAGCCTGTTTTATACGTCCCATTTTGCTTAAGCTGCTGCTTCAATGGCAAAGATCTGGAGCCTCGCCAGCAGCCGTCGAGGGCAACAAATTGGACCCGGGCCCCGCTGCGTGGCTCCGAGCTCCCAGTCTGACAACTGCTTTGATTTAGGGCCACGGCAGAGTATACGCACCGCATGCCTCTCTACCTGCACCTTCATCGCTGCCAAGCTGCCATGCTAACAACTTTGATCAGAGAGTCATATTAAAATGAGCTGCTTCAATTAACTTTTCTTGGCATCTGTACACTTTCTTTGTCTTTCTTGGTTGTTTTCTGTGTAAGAAATGAAAACACAGACACACAAAAGATGCACCTACACTTTTCCTGTGAGAATTTCTCATTGACTAGTACTAGGCTCAAGAGCTCATGTACGCACAAATGTGGGCAATTATTTGTTTATTTAAACATCGGAAAATTGTGGAAGATAAAACATCTTTACTTTTTATACTTTCAGGTGTACAATCATGTATTCTCTATACATGATACAGCACATCATCTTCATCATCAAGTCCTCTTGTCAAATATTATTGTTTTAAGTATATTTTCAAATAATGGCGCGTTTCCACTACAGCCCGCAGCCCGGTTTAAGAGGGCTGTGACGTCAGCGGCCCGTCTTTGGTTGCGTTTCCACTTGGCCTAGTACCGGCCGGCGGGTCCTAATTCACAGTTTTTCTGGCCTCATAAAATCGTGGGGCCAGGGCCAGAGACAACGAGGCTGAGTCGGGCTGAGTATGCTAAACTAGAGAGAGCGTCGCTGGAAAGGGGGCAACAACTACAACAAGATGGACATATTTGACCGTGATTTAATTGTAATACACGTTTCAAAATGATGCCGAAGTAACAACATACTGATACCGGTTAGTAAAAACCATGAATTAATGCTTTGTCAAGTCTGCAGACAGACGGCAGGGGAAAAACCTTTTAAAATGCGTGTTTTCTAAATGGAGATTGGCTAAGCTAACGCAGTATATGCTCCGACCGTCCACACTCACAACAACGGCCTATACAGACATAAATAAAGCAGCGACTGTATTCACCATGACACAGGCAGTCTGTGGTTTGTACTTGTTTAACTTTTGTCTAGTTTCTGAACATATATGAGGAGCTGTGAGCTCTGAGTGCTAACAGCTAACGGCTGTGTTGTTTTTCTGAGGTCCTCTGAAGATCACGTCACGGCTCCGCCTACACTGCGTTACTATAGATACTGCCCCAGTTCCTAAACTGTAATGGAAATGCGCCATAAAGTGAGCCAGTCCTAACGAGGCCCAGCCATACCGAGCGGGGCCGAGCGAGGCCGTGTAGTGGAAACGTGGCATTAGTAACTTATACTGGGTTAAAGGAGAACGGGCCAAAATGAATTTGATTTTGAAACAATAATGGCGCATTTCCACCATGGCGCGGAGCGCGGTTTAAGCGTGCCGTGTCGTGCCGTGCCCGTTTTTGGTTGCGCTTCCACTAGGCCTAGTTACGGCCCGGCCCGGCCCGGGGCCACTTTTTCACCTCTTTTCTGGCCCGACAAAATTGTGGTTCTATCGGGGCCAACAAACAGGGCTGAGTCGGGCTGAGTATGCTAAACTAGAGAGAGGAGCGCTGGCAAGGAGGCTACAACTACAACAAGATGGACATATTTGACCGTGATTTAATTGTAATACACGTTTCAAAATGATGCCGAAGTAACAACATACTGATACCGGTTAGTAAAAACCATGAATTAATGCTTTGGCAAGTCTGCAGACAGACGGCAGGCGAAAAACCTTTTAAAATGCGTGTTTTCTAGATGGAGATTGGCTAAGCTAACGCAGTATATGCTCCGACCGTCCACACTCACAACAACGGCCTATACAGACATAAATAAAGCAGCGACTGTATTCACCATGACACAGGCAGTCTGTGGTGTGTACTTGTTTAACTTTTGTCGAGTTTCTGAACATATATGAGGAGCTGTGAGCTCTGAGTGCTAACCGCTAACGGCTGTGTTGTTTTTCTGGGGTTCTCATTGAAGAGGACGTCACGGCTCCGCCTACACTGCGTTACTATAGTAACTACCCCAGTTCCTAAACTGTAATGGAAGCGCAGCATGAAGTGAGTCGGCCCTGTTAAGGCCCAACGCGGCCAAGCAGTACCGAGCGTGGCCGAGGCCGACCGTGTGGTGGAAATGCGCCATAAGAGGCCTACTGCTCTCCTCTTTGCTCCTGAAATGACTTAGTTCGCGACAATAAGCTTTCCTCCTGTCTTGACGAAGCATCAGGTTTGGCTGAGTGAGACTTAATGAAGCGCCCTGCATAATCTCACCTTTATCTTCTTCATCTCCCTCAGCGGCAGACACTATGGCACTAACGCCCAGACCTTTTTGGAGAATACAAATTCATCATCTATTTAAATAAATTGTTTTGTCCTCTTGCTATGCTGTCTGACAGCCTTTTAATGGTGAAACTGAAACAGCTTTTTACCATAAAAAAAGAGCTATCTTAAATGAATCTATCTTTGTCACATCTGTCTGATATTTATCAAAGTATGTTCTTTCTCACAGCCTCTCTTTGTCTTTTCTTTATTCCTTTCCAGCCCCCAGTGGTTGTGACTCTCACTCCTTTACCCGTGGAGAGCCGTGGAGCCATGGCAACCATCACCAAGTCGGTCCTACAGGTCGACGACCCCGACAACCCAGCCGATGTTTTGGTCATGGTCCTTGAACCGCCCCGTCACGGCCGGCTGACACGTCTACACGGCGACCGGACGCTCAGCAGATTCAAGCTGGACGAATTGTCACGGGAACAGATCCAGTACATCCACGACGGCTCCGAGGGGGCGGAGGACGGGATGGTGCTGCAAGTCAACGACGGACACAGCTACAGGAATATTCTCCTCCAAGTCCACATCAATCAGAAGGTAGGAAGGACAGAGGGGGAGGATGGGAGATTAATGGCTCAGGGGTGATGTTTTATTGTAACACAAGTCTACAGTCTGTTAGCCAAGACAGACTCCTTTAACTTTGTTCTGTTTCTTACATTTTCTCTTGGCCATGGTGGTCGAAAAACTTTTTTTTGAAGTTCAATTGTTGCCTCCAAAGCTTACACTCGGCACACAAAGATAATAAAAACACGAAAAAATGTATTTGTTAAGCCTCTCTGGGTTTAATTTAGAGTCATCCCGCTGCTCACTGGCTCCATGCAAGCATCTCTGCAGAGCAAAAAGACCTGCATCGATCCTCCTATCAATACTGGATGAAATGTCTCGGTGTTTCACAACTCAGCCAAATGATTGTGTTGCAGCTCAAAGCTCCAGCATCCCTTATACCAACTATAGTTTTCAGACTGAAACGAAAGGGACGATTGATTTTTTTTTTCCCCAAACAGATCAGCTTGAGCCAAAGTGCAGAAGTTCACAACAGATGTGTTAAAACGTGAGACTACGGGAAGGGAAACTGCTGACTACACGTGAAAATAGAAACAAATAAGTCATGCTTTTTATCTGCGGTTCTTTCTACAGATTAAGTGTTCATTTTACATGATTTTAGGGACGGCATAATTGGAATTTATTTTGGCATTTCAGAGACAGAGAAAACTTGTGCTGAAGTGAACTTCATTTTCAAGCTGTAATTGTATGAATACAGGTTTGACTCATTGAAATAAACTTGAGGACTTACTTCTGTATCTTTCCTCAAATTCAATAGATAGGAAGAGAAAGACGTTTAATGCTGAGTAGTCACATTCAAGGTAGCTGCATTAGTGTCAAAAGAAAACTGATTTCTAAAAGTGATTCATTCACCTTGCTACAGAGACGACATTATTCATTCTCTGACTGGCTGTTTGAACATCTTTAACATCCACTATATTCCTCTACACTCTTTTAATTGTCTCAACTTGAGCATTTATCACACGGATATGCTTGACAGTTTCCACACAGTGTGCTTTGTTGACTTTATCCGTAAAAGTCGTTTGCTGGAGGCACAGGCTGATCCCCTCATGTTTAAGCACCGTATCAGAAAGAGCAGGTCAGGCCTTTGAAATGGTAGCCGCTATCCCTCTTCTGTCATCGTTCATGTCTTCTGCTGAGGTTTTTCTGACAAGGACGCAATTATCTTGCAACAGGCACAGGCCACCGTGACCGGAGGGGGGGTGGGGGGGGGGTGGGGGGGGGGGGTGTTTGGCATGAGACAAATTTGGCAGCATACATTGCACTGGAGACAAGGAAGGACCTGCTTTCAGTATTAAATATGTCTAGACAGACAAGCATTAGAGACATACATGTGTGTAAGTTTGTGACTCAGTCTTTGTGGGGACCTAGGAGTAAGTTAAGTCTGAAAAAGGAAGGACCCTTTGTCGAGGGTTTTTAGCAGCGTTTATATTCAAGGTCAGACCAGGTCCCTACATGACATTTTAATAAGAAGTTAAATGCAAGTCATAATACATATTGTATCTCAGTCAGTCCTCAAAACATGCTGAACCAATAATGTATGTTCTTACAGTACAAGGTCTCACATGTGTGTAAGTGTACAAACAAACACAGATAGTATCCCAAAGAAGTTTTCTCCTGCAAGTTTTATACACTGTTGCCCATAAAGTTGGAATCCATTTTGTTTTCAGACACATTCCTCTTTTTATTCCTATTTGATTTTCACTGTGGTATCTTTGGAAGAGAATGATCAATGACGTTTTGAGAAGATATACACTTTAACTGTCAAGAATAAATCACATTGTGCCAATCATTTCATGAGAAGAGGTACAAAAATACTTTATTCCAGCTTTATGGGCAACAGTGTGTGTGTATAAGTGTTTTTAAACTCAGTCTTGGTGGGGACCTAGGAGAAGGGACCGTTTGAAAAGTGAGGACACTTTTAGCAGCGTTTACACACAAGGTCAGACCAGTTCCCTGTATTGTAATGTCTCAAAATATGCTGAACAAAAAAGGTTCTGTTCTTAGAGTACGTGTTTCCAAGTAGTCAAATATTTGTTCTTGTTGTGACTTGTGTTGTGTATTGACAGTTTTAAATCAGGTCTCACGTCTAAAGTATACAAAAAAATACGGATATTATTCCAATGTTTTTTTCTCTGCGTTCCGTGACCAATATGGTTTAAAGCACATTGGTTTAAATTTCATATCATTGAAATAGAAGCCAAACAACATCCAACCTCGTTGTGTGCCAGTTATACTTTTGCCAGAGAAACTTTTCAGTGATATATTTCCTTTGGTTTTGGAGGGCATCTTTGTTTGTATGGCTGCATACAGATGGTTTGCTTCAGGCTCAACTCCTCTGCTTTACCCTTCTGTAAATCAATAACATCCCACTCACAGAGTCTCTCACAGACACACCAGTGTCCAGTTACGGAAACATTTCCTGATGCTGCATTCGGTCCTGCTTTGGACAGAGCAGGATGGACAGCATGATGGAACGCCGAAAGAATTATTTTGATTTATGTCGGAAGCTTTTTGGACGAGTCCCAGCAGTGTTCTCAATGCGTCTGGAAGCCACCCGCCTGATTTACACAGGTAGATGGCTAAAGAATAGAGGTCATTAAGGAAATAAAGGGGTGGGGAGCAGTTACTGCAGTGATATTGTCTGCTGGCAGCACCACAGAAAACAAGAAAAAGGCCCTGTTTCACTGGTGTGAAGCTGTCCAGTTAAAGGGGCCATATTGTGCTTTTTGGGGTTTTCGCTTTCCTGTAGTGTGTTATTTAGGTTTTTGTATATTTATATGGTCTGCAAAGGCTATAATCCCAATATAATTCCCGCTAGAGCGAGTTTCTCTCCCTGCCTGAAAAGCCTCAATAAAACCAGTGGACTCTGGATTGATCTGATGTTAAGAGTACTGTTATGGAATTGTCTGCATGTAAGCACATATTTCATAAGATAATGCCTCGTGCTAATTTAAACATACAATTGCATACCATTTTTTCAATATTACTATTAAACTGGGGAATTTTTATAGTGAAATCCATTGGCTTATCTTTTTTCTTTTTCTATACTGACTCCCCCTCAAAACAAGAAAAGTAAAAAATGTATTCTGCTATTGGATCATTTGAAAGTAGCACATCTGCATTTCCCTGCATGTTTTTAGCTTCCATTCATTAACTGCACTGTGTTGTACAAATGAACATATTATGTGCAGTTAAGTAACATCACCTCACAAGAGTTTTGATATTCAAGTTCAGATTGAAGTTCCAACCCTAGCTGTTTTGGGTAACTGACAACATGCCAAGTCATCTAAAATAGCTGTAACACTGCGGCTGCTGAGGAAGCAGTGTGGCTGCTGAGGAAGCCACTTTTAAAAGTTAATGGGAATAATATGCAAAATCATTCATCACCAAACTGTAGGGAAGTTGCATGGATTAGATTAGAACAATGCAAGAATATAAAAATTGACACAGTACAAACCAAAATTGTACTTAACGTTAAACAAAGACTTTATGAACCTTGGCTTCAACAAAGCTAAAATGAATAAAAGCCCCTGTGCCCTCATATTGGCTGTTTCTGAGTGCCAGCGTCTTTTAGATGTTTCCAATGAGGAGATAGCTCCTACCGTCGCATGAGAAAAAACACTTCACCAAACGTCTTTTTTTTCTGAGTGTTCTGCCAATTTCTGTGTGAAAATATCGAAACTTTTCGAAAAAAAGCACCATTAATGTCACGGTAGAAATTGGAGAAAAAGCCTGTTTTTGGCATGTCTTTCAGACTATCATAACAAAGTCCAAAAAGTCAATTTCTTTGAGCAGATCGACCGGGCAAACACTGGATGTTGCTGCCGGTGTGTGTTCAACTTTTATTGTCCTCCCTTTTCATCGGCTGTCAAACTGAGCGGTGAAGCTCATCCATACAAAGTAGAGAGGGAGTATCTTCCGGTTTAGGGATCTTAGTGAAAAAACATCGTTGTACAAATATTTAATAGCACAAATAAACCATAAAAGGCAAGGGGGCATGTATGTCATACAAAACAGGTGGTCAAGATATCGTTGTAAGGAACGCTGAGTGTAGGCTGTAGTTTTCGGGGCTTGTCCTTCCAAGCCCACCATCCAGGCTGTAGCAGCGGCTCTCAGTGCGAGGCTGTTTCTGGGACAATAGGCCTTGTGAAAGTGGGATTACTAAGCTCTAAAGCAGGAGGCTAATCAGACCCTTAATGACCCTCTGATGGATGGACTCGCTCTCTCCTGAGCCCTGAGCGGAGCTGCCGCTCGCCTGAATAGGAAGCAGGACCCTTGGCTTTCAATTACTGTCACAGGGAGAACACTTTGAGCCTCTGAAAGACCCTCGGGCTCTTCTGTTTCTCTGCAGCAATGGAAGGGAATTAGATCTTTTTTTCTGATCATTCATCCAGCTTTGGTGGGCTAATGGCTCAGCTTTATTGTCAAAGATCGTTTAGGTCTTCTCCTGCTGAGCGCTTGGAGAATATGAAAATTCTTTTTGGAAGATTCCTCTTTTTAGCGATACTGCACATCCAAAGCCTGTGATTACATTTTTCGTTTGCTTGTTTCTGTCAAGCTGGCGGTCACAGAGCCCTGATGTTTACTTTTGCTGCGTGGTCTGATTTCAAGACACCACAGCGGCATGTTTCATTTAGATTAAATTATAATATGTTATAAAGATTCAATCTCCATTCTGTGACTGTCAACGGTTTGACGTGTCCATCACCCCTCGCCTCCTGGAGTTATGGATAAATGAGAGATGACAATGCCACTGTCATTACAAAAGCATGACCATCCTGGCCGGCTGCGAGCCGATGTTTTATGGATGGCGCCGACTCTTTATCTCGACAAAGTCATTTATTTCTGTTTTCGTGGACTGCAGCCAAAACCTCTCCATCCAGTACAACTCTATTTACAGTCCATCTCAGGCCTGCTGGCTCAAAGCCCTTCAAAGGTCTCTGATTATGCACTTTTCATGCATTTGTTCCCAAATGTGCTGCGGCTAAGGAGAGACTAATGTTGTTTAGGTGGTTTTTCCATAAAATACTTTTGGCCAACATAAGGGTGTGAACTTTTTGCATGCTGCATGGGCTAATGGCCTTCAATTAACCCAACCCCCTCACCTCCTGCCTATATTTAACACTAATAGATAATCAATTGATATCATTTTTATATATGTTATTGATTCTCTAAAAGTTGACTGCAATCTGATACATTTGCCATAGGGGCCCTATTTAGCTTTTGGGGGGTTTCCCTTTCCTGTAGTGTGCTATATAAGGTTTGGTGCACGTCAAGTTTGTTTATGGAGTTTAAAAAAGATATCCTTAGGAACGTGATATTGCATGTTTCTTTTTGCATGTATTGTTTATAACCCCCATATTAATTTGACAGCTGCTTTCTATTTTCTTAACTGAGTAAGCACCTTATCTGCGCTTATCTCTCAACAATCTGAAATGAAATCCTCCAAATTCCCTCTCAGAGGTCAAAAAGTAAAAACGTTTCCAAGATCGTTTCATTGTATTGCACCTGTCTAAAGGAGCTGAGACTGTCTTTCTAATGAGGCAACAGCATTCTCACTCAAGAGAAGAAAACATCATTAGATGTGTGTGTTATCCAAGAAAGAACATTAGAACAATGACCAAGTGGAGTTGCAGCTGCAGGACAAAGAGCCAGAGGTCTGGGGAAATCAGGAGTATTGGCACATTTGTAAATTCTTTTTGTTGTTGCTGTTTCTGAGAGTCCTTTAGAGACTTTGGTGTTCATCGGGAGAGGCTGATAATCTCCTTCATGATGTGGTCCTCTGAGTTAAAAGCCTGCCATGCTGACTTGTGTGTTTCCTCTGCTTCTCGTCTGGAATCATTTTCCTGCTGCTACACTGAAATAGTGTGATATCGGATGAGCCGCACGGCAGGCAGAAGAGCCACAGATGGCCGGCAGGTTGTTATCTGCAAACACAGACAGCCACACATGCGCACACTCAAACTCTCACACACCTGGGCACACTCTTGTAATCTATTATCACCCACTGCCACAGTGTTTCTGGCATTGCACTGATCTCCTGCAGAAAATAGCCAATGAACACGTTTTGGGTTAGTAGCCCATTTTCTACTTCTAATATGTTATTTATAAGGAAAATGTATGCTAGAGGGGGTAGGACCAGAAACGTTTTTTTTTTAGGCTTCTTCTTGCCCCTGTTGAACATGACGGAGACTATTTGAGAATTATTATTATTATTTCTTTTTTTTGCATTATTCTTTTTTTTGTACTTTGTTATAATTATTATTATGAGTGAGAAAAAAAAGAATATATATATATTATTATTATTATTGTTGTATGTTATGTTTCTGACATGTTCAATAAATTGACTAAAAAAATAAATAAAATAAAATAAATTAAAAACAATCATTAATATCCACTTAGTTTCTAATAAGCCAACATTGATTCAAGTTATTGTTAATTTAATTATTTTGGTCTTACAACATGACAACCCAAAATGTGTTATTATTTATGTTATAAACGAGCACTTTGCTCTGCATCGGCCAATCCGCTTGCTACTCCTTTCGGACCCAGGTACCCCTAAACTAAAACCTGTTTGCTATCCTTGCCCCAAAATGGCTGAACGAGCTCCCAATTGATATCAGGACAGCAGAGAGTCTATACATCCTCCGTCGCAGGCTGGAAACTCATCTGTTTGGACTTAACCTTGGCCAAACAGGTTTGTACGTGCTCTTGTGTACGTAGCACTTACAAACGTTTGGCATTAAGGGAAGCTAATGCTTTGGCACTATCTTGTTGGGCTGATAGATAGAAAATGTACCTACAGGATTCTTGCTTTTCAGCAAAAAGCGTCAGCTAAATTAAATGTAATATAATGTAATGTACTCATCTACATATATAATGTAAATCCTATTAGAAAGTGGTACCAACGTTTTTTTCAATAGGCAAACGTTGCCTTAAACATGTCAACTCTAATGGTAATTGTATAGAAGTCTATGAGAAAATGCACCACTTCTCACTTGATTAATTACCTCAGTGATACTTTTCGTAATGAGTTAATGGTCTTAACTGCTTGTTTTAAGTCTTGTTCAATACAGCATGTACATTTTAATGTTGGTCCTATTCTGTTTAAAATGGAGGATTTTGTGTGCAGTGTATGGGTGGGGCTACCCTCTGATTGACTGTTTGTTGGTCCATGATTTTTCGTAGATGTTGAATCCATTCATAGTGTGTTTTCAGTTCTGGAGGGTTAATTGGAACATTGTTGTCATGTTTCGTTGTACTTAGCTCCACCCTGTGATGTTGATTTTGATCCCTGAAAAACAAAACTGCGCCTGCAAATGTACCAAATTCTGTGGCTAGCAGTAGTCCCAAACCAATGAGGGATGCCATGGTGGCCACTTCCACTTTTTATATTTGGAGTGTACAGTATATAATGAAATGAAATACTATTGTTGTATAAATGTGTACAGGGACCTTTAATTTAGTCCACATGTATCCTGTTGAGTAAGGGAAAGTCACATCACCTGTGAGCTAATGATGATTTTTTTGTGCATATCAAGAATGTTGGTAAAATAGGATCATTGTTGTCCATTGTTTTCTTAATGTATACGATTTTCCCAGGCAGTATCCAGTAAAAAAATGTTGACAGCTAGATTACTTTTAGATGCCTTGACACCGAGATGTAAGTGTGGAGCTACTGTTTACAGAATAAATAGCTGGTTGTGTTTTTCCATGCCCCAGAAGTGTGTCCTACCTGTTTTTATTCAAGCAGCAGGGTGACACAGTGAGTAAGAGAGTAGGAGGGTCTAGTATCAAACCCTCCCTGACAGCAGGCATCTTCCCTGCTGAAATGTCCTCCAGAGACACTGAATCATCCACAGCTCCAGTGAGCTTGCTGGGGAGGATCCTGCTCTTTGTTCTCTGCTTCGGGGGAGGGCGAGCAAAATGATGAGTTACTCTGTCTCAGGTCAATACAGCATCACCAAAACAAGTGAGATTCCAAAGTTGTGGTCTCAGACAGAGAAAGCACAGATATATATATATGTACTTCCGATTGGTGGAGCTGACTCCAGGCTTAGCGCTGCCTCTGATTGACAGGGCTTTACGACAGGCTCCTGGGACTCACAATCCTGAGGTTACAACAGATGTGGAATCAAACAAGCTGCTCAAACTGTGACAAAACAAAGTGAAAGTGGCATCCGGCTGCACCCGAGGAACAAGGAGTCTGCTTTGATTTCTCTATATACCACATGGGGTTTCTCAGTAATACTCGAACATATTGTTCAGTTCACTATGTTTGAGAGTAAATTTAGATGAATAACCCTTGATTGTGTTACTGCACCTGCGGCTAATTCATGCTAACGTCATTGGCATCTGTTAAGCTCTTTGCTAGGGAAAAAAATGGCAAACTGGAGAGGATATGCTTTAATTGTCAAATGCTAACAAATCATCCTGTCAAAGTTTTCTTGTGGACTTTGCAGAACTGGCTGTATCAAAATGGAGGCCAACCACAATGTTAAAAGTTTTTAAATTGATATTTGTGTGTTTCAGGCTGCTGACGCTCCACAGGTGATGTCCGTGCCAATGACCTGGGTAAAGGAAGGAGGCATGGTGCGCCTGGATAAAAAATACCTGCAGACTGACTACAAGGGAGTCAGCAGCGAAGACATCGTGTACACCATCGTCGTCTCAGACGGACAGCCTAAATATGGTACACTCTTTTTCACAAACATGTTATGCTTTCTCAACAGATTCACATATTTAGAGATCTGGAAGATTGCATAATCTTCATCTTGGCTTCAGTTTGGTTGATTCTTACAAAGATCTCAAAAATGCAGTTTTTTCAGCCACTGAAATATGGATATTTCCTGCTTTTAAAAAATAATATTGTTGGGTTATCTTTTAACTGATATCAGGACATTTAAAAACATCATCTTGGACTTTGAGAAACTGCGATTTTCACTATTTTCTGTCATTTCATAGACCATACGCCTAATCTAGAAAAATTATCAAAAGATGTATCAATTATGATAATATTTGTTAGAGGCAGCCTAGTTATTAGCCAATATAGAAACCCAAAAAAACAGCCATGTTTAATTTTTTTTTTAAAAGCACTCCTGTCCCTGATCCTGGTTGGATATCATCTGGACATTTTTTGATATTAAGTGAGAGAAACAGCTCAACCTTCCCCCTTTCTCTGTCTCAGGTGAGGTGGTGTTGGTGTCCATGCCAGCTGACGGCCCCTCAGAAGGCTGGCGCCCGTTGATAAGCGATGACCGAGGCTTCACGGCCACCACCTCCTTCACTCAGCAGGACGTAAACGATGGCACAGTCTGGTACCGCCACTTCGGCAGTGGTTCAAATAGCGACTCCTTCCAGTTCCAGGTCAGTGCTGACTCGCATGATTTCATAAATTCATTTTTTCAGAATTATTTTGTTGTGCTGTAATTGTAAGTTATTCAGGCCCACGAGAATACAGAGTGTTCAATAGCATATTTTATTATTTTCTTGTGATTTAGAAATGTAGTTGTGATCTCAGTTAAGTGCAACAGCAATGATCATGGACCATCAAAAGCAAACAACATTCACAAGCACATGCGGTTAGATGTTCGCTAGTCATTTAATCTATTTATTTAAGATGTTTTTTATTGAAGAGACAGAGTTGAAGGGGGGAGACAAGAGGTAAATGGTCCTGAGCCGGATTCTAAACCAGGTTCTCCAAGCAAAATAATTACCAAGTCTTAAAGAGGCCCTACTATGCTCTTTGGGTTTTCCCTTTCCTTATCGTTATATAGATTTGTGTGCATGTAAATGGTCTGCAAAGGCTTGAATCTCAAAGTTTCTCCAGAGGGAGTTTCTCTCCCATACTCGCTCCCCTGCCTGAAACGCCTGAACTGCCTGAAATTGGACTCATTTGTTTATCTTCGTAACATGGTGACATCACTATGTTACACTTTCGCTTGTATAGGCTACTGCTCCAACACATTGTATGTGATAGGCTAAGGGGCGGGACATCTCTAAGCGGTTGAGCAATCACAACAGAGCAGGCCAGCTAACCAATCAGAGCAGACTGGGCTCTGGTTTCAGACAGAGGGTGAAAAGAGGTGCTGCAGCACAGGCAGTATGAGAACAATAAAGACCATTGCAAAGTGTTGATTATTGTGATGGCAATAATAAATACTATCCGCTTTGTTGTTATAATTGACGTATTATAATTCATAATTCTAAATTCTCAGAATGAATCTCCCGTAAATCTTCTAAAATTCAACCATATTGATCTTTTTTGGCATAGATGATTTCAAAAGAAAAACAAATGTTAAAGAGAAAGTTAAAAATTGCTAATTGACTTCCTTATTATTGAAATATTAACTTCATTTGTTTGACTTTTAAACTAATGGATAAAGGCACCAGATGAATTGTGAGTTCACCTGCAGTACAGTAGGCCATTATATAAAGTAGTTTGTACACTATCGGGATAAACACAAGACAAGGTTGTTTTTTATCCTTCATTTTGAGTGCGTAGTACTGTACGCATGCAGGTTGGGATAAATCCTCCGTGGGACGAGGAAACCTCAGGAGACCATTAAAAGAGCGTCTCACTCTGAAAGAAAAGGGGGGGGAGATGGTGACATAGATGCGTTTTGTTGCTCCTGTTGTTTTCTCTCTCTCCGCAGTGTTATTTGAAGTTCACGCTGTTACTGGTGTTCCCATGTTCCCCTGTGTTTACCTCTCCTCCCTCTCCAGCACGTCTCCCCCTGGCTTGATTTATTTATTCCTCCCCTCTCCTCCTCTTGTCTCTCCTTTTCACCTCTATCTGCCTCCACTTTGATTTGTATTATTACCATGAAATTGTATCTATGCGGTTTATAGGAACCCTCTCAAATATGTTCTCTGTTTTGTAATACACAAGTTACTGTCTGCTCGTCGCTGAGAAGTTATTGGGGACCACATTGTGTGTTTCCTTTCCATCCTTACTTCTTTTCTTTTCTGCAGTGGATTTGTTCTCCCTTAGTTCAGGCTTTGCTACAAACTTAATGTCTGACTCTTCGGCACTCAAAGCAACTTATCTTGATTAGCACTAATGACCCCAAATTACTCGCAAATTGGCTCCCGATCCGATACAATCCCAGATAAACCGATGCAGCATTCATCACGGCGCAGTTAGAGCGTTTTCATGCCACTCTTCACCTCCGCCGCATTAGAAAAACAAAAGAGGCAGCCAAGATCTTGCAGCGACATCTAATCATCTCTCTCCCTCCGTCCAGCCACCCACATTTTGGCTCCATCCATCAGGGCAAATGTGTTTCAATTACACAGTGCTGGATTCGGATAAAATCCTCAAGTGTCTCATCATTTTGACAGGAAGTAAGAATGCAGAGGGGGGAGAGAAAAGGCCCGGCCACAAACTGGAAGCGTTTGTGCTGTTGTCAGACGTGGTGATTATACTTGACAGTTTGTCAGGGTGGTATTATTGTGCTCCTACGTTTTTTGTCAAAGTGTGTGTCGCCTTGAAATGATTGATTTAAAAAGAATTTCCGCTCCTGCAACTTGGAGCTAAACAGAAGTGGGCCGCACAGCACTCCTTATGTTTTCGCACGCATCGCATACCATAGTGAGATGGTAATTCGATCTCTCAATATGTTGTCCAGAGTGAAAATATGTTCCTTTTATTGAAAATGTGTTTTTTTGGCGAACCAGTGTCTTTGTTGAAAGGGGTAGACGGATGGGATGCGGCAAATACAGAAACCTGTGAGTTCTATCGTCCAATGTGAAAGCCCGGTATAACAACACCTTAGCAGCAGCAGAAACTCAAACAGGAACATTCCTGTTGTGCCACTGTTGAGCAAAGTTTACAAAAAATGCAGCTTACTTTGTTTCCAAGGCAGCTATCAGAAAATAGGATCCGTACACTGTATTAAGAGCTTGTAGATATTTTAATCCTGCAATTTTTCCAAAAAGATCTTCAGCTAGCAATGTCAACACGCTGTCCTATTATTAGTATATTGACTAGTGACTAGCGGCCCATTCATTTTAATCTTTTTTCCTCACACTTGACCTGTTTCTATCATCTGCCTCATGGAATATCTTACTGAGAATATGCAACAAAGAAAAAAGGGACTTCTATATTAAAGAGCCTCATGGTATATACACTAATTAACAGAGGATTTCTTCCCTGTCCCGCATTTTTCACTCAGTTTCAAACTGTACTGGGGTGTTTGCAGTGTCAAATCTTTAGTGTTTTGTGAATCCGACCTTGATGCACGAATCAGAGCGCTGTCTGTGGCCACAATCCGTTATTATTCAATTTAGTATTTAAAGCTGCACTGCAAAAATGCATGTCTCCAGATGGAAACAAAAGTAAACTGTTGCAAAATGAAGTCAACTGCACTCATTTGACCTGATGACAGTAAACTACACACAACAGCCACATCTTTATTTGGTAAACAGAGCCTCATAATCCCTGGAAATTAATGCTATTTTAACTGTTGTGATTTCAAAGAGATCCATGTATACTCCCATTTGCCGTGTACCTTTATTCATACATTGTCTTTTAAGCATTGGTTATAAGTTATTCATTTTGATTTCGGACAGTTGCCTGTACTTTCCATGAAGTGGCAGTCCAAAGGGGGAACATGCACATGTTTTAAGAAACACCGACACACCCTGAGATAAATTGAAAGAAAAATACCCACAATTCCCTGATTTAAGATGTGACACATTTCATTTGTGTTGGTCAGGGTGATTTTTTGCATTAGGGTGTATATAACGTATAATACATACGTGATCTTATGTTGAATTGAATCAAACCAAATAATCCATAATTTCTCTGCCACCGCAACGCCACCTTCTATAAATCCAGCTGACTCACTGACTTTGATGGTAACACCATTACTCGTGATCGATGGCGCTGACTCCAGGCTTCATGCGCTTGTTACATTACTTCTGAGTGACAGAGCTGACTCCAAGTTCTCGAACTTTCTTCCCCCTCAAATGCCAACAAATGCCACTGATGTGACAGGAACAAGCAGCTGCAGAGGAATAAGGAAATGAGGACAGAAATGGTCTTTAAGAAGGAACAAGCAAGACTGCAGTGCTCATGTACAGCAAATCAGTTTGAAAGAGCGGTTATATATTGTGGACAGCTTGAGTAAGAGAAATATAGCACCAGTTTAAGATAAAAGTTACATTAAAACAGACTACTTTAAGAAGCGTGAGCAGAAAGCAGCAGAGCCAAATATCAAAGTGTAGTTTCAATCTAGTCATTTAGGCGGAGGGGATTACACAAATCCAAAAGCTTCTGCCTCACTAATCAGTTATTCAATTAACATAATCTTACATTCTAATTTAAATCATCAGCTGCATTATAAGCAAGGAAAAGAGCAAAGGTCATGACCTCAGCACAGTGCTGGAAAGGGAACACTGTTGAAGAGCAGGAAGACGAAAAAGAGAAAGATAAAAGGGGCTCTATACAGTATACTGTATATATCTTAATAATTAAGTGAAAAGTTTACTAGCCAAACTTAATGTTACACCTGACAACAAAAAAGGGAGAATCAAACATTTAATTACCACTTAACTTGGATTTTCTCCCCTCTGTCGACGTGTTGAAAACCTCTTATATTAAATATAAAGGGGCCATATTGTGCTTATTTTCAGGTTCATTTTTGTATTTTGTGCCTCCAATGTGACATGTCTCCATGCTTTAATGTTCAAAAAGCTCTTTATTTTTCTCATACTGCCTGTGCTGCAGCACCTCTTTTCACCCTCTGTCTGAAACCAGAGCCCAGTCTGCTCTGATTGGTTAGCTGGCCAGCTCTGTTGTGATTAGTCAACCGCTAAGAGTTGTCCCGCCCCTTAGCCTATCATTTACAATAGGCGCGTTCACACCAAGTACTTTGCCGTATTTAGTGCCGGCACTTAGTGCCCCGGCACTTATTACCCCAGGGCACTTAGTACAGATCGCGTTCACACCGGAATAAATTCCCTGAGGGAAGATTACGCAAATGAGCAGCTGACGTCACTTCGTCTTCTTCTGCTTTGGGTTTACTGGCAGGCCGCAAACAACTTCACGGCGTATACTGCCACCCGGAGTCCCCGGCCGGAAGTTCCCGGAGTTGGGGTTAGGGTTAGGGTTAGGGTTCTACTGAAGCCTTCCGAGTAAATCGCCAGAACGCCGACACCTCCTCATCTCCACCGCTCCCATGTTTTATTTTGTGTTGCCATAAGTTAGTCTCTCTGCGTTTGTGCGCTGGGCGAATGCTAATGCTAATAATGCTAATGCGAGGATAATAAAATAGCAGCTCTACAAAACATTTCAGAGTTGTACGGGGCGTGGTTTGCAATTCGCCCAGCCAATCAGAACTGGGGCACTTTTCCCCCCAGGAAAGTACCATCTCTCAGCAGGCACTAAAAATGGGGGTAAAAGTTCCCGAGATTAAGTGCTCTTTTTGGTGTGAACGCGACATAAGGGGTACTAACGGAACTAAACGCGAAAAGTACGGTGAAAAGTACTCCGGTGTGAACGCGGCTAATGTGTTGGAGCGCAAGCCAATAGAAGTGCAAGTTTTACGTAGTGATGTCGCTGTGTTCCAGAAGTAAATCAAGGAGTCCAATGGAGGCGTTTCAGGAAGTGTGTGGGACTTTAAAGAAAAAAGTCCCACTGAATGCTGGGTATTCTTTTAACTTTACTGAAAGATTAGAATGGTTCAAGATGGTTAAATAACACCTTAAATGTACACTTTACGTTTTCAAACAGATACTGAAAAGTAATCAGGGGCTAAGTAGTTGAGGTACGAAAGAATCTGCCTGGATACAGATAGCTACATATGCATGACAATGACATCATTACATCTCCTTTATTCATATTTATTGAAAGTTTCTGTTTTTGTCCCTGCAGTGCAGCCTGATGCTGATGAGTCCCATTTACACACTGTCACATGTTTTCATCACATCTGCTGTATCTCACTTTCTCGAGAACCTGTCATCAGCTCTGTCACTTAGAAATTATTTATAATACCTGAGCCAGTTAACAGCCAAGAAAAACTTTAATTGAGATAATGTGCTGCTGAAAAAGACATCAAACTTCAACATAGGAGAAGTTCAGCTCAGTAGAGGTGAATCTAAAGTGTTTTCTCTAACATAACGTGTGTGTTTGTGTGTGTGCAGGTTTCAGAGGCATCCCAGGTTATTCAGAGCGATGCTCAGACCTTTACCATAGGAGTCCTGCCTCAGAGCCCAGGATTCCCCCAGCTGGCCCCTGACTGCGATCTACAGGTCACGGTAAGGGACAAAAGTTTACCAAAAATCAGATAGGAGTTTGAAACAGTGTAATGTAACAGTACCATTACAGTGGGAGTGAATTGAGTCATAACTCAGCTATGAAAGCAGAGGTCTAGGGGAGAATATTGCAAGCACAAATTCAAGAGAACAAGTTTTGGAGGACCTTAATTTAATAAAAAGAGTTTGGGGACAAAAATGCATGATTGTGCATATGAACAAATACTGTATGTGGGCACCACACTCACTTTTTCCTGTATTATATTAGCATAAATCCCATAAAGTTATGAAATAAAGAAACCATCATCATTACCCATCCATCAAAAGTCCACATTTCTATTTTACTGTCAAATATAATGAATACAATCTTAGCTGTCAGCTGCATACAGATCAAAAAGCTCTTAAGAATAATCCCCTTTTTATCAAATAAAGACAATAGAAAATATCCCTATTGCCCCGTCAACGAGCTGCTGATATTGAAATGGTCAAGTGCGCATGTAACCAAGTCAAGGTGCATTGTGGGACATGTTTATGGAGTGTAAAGGGTCATGGAACTGTATGCATTATATTATTTAGAAGCTCTCGCGGGCCCAAACAAACAATGGGGCGGCCGGATTTGGCCTGCGGGCCTTGAGTTTGACATATCTGATGTCAAGTGTCTTTAACCCTTAAATAATGTCAGTATCCTGGGGGATACAGTCATATGACAGGCTGTGTCCATGTGTAAAATGGGTGTAATAACAGTGTTATTAGGGTGTATTATTGGTGTAACACGGGTCTAATATGGGTTTATTTACAGTGTACTATTTCATTTCATTTCAAACCTTTATTTAACCAGATTGGTCCCATTGAGATCATAGATCTCTTTTTCAAGGGAGACCTGCAGGTTACTATCGGTAAAATAACAGTGTTACACGGGTATAATATGGGTGTAATACGGGTGTTATATGGGTCTAATAACAGTGTAATATAGGTATAATAAGGGTGAACTATTGGGGTAACCTGGGTGTATGAATGTGTGATATGGGTGTAATAACAGTGTAATATGGGTGAAATTTTGAAATTAGCAATCAATATGTTTTCCAAGATATTTATATGTGACCTTAAAACGCCCTATATAAATTTATCATTACTTAAAAGCAACACGTGAATACATGGGCATCAGTTTAACATAAATATTCTTTGTGAATTCTTAAACACATTAGAATTATCCTTGTATATTATTATATTATTGTAATCTTGCATTTGCACTAGAGGCCAACCACTGCTTTAGAAATACTGTCCAATACAATAACACATACTATGAGTACCTCAACAGAACACACCTGTCAGTAATAATTAATGATGTGCAATAACTTTCTAGATATTTATTTTTTAAAGTTTGTATTACTAGTTCTCAAACCTGGGAATTCCAATATGCTCAATCTGGCTCATTGAAGTCAGACTGACCTCAGCTCACTTTATTTTAGACTCCCCTGGTTTCACTGTTTCCATTACTATTTTTATTTCAATTATGGAAGTAAGTCTGTTTCTATTTGGAACTGCACATGGATCCCTCAGCTATCACAACAATCATATGGGGTGTATCGCTGCAGGAAGATAGTTGCTGTCTCACCTCAGTGTGTGTGTGTGTGTGTGTGTGTGTGTGTGTGTGTGTGTGTGTGTGTGTGTGTGTGTGTGTGTGTGTGTGTGTGTGTGTGTGTGTGTGTGTGTGTGTGTGTGTGTGTGTGTGTGTGTGTGTGTGTGTGTGTGTGTGTGTGTGTGTGTGTGTGTGTGTGTGTGTGTGTGTGTGTGTGTGTGCAGGCGCTGGAGGATCGGGTAACAGAGATAACGCCTTCAGCTCTGTCCTTCGTGGACTCTGAGACTCCCAGCGAGAAGCTCATCTACAACATCACCAAACCCCTGCCACAAGGACAAGGTACACACACACACACACACACACACACACACACACACACACACACACACACACACACACACACACCTCGACTCTTATAATGTGAACAGCACTAAAAGGATTAAAATCTAAGTTCTGTCAAGGGGCAGGCTCATTATAATTAACATTAAAGGGCTTCTGACCTTGTGTTTAATTCTGACTATAATATATAAGTTTTATACGCTACCTTTTGTAACCCTTAAAATATGTTTTGTATCCTTAGGGATACAGTCATTTGACAGACTGTGTCCTTTTAAATGTGGTTGTGATAACAGTGTAATTAGGATTTAATATGGGTTTAATTGGGGTCCAATAACAGTTTCATATGGGTGTTATAACAGTGTAAGAGGTGTAATACGGTTGTAATAAGAGTGTAACATGGGTGTAATACGGGTGTGATAATGGTGTAATGGGAGTGTAATAGGAGTGTATTAATGTGTAATATGGGTTTAATAACAGTGTCATATGGATGTCATGTAGACATAAAAGTTGATGATTTAAAATGATTGTATAAGTAATTAAGTAGAAGTTTATTGCCTTGCTCACATGTTTACCCAGCCACAAAAAAGTCAACAACGTAATAACCTGTTGTCCATAAGCCAATGGTTTTTCATTATTGCCTGTCAATCTGAACTTTTACAGGAATAATTGTTGATTTTCTTTTTCCCGTATGCGGCATTCAGAACCGCAGCCATTCATTCCGGCAGCGGGATCTGACAGACTTGGTGTATCATTTCCAGCTCTCCGTCATATGAAAGGGAAAAACGATTTAAAATAGGTCGTATTCATCAACTAATGGGCTGATAAATCTGGGAAGAATTTCTTTTTGAACAGAGCCATTGAGGGGGAGTAAAGAGTCAGATTAAGCAGCAGCCGTTTGTCATGAATGTTTTATTTTCTGAAATTAGATTGGAGACATTTGTTCTGAGTTAAAATCTCTCTCTAAAGCCTCTTTCAACTTTCCATCTACAGTTTTGTGTTATCCATCCAAAAAAACGTTGGGTTTTTGGACTTTTCTCTGTCTGTTGAGCAAAAATAGATTATGTCTGCCCCTCAGAACATACTGTGTCTTTGAGATGCCTGTTTCCTGCTGTGTCTGCAGGTGCGATCGAGCATGTGGACAGGCCGAACACACCGGTGACACATTTCACTCAGGCGGACGTCAACAATGGCAAGATCCTCTACAGACCCCCTCCGGCCCCTTCACACCTGCAGGAGCTCTACCAGTACTCCTTCATTGGTGAGACACACACACACAGTTAGAGCGAGGAGTGTGTGGGAGGGAAAAAACCCAAAAAAGCATAATAGGGCCCCTTTAGGAAAATAGATAAAATAAGTTGCTACTGTATGAAACAAAATACATTTTTAAAAAAAGTCAATGTTAACTATGGTTTCACACGTTAAACTGCAGCGTCTTTGGTAAAAGTCCTGTTTGTTCGACCGAATAATCCTCTATTGGATGTAATGGTGAGGAAAATTCCCCAACAGGCATTATACAAGAAAATATTTTTCATGATGACACTCAACACCTAGTTTGATCTTTCTCATTACATGGATGTGAGGTAGTCTTCTTTGATAGAGCCTTTGCTGCAGGGTCGCAGGTTCCACCCTTTGCCAAAACGGATTTGAACAGTTCACCTTATGGCAATGGCTTTACATATTTCCTTTATCAGGATCTCTACTCCGATATTCTTACACACAAACTTCTCTGCCTCGGTCTACTCTTAATCTAAAGTACTGTCCATTATCCTGCTCGTATTGTTACATAACACACTTATGAATAAATATGTTTTTATCCGCTGAATGTGGATAGTGATAGCCTATGTGAAAATGAACTAAATTTGTTCAGAAAATCTCATATTGCCCAAAATAAAAACACCTTGGTTCACCGTAGGATCTAGTGCATAAAAATAAAGCATCACAGAGTCTGTAAAAAAAAATCTCTATGTAGTCACATGTTTTTGATTTTTACATCCAATCAAACGTAATTAATCTGAACAGGCAGCAGTGGCCGAGTTTATTTTTAAACAGTTTTTAGCTGAGCAGCCACGTCTGCCGTTACCCACCACAAACACCTTCTGTGCAAACCAAATAAGAACTCCAGCTTAAAACACTGAATAGCTTTTCTAAATTCACCACTTAAAACCTTCAGACCTCACAGCATGTTATTTTCAAGTGATTAAGTATTCAAAGAGCGGCTGCAAGCTCTCAATTTCTCATGATGGAATACTTCACCTTCTCATGTCCTGCGTAACGGTACATCTCAAATTACTTCAGTGATTATTAGAGTCACTTTTGGCTCTAGAGCAGCGGTTTTCAAAGTTTGAGGCGCACCTCCCCGGGGGAGCGCCAGAGAGCTTCAGGGGAGGCGCAGCGTGAGAAGAAAATAACGAGAAACAGTGAAATCTAGCTCGTTAACTTCAGCTAACATGGCAGCGGCAACATGGATCGATTTTTTGTGAAGTTACGTAAAGTGAGAGAGGAGACAGCGTCTGGCAGAAAACGGAGGAAGTATGACCACGATTATTTGAAGCTAGGATTTTCATGGACCGGTCCTGGCAGGGGCGGACTGGCCATCTGTGTGTTCTGGAGAATCACAGAACGGCCGGTCGTCAGCGGGCCGGTGACGGCCGGCTCGGTTCGCTGACGGCCGGCACCGCCCTTTATTTTAATTTGAATAATACTTACTTTGATCAAAAGCAAGTACGGGTCAAGGCTGCAGCCAGAGGATGATCTGCGTTTATTCCTGTCGACATTGCAGCCCCGCATCATCTGCCTGTGCGCATCAAAGACGCAGACTCATTGTTCCCACTAAAGTAGGGCTGAGTGTAATAAGGAGGCAAAGTTGACGTTCAGTGTGTTGCCGGGAGCATATAAGGATATATCCACGATGTTGAAAATGTTAAAAATGTTTAAAACATAAAGATAAAAAGGTTTTAAAAAGTTATTGTTTAATGTTTTAAGGAGGTGACGCTACTCAGCCAATCAAATCGGTGCAGTCAGTGAGTCAGCACGGTATATTCAAACACACACAGAGACGAGACGAGAAGAGAGAAACAGTCTGAGTCATTTCAAATGGCGTGCTCAAAAGAGAAAGGTAGACAGCGAAAACAGAGCATTTAATGACATGTTCTCTCACTGGACTTCTTTGAAATGCAATTGAATACCCCTGCATTATAGCAACAACAACAATAATAATAATAATAATAGCAATGATAATTGGGAGGGGGGGGGGCGCGGCTGTTCTTATGTTCTCTGAGGGGAGGCTCACCTTCCCACACTTTGAAAACCCCTGCTCTAGAGGATTGTTGCCCATACAGTAACTTTGACCCACTGTATCAGTTCGTACTGCCCTCGCTGAGCACAGGCCTTCGACCTTGGGCTGCTGTGCTCTGTGTTTTCTCTCCTTAATCCTGCCTGTTGGCGTCAGCTGATAGAGGTGTTACAGTGCTCTGCCTGTTTTATCTGGTTCTGCACAATGTTGATTATTCTCTCTGAACCAGCTCAATACATGGGACTTGGTGGGCGATCTTACCAGTTGGTTTGGGCCAGCGCTGTGTCACCTCCTGGCTCCAGCACATGTCTTTGTCATTCCTCTGGCCGTAACTTCAGTGTTTGCCATCAAGTTCCAGCTCTCCCGTGACTCATTGTGTTTCCACTCCATGCTCCAGAAGTTTCCATTACAAGGACAGCTTTTTAACGTATTGCCTTCAATACAAACAACCAGAGACAATATATCTTCGGTGTGTTTGTAAGCAGATGCTATCATGTGAGATATGGGAACATTTCAAGCGTAATGCACTTGCAACTTCAGTCCATACCATTTTTATTTCGCCCCACAGTGTCGATCTCTCCGAAGGTCATTTGACTTTTAGAGAATTGTTTTTGTTAGTTGTTTACCTTTTTTTAGTGGATGTTTGTCCGAACTGCACAGTATGAACAAGTAGTTTTTTTACATAAATAAAACACCTTCAATCTAACGGCAGTTCTTTTTAAATCAAAGAAAATAAAAAAAATGCAATTAAAAATAAGTGTGGCAGCAAAGCTTCTCTGGGACACAGAAAACTGCCCTTTTTATGTCAAATAAAATAATAATAAAAAAATAACGATTTGAAATACATTTGGCTCAATTTATTTGATTAAAGTCACATTAACTTAAACCGGCTTTGATCAGACGTTTAACAACAAACTTGTGTGAAGAGTATGTTTTACTGTTAGAGGGTTCAAAGTCATATCTTAGTTATTTTTATATTTCATATGCTTTTTAAAGATAACTCATAATCCAAGATCAAAGATGACTTTAGTTTCTCTTAATCTGGGTTTTCTCCAGAGGAAGGCTTTAGAGCAGTAAATCACCCACATTGCCTCCTGACTTTTATGCATTATAGCAACATCGTTCAGTTGTTATGTTCACTGCAACGCCCTGTCAGCTCTGCCTCCATCCACTGTTTTTTACTTTTATCACCTCACAGCTTTCAAATGTTATATTTCTTTTTACCCCAACAGGTCTGCCCGAGTCGCTGAGTGTCTATTTCACAGGTAAACACTTCATTCTCCTCTATTTAGGGAGAAGAAGAGGAGGAAACTCTTCTTCATCCTTCCATCTTTCCATCCTTAGTCTCATTTTCCCTCCTCAGCGCCTTCTCTGACCTCAATCATCTCCCTTATATTTCTACCTGAAATATTGATCCTCTCGTTCCTCAATCTTCTCCTCTTTACTCTCCTCTTTCCATCTTCACTTCCGTTGCGTTTTCTTTTTTCTTGTTTTGACATTTCTCACTTAATTAACTCTTGTTGCTCCTCTTCCCTGACCTCAATTTATCCTGCTTTTTTCTCACTGTCGTCCTGCACTTCCTACCTTTGATTTCTTTCATTTTCTCTCCTCTCTTGATCTCTCCTTCTCTGTTTCCCCTTCATTTCCTTTTAATCTTCACCATAAGGGTCCTTTTCTCTTTCCTCCCATTGGGGTTTTGTCTCATCTTCAGCCTCCCATCATTTTTTATCCTTGCGCCGATGCTATTGCTCTCATCTTCTCCCATTCCCATTTTTCTCTTTCCTATTTTCTATTTTTCTTTACCTCTTCTTCTGCATTTCACCTCGGTCACTGTTGCACTGATCTCTCCAGCTTGTGATCTTCAGATCCTCTCAGATTTTTGGTTCGAAGTTCTTGACCTTTAACCTGAGCAGAAAAACGTCTCCTCTATTAACTGGACGTTTGATAAAAGTGCCTCTGCACTCTGCACTCAATCCTCAACAGAAGTCATTCGGGAAATGAGTTTTTCCCAAATGACGACACCAAAGTGCTTTTAGTATACGACCTGAGGCGCGCACACACACACACACACACACACACACACACACACACACACACATACACACACACACACACACACACACACACACACACACACACACACACACACACAGACACACACACACATAGACACACACAGACACACACACACACAGACACACACACACATAGACACACACAGACACACACACACACAGACACACACACACATAGACACACACACACACACACACACACACACACATACACACACACACACACACACACACACACACACACACAGACACACACACACATAGACACACACACACACATAGACACACACACACACACACACACACACAGACACACACACACATAGACACACACAGACACACACACACACAGACACACACACACATAGACACACACACACACACACACACACATACACACACACACACACACACACACACACACACACACAGACACACACACACATAGACACACACACACACACACACACACACACACATACACACACACACACACACACACACACACACACACAGACACACACACACATAGACACACACAGACACACACACACATAGACACACACACCTTCACTTCTGACTAAGTAAAAGGTTTGTTTTGATGGCAGCCAGTAAGAAGTGCAAGAACAGTTATCAACAGTCTGCTCTGTGGTGGCACTAAAGATACAAGTATATTTACCCAAGTCCCTCTGTGGTGCTTAATTTGAGTATTTAAAATGTCTGCAAGGTTATGTTTCTACAAATCTTAGAGGGAAAAATGGTGTCAAATGATTAGTTGATCAACAAGTACCTTTTAATTATTTTAATCAAATCAAATCAAATCAAGTTTTATTTATATAGCACATTTATAAACGATTTTTGGTCGAGCCAAAGTGCTGTACAAATAATAAAAATACCCTACAGTAAAGACATTTTGCAGCTAATACAACAGCACAGTTTGATCAGAATATCAGTATGAGAAAAAACGACACCCTCTGTCCTTAGACCCTCACATCGTACAAGGAAACACTTCCAGAGAAAAATGGGAGAAACCTCTAAGTATATAAATTATCTATATCTTTTTTTATGAAATACTGTTGGTTCACCATGGGCTCAGGGAAAATATGATGACGCATTTAAAAAATGTCTTGAATTTGAATCAGAGGTTACGCAATGCCTAGCCTATTGATAAGGCTTTCATATTTCATAAGAGCATTGCTTAAAGCACATGCATAGGCCTAAAGCTTCAGTACGTTTAGTATTTGATTCAAGTTTTATATCAAATTCAGTTCCACTAATTAAATGCATTAAACACAAAGTCAAATATATATGGTCTAACCCTTACTTGTCCAGTGACTTACCTTCTGGACAAAGATATCATTGAGTTTGTGTTTGAATTTCTTCTGCGAGAGCTAGCTAAACGTGGAGGGAAAGCAAGCGTCAGTTACATATTCTCAGACACCTCCCCCCTCAGTGAGGCAGATGTGTTCGCTGCCTCCCCGGGTGCTTTTTCATTACTGTTTTATGAGGAGACTGGCAAGCCTATATATATTTGACACATATGTGTTATAGGTTACCTGGAATATGGAAGGGACATCATGTCCTGACAGGCAGCAGCTTTTTGCCAGCGCTCCATACAGTTTCAATCAGGCATGATAATTGCAGCGTCTCTACGCTAATTTTGCAAATTTATTATAAGAAATGATGATTTCATGCAGAAATGGCATGTATGACACAGATCAATGGAGAAATCTTGCATGAAAATTATTTTTATTTTACTTTTTGTTTCAGCCATATATGACAGGTGACGCTCACATTTTGCACAAAGACACTACTTATGGTTCTGTTTAGATCAGGAATGCGTATATAGATCTTTTGATATACTTATTTTGCAACAAAATAAGGAAAATGCTGCTTACATGTTTAAGTAGCAGTCGCTCTGTAAAAGGGCCCATTCATTGCAATGAGTAGTTTAAAACTCAATTGAAAGAGTATTGGAAGTATATCGACACATCAAATTCTTAATTTCCCTTTTCAGACCAAACTATTTAATTGTTCACCAGGAAAACTTATAAAAGTAATACAGTACATTTTTATATCCGAATGTGATAATTGGTTTCAGTTAGCTGATGTGTGTTCTTGTTGAAGTGCCAAGTGGAGCCAATGGAGCTGAAAAAAAACCATTTAACAAGTTTCCACCTGAATCCCTGATCAATTGTTTCCGCAGTTTGGTTAATTGATTCGTCGAAATGTTTAATTGAAGCCCCTGTTATCGTCTGTGTTTTCCTTTCTTTCCCAAATGAATAAACCTGTGTTAAGTGATTAAACTGGAACAAACTGATTAGTTTTTACCTCCCAGTTTTACTCATTCAGAATAATCCTCAGTAAAGCAACTGTGGAGATAATTAATATCAGGTGTGTGTTTTTCTCTCAGAAAGTCTTTGTTTAAATGATTACTTTACTGATTTCCCTGTGTGTGTTTTCTCTGCCCCTGTTTACTGAATGTGTGTCGCAGTGTCTGACGGTGAACACACCACTCCTGAGTTGGACTTTGCCGTCCTGCTGCTGTCCAACCATCAGCAGCCGCCGGTGTTCCAGATCCTGGACCCGCTGCTGGAGGTCAGCCTGGGAGGAGAGGCCAACATAGGTAAGAGAAGAACACACACACAAACACACACACACACACACACACACATAATCACACACTCACACACAGCCCGTAGGAAGTGAGTCGGGCGTTAAAGCACATTTTTGTTGTGGCACGACAACTTCTTTGTCAGTCATTTAATCAACCCAACAATACTTTTTTCCCCACATTGACTTACATTAGGAAAGAGGCTTCTGTAAATCAGGTATTCTGCCTTTACTGGAATGTATGAAAGATTTCTAGCTTGGCCAAAATGTGGTTTTTAAATATTGCATAGAGCTGACCATTAATGCTAACTCAACATTGAAATTCCCCTCTAAATGCTAGCGTGATTAGCATTGCCATTGTTTTAAAGTTTTTACACATAATTATCAGCTTTTTTCAACAAGTGTTGCAGGTAAATATAAAAACAGAAGCTAGCTGACTACTTGAAGACATGTACGTCCTCAGGGTTCAGTAGGGAACAGAAGAAAAACAATGGTTGTTTTCCATAGACTTTGCTGGAACAAGGAACTACGGCAAGCCTATATAGACAAACAGAGCCAAACAGGCAACCCTCTGCCAACCCTCTTAAAGTCGCAGCACATCAAGGTTTTATTTTTACGGTACATTTACTTCACAGTACGAACACTTGCATAGCCCTTATTTAAATCATAAGGCAGATTTATTTCCCCTCTCCATTAATTGGACTGAGCCAAGATCCGACATGATTATGCACTGACGGAGCGGATTGAAGGCGGGGCTTAAGGAGCACAATTGTGCGTGCATCTATGGGCCCCGTTCTTGTGGAAAATAGCCGGAAGACCCAACGCTGTATTAGGTTCTCTTTATACATCCATGACACACACACACACACACAAAATACACATTTCCGAGAAGACCTCCTTTGTTGAAGAGGTCCAGTAAGTGATGAAGTGGTCTCAGCGATGTAATGAGGCCTGAAGTACGACCCTGATGAGCAACAATCCTGAATAAAGATCTGTGTGTGTGTGTGTGTTTGTGTTTACAGTCTGGTACAGACACTTCATTTTCTCCTTCTCCTGCTTCATCTCTCTTAATGCTCCTTTCTTCATGTGTGTGTGTATGTGTGTGTGTATGTGTGTGTGCGTAGGCGGTCGGCAGCTGGAAGTGAGCGACGCCGACACGGCTCCTGATGAGCTGGAGTTTGAGCTGGTGGAGGCTCCCGTCAACGGAGAGCTGATTAAGACCGATGGCGGCACACACACAAGCATGGCCAACGGTGAGATGATAAACACACACACATGCTGTAACACACAGAAGAAAGTAGACATCATGCAGGGAAAGAATCTGCTGTGAGTATTTCCTTCAGCTGTTCAGAAAGATTCTTAAAACTGGAGGGCGTTAATGATCTTTTTATTCCAAACACCAACGCTTTAATACCTACAACATCCAAGTGATGCAGGGTTAGACATAGATGTGTTTGTATGTATCGTCTTAACTTTATTTCAACAATATCCAACAGTGATTAACATGTACGTCTTTTTCTTTCTTCCTACATTATATATTGTTCTTGAAAGATACTGGAGGCAGGAGCATATGATTTTTGGCGTTTGCATCAGATATCCAATACAATCTCTTTATATAGTGAAAAATATAACATAACCTTACATCATTCACTTATTGACTCTGAATCTGTTCTTTGGAGAGTTGGGTCATCATGGTCTGAGGCCTGTACTACGAAGCTGGTTCAACCTAACCTGGATATATGAGTTAGCCGGTTGGCCCAATCCAAAACATACGCGCTCTGGCTAAACTGTACTACGACGCTGGTTATCAAGTGGATCGCTCAAGCCAGCCATGTCCTATCTAGTTAGGTGCGCGTTCACATGAAAGGAGTGGTATTTGGAGCATTCGACCAATCACAAACATGGACAAGCGTACTGACAGCGCAGCGTCATACTTCCTGAATGAAAAGTGAACTTTAATATTAGTCAAATATGAAGACGTTAAACTTTAAACATCCATGACTTAAACACTTTATCCAGGATAAAAGCCACATAGCTGCACCTGCAAGGTGAATACAGCTGGTAAAAGAAAAAGTGTTTGAATGCGTACATTAACAGGTTTATGAAATCACTGGCCCGTCTAAGACACTAGTGGATCTGACTTTAATTACATTTGACTCGAGTGTTTCATCAACTTAATGTGTTGCTTAAAATAATACTTCTGCATACAGTATGTGACACTGTGAGTGTTGCACGGCCAGATACGGCTCAACTTCTCTACTTTCAACAGCACACGCCCACACCTTGTTCTATATCCTGGTTGTTTTGAGTTGAATTACCATGGATGCAAAATGAGGTGAAGACTCAAATATAGAAAACATGTTTTGCCTTTAAAAAGACGTCTCTCTTAGGAGATTAAAACTTGTACTTGTTATTGTATTATGAAGTTGTCCATGAACTCTCTGAAATCTTGACTGGCAGATTGTGTATTGTATTGTAGCTACACATTAAACTCAGGAGTTATAAATAAAACTCCATCAAACAAAGTAAACCCTGCGATGTACAGTACACTCAGTAATAACACATCTGTCAGACAGTAAAGTCACACACCTTCTCTGTCCCTTCAGGCGACATCTTCACCTTCAGCGACATCACACTCAACGTTCTGCTCTATCGACACACCAACCTCGCCACCCGGGATGACGCCATCACCTTCTCCGTAAGCGATGGCATCTCCATGGCGCTCATCGTGGTGCAGGTGGCGGTGCTGGACGTCGGGGGGGAGGGGCCGCAGCGGGACCCAGCAGCTACGCTGTCTCTGGAAGTGGGCCAGAAGAGCAGCACCGTGATCAGGCGCTCACACCTGGCTTACACTGTGAGTTAACAGGAGACCGATGCTAGCTTTAGCTGTTAGCCTCTTCTAGATAGTACAGTATACACTTATTTGTATTTATTTGATGGGGTTAGGGTTAGGGTTAGGGTTATCCTGTTTCCATTCCTCTTTATATCAATGAGTTGTTAAGATGCTATTTCATGCTGTTTTTGGAGAAGAAGCTAGTGAAGCCCAGTCGAAGCATGTAAAGCATGAGTCAGCAGTATTTATCTTTGATGATTAAAGATGTCTTTACTGTAGATACAGGACATCATGTGTCATTTTAATTGTGTGAATATATAAATCTTTGCTAAACTTTCTTTTAGCAGGATTCACATGTTCATCTCCTGGGTCAAGCTTAGCAAACAAGTCTATTTTTATTGAAACTAAACTAAAACTAGAACACCTATCTGTTTGTTTTGCTGTTGAAATGAGTTGAGGATAACACTAACATGTTTTAAGAAAAGTGTACTTGTTTTGCCCTTAATGCAGGGCAGAGACAGAATCATTTCATGATGAAATGAACAGTTCTTCAAACTTGTAGTGTTGACGTGGTTTTGTCTCTCATAGGACAACACGTCCCCAGATAACCAGATTCAGATCCAGTTGGTGTCGGTGCCGATGTACGGCCTGCTGACCAGGAGCCATTCCCAGCAGGAGCACCAGGAGCTCAGGGAGTACTCCTCCTTCACCATGGAGGACATCAGCGAGCACCAGATCAGGTAGGAGAGTCAACAGGCAGCCATGTTAGAGGGTCAGAGTGCTTCAAATCTAACACAGATTTTAAGTCATGAAGAGTTTTACGATCTATCAGTGTGTTGGCCTTCATGGTAATACTTGGAGTGTGTTTCATCTGCTATTTTGGCGCAGTGGGTTAGAGCGTTGATCATCAGATCAAGGGGCGTTGGTGAACTCCGGTTCGAAACCCGCCCCCGAAACACTGCATCAGGCCGTTGTGTCCTTGGGCAAGACACTTCACCCGAATTTGTTCCTGTTGGTAATGTCCACAGTAATGACTCTTACATGTCTAATATGTGTAATGTGTAATTGTAAAGCGCGTTGAGCACCTGCAAAAGCGCTCTAATAAAAATAAAAATAAATGTGATGCATTATTGTGTTTATCAAAAAGCTGTGACCAGGTATAGTCCAATGGGATTTGGAAGTATTTTCGTTAGCTTTAAAGGCAAGGGTCTCTAAAACTTGCAATAAAAAAACGCCCAAAGGAAATCCTTGGTTTCAGTGGAGGGATTTAGTTTCCCATGATGGTTTAAATGCTACTTCAGTGGCTTATAAAACAGGATATCAGCATAAAAACCCTGCAGCTATTAACCGAAAAATAACTTTCAAAAACCCTAAGTCGTATTGAGAAGCACTTCTTGTATCAGCAATAAAGGTTCATGAGGGTCCATGGGAGGGAAGAGAGCGATTGAACACTTTTAGTTAGTCAAATGTATACTAATTGTAAGGGATTAAAATGTAGGTAACACTTTATAATAACCATTGTTCATAAATGCTGTTAACAATGAATAAACACTAATTAAAAAGGATCATGTGTAATGCTATAGCTTGTTATTTTAACAGTTTTTTGTTGCACACTTAATAACATTTTATTCCGCAAATCTAAAACAATATTTACATGACAATTATAAAGTTGCAACTGAATAGTTAAATGATTAAAAAAGTACTTGTACTTGAAAAACTCTATAAAAAATATTTTAATCATTATGTCGATGGTTAAAAAAAATGTCTGGTCCCTCTACTCATCCAATGTTTATAGTTGTATTCTAAACGATTTTTAAAAGGTTTACAAATCATTTTATATCATTAAAAAATACTCAATATAGTAAATAAAATGTTATATGTGCAACAATATAATGTTTATGAATAGTCACATTGAACTCAGAATGTTATTTGTCAGCTTTTATACAATACATACAAGAAAACTATTTCTTATCATACTAAAGAATGTTAAAATGACATAAATCGTGGCAGTACTAATAATGGGTTAACTTTATTAGATATAATGTTATTGTTTGTTAACTATTAACTACAGTTTAATTAAATGAATGAAACTTCATTTCCGATTTAGGAACGATGGCTATTATATAATGTCTAAAAAGGAGAGTGTTAGCCAAAATAATTATAACCCCCTCCGCCCTCCAAATTTCTCAGAATCGTATTTTAATCTTAAATGTATCCAGGATCTTTACAAATATGTAGGGCTGCACAATTAAAACATTTTGAAATGGCAATATGGCCAGTTGCAATATTTAAATCTCAGTAAGCGCAATATTTGGTAAAGGTCAAATATGAGAAAATGAAGTATTGTGATCGACTCCCGCTTCCATTGGTTAACACTCCAACACATTGTACGTGATAGGCTAAGGGGCGGGACATCTCTAAGCGGTTGACCATTCACAACAGAGTCGACCAGCTAACCAATCAGAGCAGACTGGGCTCTGGTTTCAGACAGAGGGTGAAAAGAGGTGCTGCAGCACAGGCAGTATGAACTAAAAATGAGCAAAATATGCCCTTTTTAATAAAAAAAACGTACAGAACCTCCTAAAAAGATAATTATCTCTAGTATCTCAAATCATCACGCAGTTGCAATATCAGCCAAAGTAATTGCAACTTGTTATTTTTTCCAAATCCTGCAGCCCTCTTCAAAAGGGCTTTCAGTGGAGTCCTTCAACAAAAGTAACAACCTGAAAACCGCTTATATGGAAGTCAAGAGCATAACGAGTGATGTTTCATAAAGAGGCTGTTTTAATGGAAAAGTCTGCTGTTGATTCCACTCTGCGAGAGATATAGGGTTCTTCAGGCTGCAGTTGCTATCACGATCAATTGATCTGATTGAAGCTCTCTTCCTCTCGGCATCACCGCAGCAGAGGCATGGTTATAGCTTATTGAGACATTTAGTTTTCCTTTAATCTAAGGTTCCTCCTCACAAGACGAGAGTTATACAAAAGTTACCAAAGCCAATAAGATAACATGTAAATAAGCAGGAGTATTGTTTCCTTTGCCCCATTACTTCTCAGCCTGTTGGCACAAGCAATGCCAATTAGCAACATTCTGAAATGACCTGCAAGAGGTACTGAGGCCCCATAAGAGAGTAGATTAAATATAAATATTCAACTGCTTCATTTCCATAATGATTAGCTTTAGCACGGGACGCTCTCCGGGGGCTAACTTTAAATCACCCATATTAGTTTATGTCTCTGTGGTGTTGTCTCGTACAAACAAGAGCCGGGAATTGTTTTAGAAGATTTAAAAGTGATTAAAGAAGAGTACACCGGTATAGTTTTCAATTTGATTAGCGCTTTGCAGAGATTAGCAGCTGTATCGTCCTGGGAGGGCTAATGCAAAGCTCTCCTATCAGTCCAGGATTAGACACATAAACTGATATTTATGTATTCATTAAAAGATAATTATCGTGTCAAACAAATAAGTCTATGTAAATCTTTTTTAGACAACAAATCAAACCATTAACTCTATCTACAGGTACATTACTTCCATAGAGACGGGCAGCCAGCCCATCACCGACATCTTCCACTTTGTTGTTTACGATGGAGACAATAATCGCCTCGACAACCAGATGTGCACCATCACCGTTACCTCCACGCCAAGACAGCCACCCGTGGTGACAGTCAACAGCGGCATCAAGGTACTCACACACTCACATACACACATGTACACTGAAAAAAGCACAGAGGAACACGCTCTCACATTGGCACCCTTTTAAAGTTATCCTATCAAAAGATTACAATTGTATGGCTGGTGTACAGTGCATTAACGCTTTTAAACACACATACTGCACACCGTTATTTCCTCTCCATTACCCTGCCAGCTCATAAGAGACTACAATCCTCAAATACGTTTTTAGTTATTTTCACAGCAGCTGCCACATTCAGAAAGAGTCATTAACGGGACAAATGAAGCAAGGGAAACCGTCGCACACTGTCCTGTTTTGTCCCTCAGATAACAAACCCTGGTGACAGTGGTGGAATGTAATTAAGAACATTTACTTAATTCACTTTTTAGCAACTTACAGGCTTTTATGCTTCACTACAATTATCTGATAGCTTTAGTCACTTCACACTTCAAGATGTTGTCATCCAAAACAAATGCAGAGCTTTTAAAATGTGTTTTGTTGTAGTTGACTCATCAATAGCCGATGGACAGAAAAAGTGGTACTGGTTCCAGCTTCAAAGCTTTGCTTTTAAAGGTGTCCTATTGTGCTTTTGGGGGTTTTCCCTTACCTGTGGTGTGTTATATAGTTTCTGTGCATGTAAATGGTCTGCAAAGGCTAAAATCCCAAAGTTCCCTCCAGAGGGAGTTTCTCTCCCACACACTCCCCCCCTGCAACGTCTCCATTGGAATCCTTTGTTTTCTTCCATGACAACATGACATCACTATTTAAAACTAGCGCTTTTATTGGCTAGCGCTCCAAAACATTCTACGTGATGTGCAAAGGGGCAAGATATTACTGACACATCTCTTATCGGTTGACCAAATACAGCAGAGCCGGCCAGTTAACCAATCAGATCAGACTGGGCTCTGGGTTCAGACAGAGGGTGAAAAGAGGTGCTGCAGCACAGGCAGTATGAGAAAAATAAAGAGCTTTTTGAACATTAAAGCATGGAGACATGTCACAGACGAGGCACTGTACAAATATGAACCTGAAATTGGCATTATATGTCCTCTTTAATAATGTCAAATAGTAATAACGTTAGTGTTGACTTTTTGTTGTAAAAACAACTTGATGGTGTAACTTTTGACTGAATTGTTCAATATTTTTACAAATTACACCAAAAAAAAAATCAATAACTGAGAAAATAATCAGCAGATTCATTCTAAATGAAAAAAAATTAGTTCGCAGTTCTGTGCCTTTTATTATCAATAAAGGCATTATTGTGTTTGCATTTTTTTCCTAGTCCTAGTTAACTATTCCCAGGAAGTATGCGTCCTTCAACATTCCATTATTTTCCTTTGGCAGTTAAAAAATGTGAAATATGTCTTGAAGAATGCACAACAGCACAGCGAGCCTGGCTCCAGCTGTGTGGGGGAACGTGGTGGAGGAGAAGGAGAATAAATGTCAGACCTAATGAGGGTCACACTGGTGCTCCCTCAGAGCCTCCCTCTGAGATGAGTCCTAAATAAGCACCGTAGAGCTGCCCGTCTTGAAAGATATGAAGTAAAATCTCAAAGGTCTTTACTTTAAAACCTCTTATTGGGTTAGCTGGAAGGGGTTCTTTTGTGGTTGTACACAGAGAAACACATCTCTCTGGGAGAAAACTGCCTCAAAATACAGCACTAAGTGGAACTACTACAGTGGTTACACCTGTTAACAGTTTGAGTAATTTTGGCAAACTTAAAAAACAACATTGTGAAGGTGGAAGCAAGTTTCAAGCAGCATTTAATAATGTGCCCTGCTTTACCCGGTTCACATTTGTATTTTGTGCCTCTACTGTGACATGTTTACATGCTTCAAAAAGCTCTTTATTTTTCTCATACTGCTTGTACTCTTTCCGCCCTCTGTCTGAAACCATACCCCTGGATATGTTTGTGTTGTCTGCCTTAATTAAACCTGACAACTGCAATCCTGCCAAGCGCTGCTACGACGCAAATGTAATGACAGTCATATTGTTTTGTAGATAGGCAGTGATATTCTTTTAGTTTACAGATTCACACAGTCCAGGATTTATTGCCAGCGGTTGTTCTGCATTCAAGCTGTGTTTCCTTTTGCCTTTTGCCTGGTATACTTTATAGCCTAAGAACATGTTATTTTAAAAATCAGTGCATCCGTCTTTTGACTTTGATTGGTTTTCTGCACAAGTTACCATGGAGATCTACCCTTGTAAGAAGTGAAGCACCATCGTAGGACTGAAAATTAACCCTGAACTTCCTCGCTTTCCAAAAATCCTGCTTCATGGTACAGGCCACAGGAACAACAGAGCTTATCTTTTGAGTTTTCTGTTGTCTAGGTCCAGGAAGGCGGCCGAGTGGCGCTGTCTACCAATCACATCCTAGTGTCAGACCTGGACACACCCAGGAAGGACCTGCTGGTTTGGATCATCAGTCCTCCAAAGTACGGCTTCATTGAAAACACCAACAGAGGTGAGGCCTTCCTGTATGTATGTGTGTATTTGTTTAGTAGCATTGTGAGGAGCTAGGACGTTGTTTCTTTCCTTCCCCATGTGGTCCGTGTAAAGTTACAAACCAGAACATGAACAGGCGAACAGTATGTGCATGCATGAGCACAGGTGACACAGTGCTACTTCTGTGTGCATGTACACGGTCACACCTGCACCCCCCTCGGAATTATTTTCACATTTCTATTTACGTCACACTCGTACGCACACAATCCCGGGTTGAATTCCCTGCGGTGCCGCTGCCATCTGTCGCAGTGTGATGATGTTGTGGATTAGGACACAGCTACAGATGGATCCATTGTTGAAGCCCAATTCTTTGACTGCTCTGAATTGCAGCTGTACTTTACTATGTCCCCCAGAGAGACTGTGGAAAAAGGTGAGATGATTTGAAAAGGAGCGTATCCCCCCTGGGTAACTGTAAGAGCAGAATAAAGTCAAAAACCAAATAAAACCTTAGAATATACTCAGATTTAGAAAAAGGGGCACACTAATAATAAATGTGTTTGAGTTGCATCATGGGAAATGTAGGATCCTGTTAAGCAATGATTTGGACTCCAATGCACGACTCGACACAAAAGTACAGAAACAAAAGTCTTTACTTAATTAAGGAAACAAATAAACAATAAAAATGACTCTTTTGGAATCTTGGCAAAGGCAGAAAAGGTGACTGTAACTTAACACGTGAACAAAACATCTACACACGTACTATACACTAAACATACAACATAAACCTGATAACTAACCAACTTATCAAGAGCAGACAATAACTATACATGGCAAAAATGTGAAGCCGTGATGTTACAGATCCAATGTCGTAGGGCTTGACCTTTACTTGAAAATGAAAGTTGTATATTTTCAAACTTGGCTGGTATATTTTTTTAATCTAAGTTCTACAACTTTATGGAATCTTCATAGTAAACTGTAGAGCTTAAACAAAATGACTAACAATATAAAACTTTTACTGAAAAAAATATTGACTCAATATTCTCCCAATCTTTCAATCACATTCTCTCATTGGTCGTTTTATCATCACATGACCTAAAGAATACATTTTTGATAACTTATCCATCTAAATGGCAACTGGCAAGACTGGTTTAAGTTGGTCAATGAACATTAAGTTTAACCGCAACAAACACAGCCCCCTCCAGCAGCCGCTTCTTTTCATTTTTTAATAACAGATGTGAAGCCATAGTAATACAAATTAGGCTCTGCCATATTACATGCAAGAAGGAGTTATCAGCAGACCTAATGAAGGACAAATGCACAGAGGCAGATATTTATATTGTCTGCTGCAGCTGGCTCCAGTCTTGTGTCTCCATGTCCTTGAAGGCTTCTGGAGCAGATGGGCCGTCGTTGGTATTCAACGGAGGGGGTCCGCAGTGTGAGGGGACTGGGTTGTCACTGTCATCGGGGGCAGAGGGGACGCAAGCCCATCAATGTGTCCCCTGTTCGCCTCAGCAAATCCAACATGCATAGGTTATATGTTGATGTGCAGATGCAGGGAAGCGGCAAAAAAGCATTCACCCACATGTTGATGTTCTTCATTTGCATGATTGCATTACAGTTATTCACACACACAAACAGACATACAGAATAGAATGCACACCTACATACATTTGGTGTATTTATATGTAAACCGCTTCTAGCAATACATTAGCATTCAAATGTGCGAGCAGGCACACATACAGACACCAGTAAAAGTATTCTCTAATATTTTGCATTAGAATCATAGCAGCTGGTGGAGAAGCATTTAAACATTTACATTTTAAAATAAAAGTTAGGCTATGGTTGTCAAAGTTAGTTGGTATATCCAGAAAAGAGTGAAGATTTAAGAATTTCCTTCATTCAATTTGCTGGGGAAAATAAGTCAAATTAAATTAAAATATGTGTTTATAGGCATAAAGGTACACGCTTTTTTCTGAATGCTTTCCATGCTGTAAGACATATTACACCCTCCATCGTTTTTGGACAACAAAATAAATGTCACACACCTCACACACACACACACTGTTTTGAGCCTATTCAATGTTGGACATTTGCAAGATGTCCTAAAGCACCACACTGAGACTGAAATATCAAAGTTAATTAACCAAGGCCAAATCCAGATATCACATAATTGTATTTGCAATTAGCTCAGTCAATTCATGTTCGTCAGAGGATAAATGTACATCTACAAGGGCTCGAAAATGAAACATTTTTAAATGTTTGTTCCAACACCCATTTTCCAGTTGCTTCCTTTAAAGCAACTGAAAACATTCAAAGTCTCAGAAATATTTAAAGGTACAAAAATCTTTCACTCACACCCCTTTTCTTCATATTTCTGAGATATCCTGTTGTTTACTCATTTATATTTCAAATCAAGATAATTATCCCATCCTGATAAGAGGCTCTCTTCCCTCACCTTATAACAGCCAGATGATGGAGACGCGATGTGATTTACCCTTCTGCCTGAATTACACAAACAAGTACACCTACTCACATCAGCTATTCCCTGCGGAGCCCTGACTCAGCTCACTGCGGAGTCATCTGTCTCCTTTGACAAAGACACTCACACTTTGTCTCCAACTTCAGATATCTCTCAAGGTTGATTTTGCACTTTCGCTGCGACTCTCCTCTGCTGCCACGAAGTCGCAGAATAGACGGTAACTGTAAAATGGCCTCAGCGCATCTATCCCGCAGCCAAACTGCCAGACAAATGTGACTTAAGGGAAATAAAAAGGCTGTTTGGGGACACGAGACAAGGTTTGCTGTCATCCCAGCTGTCAGAAGCAATAAGTGATGGCTCTTTAACTGGACGCCTGAGAGGCTGGGGAGGTCTGTGTTTCTGTACAAAGCACTACTGTCATGTGACGCCATAACTGAAGATACAAGACAAAGGGAGAGTTTCATAATAAGCAGTGACAAAGTCTTAGAAGTTATGTAAAAAAATGTTTTTTTTAAAGAAATTGTTCCCTAAAATGTAATGGTCTGGAGATAAGTTAAGAGAGTCACTTGTTCTTCAGGCTGTAGGTCAGTCCCTAGGGTTAGGGAATCTGATGGTCACTGGTTGAACAGAAAAAATATATATAATATATATATTAACCTTTTTTAAGTTCACAGCCTACCCTCACACTGCTCGCGGGCTCTGAACTATGGCAGCCCTTTCGGTTTGACCCCTCTCCCTTAATGCGTACGCATGTACTTCAGGTCTAATATGGTTTGTGCATTCATGTACTTCAATTGTGACTATAAACTGTACTTCCCCTGGTGGATTAATAAAGTATTCTTCTTCTTCTTCTGTCTCTGTTCTTCCGTCCACCAGGAGGCTCAATTGGCGGCTCGAGGGCCATCACCCCCGATGTCCCCTTCTCAGTGGAGGACCTGACGGCTGACCACATCTTCTACGTCCAGGACAGCCAGAAAAAAGCTCCGGCCAAACAGGACGTGTTCAGCTTCTACATCAGCGACGGACATAGCCAGACGGAGGCTTTCAACGTTGAAATTGACATCCAGGTAACTGTGTTCCGTAACTCTTGAAATATTGGAGCAAGTATGCTTTTTGAGCCACATCTTATTACATTTTAGTAGTTTATGTAAGTTATATTGACATTTTCAGTTTGACATCACCTGGTTACAGACTTGGTCTTCAACACCATCCATCAAGCCAAACTTTTTTTCTTTACATTTCACATCTTCACCCATCAAAGCACACACATTGTCTGTACACATGTGTGCGTCTAACACAGGGGTGTCAAACTCAAGGCCCAGGGGCCAAATCCGGCCCGCGACTTCATTTTATGTGGCCCCACAAGAGCTTGCAAAGAATATAATATGTTTATTATACGGTTACATGCTACTTTACAGAAGCACTTTGCCCATAAACGACATGTCCCACAATGCATCTCAAATTTGACTCTTGATCAGAATTTGACTTTTTTTGTCCAAATATGCCTTTTTTCTTAGAATTAGCCTTTTTCTCATAAATAATTTTTTTTTTCAAAATGTCACTTCTCTTTTTCAAAATGTCACAATCAATGTTTTTCCAGAATGTGGCTTTTCTTTTAAAATCATATTGTGACATTCTTACTGAAGAGACTTGCAATTATTTGCTCTAGACTTCTGCTTTCAGACGTAGTTAATTATGAAGTTATATTAATTAATGAAATAGTCTTAAAGTTACAACCGGCCCTTTGAGTGCAACCATAATGCTGATGTGGCCCGTGATGAAATTGAGTTTGACACCCCTGGTCTAACAGGAAGGAAGCACATTTTTTTGAGCTGCTGACATTTTCTTCAGCAGTTCCATCAGTCCTAAATATCTCTCTAAATACTCCATACACTGGAATACCATTATCATGTTGATCGTGAAAGTAAAATATATAAAATTAGATTTTAGACGGAGTTCTGCCCTATGGAGTTTTTAGTAAAAGTAAAAGTTAGAAAAGCAAAAGATTATTTTTAATGTATTACCTTTAAAAATGTAAACCCTAAGGACCAAAACACCATGGATACGATAGCTGCTCTGTGTCATCAGGAACACTTTGAGCTGTTTTTAGCTGGGACTTTTCAGCTTTACGGACCACTACCCTTGATCTGCACCTGACTAAGAAAAATAAAAAGAGCTCTGTCCTCCGGCTGTCGGCCTAAACGCACTCAGCATCCATATCAATCACTGAAGGCTGTTTAACGCCTTGAGTTGAATTGATGAGGCTCTCAGTGAGCGCGTGTGTGTGTGTGTGCACATGATCTGTATACTGCATACTGTAAGTCTTTGAGCATGTGTGTATGAAAATGTAAAGGTGAAAGTAAAAAGTGTGTGTTTATATAAGTGGTGTCAATTGATGAAAACATTTAATTGTGTAATCACAATATTCATCTGTGACCAATTAACAAACATTTACTTTCAGGGGAGATACAGCAAATACAATTGAAATGAGTTGCATCGTTATAGTTGTACTGATAAATGTGCTGGTAATTTATAGATCTGTACTTTGATCTGTTATATAATTGTTAGTGTGACAACCTGTTAGGATGCGTGGAAAGGGTAGGACCCAAATGCAGACTACAATAAAAGGTAAAAAGGTCTATAAACAAAAAGCGAGCTTTATTTTAAAAGCTGAACAAAAACATGGCATGAAACACATAGGTAGCACAAAAACTGACCGTGACTGACATGGAGGGAGACAGGAAAAACCAACAATGAACCGACACGGCACACAGGGGAAGACAAGACTAAATACAGAGAGGGGTAATCACAAGACAAGACACAGCTGGGGTAAGGGAGGCAGAAACACAAGGGCAACAGGTGAACACAATCAGACAATCAGACACACCAGGGAAACTAACGACAGGAAGGCAAACACAGGAAGAAGGAACAGAGAAGACACAAGGAGGAAACATTTCAAAACAAAAGGTGGAAAATGAAAACATAAATACAAAACCGTAACAGAACCCCCCCCTCAAGGGACGGATTCCAGACGTCCCAAGAAAACCCCCAAAAGTCCAAAACCTCTAGAAGGGTGGGCGGAGGGGGCCCGGAGGAGGGACGCACAACCAGGACCAAAAGGGTGGGTGGGTGGAGGGGGTCCGGAGGACGGGCCCGGAAGGGGTCCCGGGCGGACGGCCCGTGGGCAAGGCAGAGTCCAAAAAGGGGCGAAGGCCACAGCGGGCGAACTCAGGGGCCCGGGCATGAGAGCGAAGGCAGTGGCTGGAAGAGTCAGGAGGCCGGGCTCGAGGGCGAAGACCACGGCTGGGGAACTCAAGGGGCCGGGCTCGAGGGCGAAGGCAGCGGCTGGAAGAGTCAGGGGGCCGGGCTCGAGGGCGAAGACCACGGCTGGGGAACTCAGGAGGCCGGGCTCGAGGGCGAAGACCGCGGCACTCAGGGGGCCGGGCTCGAGGGCGAACAAGAAGGCGTCGACGGGACAGCTCCGGAGGAGGGGCAGGAAGGCGCTGACGGGACAGCTCCGGAGGAGGGGCAGGAAGGCGCTGACGGGACAGCTCCGGAGGCCGGGCAGGAAGGTGCTGACGGGACAACTCCGGAGGACGGGCAGGAAGGCCATGACGGGACAGCTCCGGAGGACGGGCAGGAAGGCGCTGACGGGACAGCTCCGGAGGCCGGGCAGGACCCGTTGTCGGCCAGACAGGAACCGGAGCCGACGGAACAGGCGTAGACGGGATCCTGGACATGACATGGACTGGTGTCAATGGGACCCCGGATGGAGCAAGGGCTGGTGTCGACTGGACCTCCAACGGAACAGGACACAGAGTTGGCAGGACCCCCGGTGGAACAGGTGTCGGCGGGACCTCCAACAGGACAGGACACAGAGTTGGCAGGACCCCCGGCGGGACAGGTGTCGGCGGGACCCCCAACAGAACAGAACATGGAGCTGGCAGGACCCCCGGCGGGACAGGTGTCGGCGGGACCCCCAACAGGACAGGATATGGTGTAGGCAGGAAATCTGGTGGAGCAGGTGTCGGCGGGACCCCCAACAGGACAGGATCTGGTGTTGGCAGGAAACCCGGCGGAGCAGTAGTCGGCGGGACCCCCAACGGGACAGGACATGGGGTTGGCAGGACCCACAGCTGAACAGGTGTCGGCAGGACCCCCAACGATACTGGACGTGGAGTTGGCAGGACCCTCAGCGGAACCCCCAACGGCACAGGACATAGGGTTGGCAAGACCCCCGGCAGAAGAGTAGTCGGCGGGACCCCCAATGGGACAGGACATAGAGTTGGCAAGACTCCCGGCAGGATAGTCTTCGGCGGGACCTCCAACAGCACAGGACATAGGGTTGGCAGGACCCCCGGCAGAAGAGTAGTCTGCGGGACCCCCAACGGAACAGGACATAGGATTGGCAAGACCCCCGGCAGAAGAGTAGTCGGCGGGACCCCCAATGGGACAGGACATGGAGTTGGCAAGACCCCCGGCAGGAGAGTAGTCGGCGGGACCTCCAACAGCACAGGACATAGGCTTGGCAGGACCCCCGGCAGAAGAGTAGTCGGTGGGACCCACAACGGGACAGGACATAGGATTGGCAAGACCCCCGGCAGAAGAGTAGTCGGCGGGACCTCCAACGGCACAGGACATAGGGTTGGCAGGACCCCCGGCAGAAGAGTAGTCGGCGGGACCCCCAATGGGACAGGACATGGAGTTGGCAAGACCCCCGGCAGGAGAGTAGTCGGCGGGACCTCCAACAGCACAGGACATAGGGTTGGCAGGACCCCCGGCAGAAGAGTAGTTGGCGGGACCCCCAACGGGACAGGACATAGGATTGGCAAGACCCCCGGCAGAAGAGTAGTCGGCGGGACCTCCAACGGCACAGGACATAGGGTTGGCAGGACCCCCGGCAGAAGAGTAGTCCCCAGTGGAACCTCCAACGGCACAGGACATAGGGTTGGCAGGACCCCCGGCAGAAGTGTAGTCGGCGGGACCTCCAACGGCACAGGACATAGGGTTGGCAGGACCCCCGGCAGAAGAGTAGTCCCCAGTGGAACCTCCAACGGCACAGGACATAGGGTTGGCAGGACCCCCGGCAGAAGTGTAGTCGGCGGGACCTCCAACGGTACAGGACATGGGGTAGGCATCGGCCGGAGAGCCAACAGGAGACGAGGTGCTGGAGTCGGCCGAACCACTGACAAAACACGGGGGGTTGGCGTCGGCCGGGGAGCCAGTACTGGAGCCGAAACTGGAGCCGGAACCATGGCTGCTGGGGCCGGAACTGGGGCCGGAACCATGGTTGCTGGGGCCAGATCTGGAGCTGGAACCACTGGAGCACGGGCTGGAATCTTGGTCTTGCGTCTCCTAGAGATTATTTGGAGGATCTGTGGGCCTCCCAAGGCCTGGTCATACCCCAGGAAAGGGTTAGAGGCTTCGGACAAGTCCTCAGGACTACTTGTGAAAAGTTGTAGCCACTCAGGCAACATGCTCCTAAGCCAGGGCTGGCGAGCAACCTCCTGACGTGCCTCCTTCAACGCAGCCTCTCTACCACGTCTAGAAGAGGCGCCATTCCAAGTATAAAAAATGTACTCCAGAGAGTACCCAAGACATTCTGCCTGTAGAGCAAAACAATCCGAGTCTGCTGAGTCCAAAGCTGGTCGGTTCATTCTGTTAGGATGCGTGGAAAGGGTAGGACCCAAATGCAGACTACAATAAAAGGTAAAAAGGTCTATAAACAAAAAGCGAGCTTTATTTTAAAAGCTGAACAAAAACATGGCATGAAACACATAGGTAGCACAAAAACTGACCGTGACTGACATGGAGGGAGACAGGAAAAACCAACAATGAACCGACAAGGCACACAGGGGAAGACAAGACTAAATACAGGGAGGGGTAATCACAAGACAAGACACAGCTGGGGTAAGGGAGGCAGAAACACAAGGGCAACAGGTGAACACAATCAGACAATCAGACACACCAGGGAAACTAACGACAGGAAGGCAAACACAGGAAGAAGGAACAGAGAAGACACAAGGAGGAAACATTTCAAAACAAAAGGTGGAAAATGAAAACATAAATACAAAACCGTAACACAACCCTTAAGAAATGTTTTAGTGTTTGTTGATTGTTATGTGTGTACCTGCCAAAGGACTGCAGATGGAAATTAGCATTAGTAATGTATGATAACATCACAGCTTAGTTTGAATGATTTCTGAATTATTGGCATAAAGTCAGACAATTTTCCAAAACGTAGCCAAAGCATGGATGGATTTAAAGCTGCTGTCACCGACTGCCGCTGTGATTGCCCTCCGTATAATGTATGCTACATATGTAATACACTCCTGGTAAAACTGTTGCTGGGTCTATCATGCTGCAAGCACTATATGTTCCTACAGTGGCAACCTTGCCCACTATTTCCTACTCCAGTTGTGCCGTTACACCTTGGTTCCTCAGCTGTCTTTGCCTTTTCACTGGTAAACAAATCCATGCTGGAGTTACGGGTGGAAGTTGGGGTCTTAGTAGTGTGATTAAATTGTGTTCATTTTTCCAGCCTAGTTCATATAAAAACTAACAGACATGTCAGTTAACAAAAAAAGTAGTAATGTAAGACATATTAGGAATCTTAGAGCATATCATTATGCATTGATTTATTTGTTTCTTCAGGAGAGTAAAGAGGACAGAGAGCCTGTGGTGGCAGTCAGTAGCATCCACGTGGAGGAAAACTCCGGAGTGGTCATCACCAACTCGTCTCTCAGCGTCCTGGACCAGGACACACCGGACAACGAGATCCTGTTCACCATCGTCAGGAAGCCTTCCTACGGTAAGCACTGTTAATAACACACACACACACACACACTACTGTATAAAGGCTACAGCCCAAAGCAACAGCCCTGCAATGCTGACAGGTTCCCTTTCCTGTAGTGTGTTATATAGGCTTTTGTAAATGGTCTGCCAAGGCAAAAATTGGCCAACCATTTAGAGATGGGGGAGTGTGTGGGAGTTTCTCTCTGTGGGAGGGTGAAAAGAGGCCGTATATACAGGCCGTATGAGAAAGAGAAAGACCTTTTTGAACATGAAAGCATGTAAACATGTCACAGTAGAGACACAAAATGCAAATATGAACCTGAGCATCATATGTCCTCTTTAAATAGGCTGCTGCAGGCCACCTTTTTTGCTATTGACCACAGCACCTGTGGATTAATTCCTCACCAAAGATGTTATGATATACTAAAGTTAGGTCCAATACAAGATGAATAAAACCACATTTGTATTAACTTTGCCTCATTTCACTCTAAGAAAAGAAGAAAGCCTTGACGTAGTTCAGGAATTTGAGTGAGTTTCAGCATAGAAGACAATCAGTCACGAAACTGTAATAGCTGTCAAAAAGCAGCTGACATAACATAAGGATGTTGTTGCTTTGAAATAAATAGAGAGACAAAGAAATGTCTTGATTTGAATTCACAGTTGCTCAGAAGGCAGTCATTCAAGTATTTCAGTTTTTCATTCAAGTATTAACAGTATGTGTTATCATTTTAACCAGCCATTAGGCAGTTATTATGGCATCATTATAACTGCCTTTAAAATATAATGGAGATGTCAGCTACGGCGGTGCTTCAAAACAGATCCTCATGTTTATTAACATACATACATAAACATCATTTACTGCAGGTAAACATTGGAAAATTATGCAAACAGATGTGCGGTAGATATATTAGCATATATACACACATGCATACCCCTATACACATCATGTATCCTAACAGACACACACACACACACACACACACACACACACACACACACACACACACACACACACTCACATAACCAACTGTTTAAAAGAAGACAAACACACTGTTGTTCCACTGCAGCGGGGTGCTGACTGCACCCATTCCTCACACACTCGGAGCACACGACACACACTCAAATCAACTGACCTCCAAACACTCTGTTTTCCCTGAAGCACCCTCTCCATCTCAAATTGAGTTTTCTCTGCTGTCCACCAAAGCTTGGTTGGCTCAAACATATTGCTTCACAATAAAATGCAGGATTAGAATCATGTCGAAGGAGAGACAAAAAACACTGTTTTGCTAAATGTTCTAAATTTAAGAGAAAAAAACCCACAAAGACCCAATTAGAAAATGTTTCTTGTGAATTGTAGGAGCCTAGCCTTAATGGATTAAATTACGTTTCAGCTAATGTTAGCACAGACACGTAAGCTTTAATGGATTTACTTTACCATTCAATTATTAGTGTAATAAAAAGTAAGTGCTTTATTATAAAGAGAGAGAAAAAGAAGATCTCGTATTTTACTATGCTGGACATATTCGAAGCAACATATTCTCAGTTAGGTCCAATTTTGTTTTAAGGGGAAATTCCAGTTCCTGGAATCAGTTCTAAATCACACAGGCCCTCTACTGGCCTCTATGGGTAATACTCCTAACCGATTACCCCCCCATGTGTTTGCTGCCTTATACACTGTGGGGTCGACGCATGCAGTTGGATAGGCTCATCCCGATTGGCCTGCTACATTAATTAAATGCAAATTCAGTGGGTGATTGCATTCATGTTATTGGTGAAGTTACCCAAAAAAGTCCAACAGAGGTCTAGAACTAGGGTTACAATAAGTAACCATGGTTTTTTTAACCAGTGGGAATGGGATCATGTTTTAGATGTTTGGCCATGTGGTGGAAAGAACCTCTGTCTATTTAATTCCTAACCAATCTGCATACGTTTATCATCTTGTGAATATTAGGAAGAATTCCATCTTGCGAAATACCTCATTTTTGAACATAATACACTTTTTTCACAAAAACGAATGTAAAAACAACATTTTTGGTCTTGATGAAAGAGCCAAAAAGCCACTTAAAAAAAATTATTCCAAACAAAAAATATCCAATTTGCTACTTGCTTGGTGTTCTTTTCAACCTTTTGCCCCCTGCGAGACTCCTGCTTGGGGACATAGCTCATACCAGCCCCCCCTGTCCTCCATTGCCCAGTAAAAGTACCATAAAGCTGCCATTGAAACTGAGTGCACCAGCGCCATAAAACCAGCAGGGTGTACGGCTGATGGCACTGAGAGCAGGAGAGGAGTGATTTCATATAGGACAATGAATCCCAGACAGATCATCTTTTAACAAGCTGCCTCTCCACTGCCCTCACACACACACAGACACACACACACACACACACACACACACACACACACACACACACACACACACACACACACACAGACACACACACACACACACACACACACACACACACACGGAAATGTGCACAGATTTATCAGAGACAGTGTGATAGATACCGTTTCCAATAAAGACATCAGGAAGCTACAACTCTCCTGCACACTTTGGCACACAGATGCCTCATGCTATCAAATTTTTGTCATGTCAGCATAAGGTGTCAATGGAAAATAATGGGTGGTACTAGTATTAAGTCCTGGAGTTTTCAACACATTATTAATCAAACTATTACATAATGTTCAAGTATTTTCATACATGAACAGTACAGTAGATGGTACATTCAATGTATTTATCAACAGAAAGCATATCCAAACTGAATGACTTACAATTGGAAGCACTACTGTAAATACTGCACAAAAAGGTGCTAATGCTTAAATGCTAAATATATGTTTGAGGTTAATTAGGGACATCACCTCTATTACACACTGAAATTGTTACACTATGGACAAGTCCAGATCAGTTCATATCTAAGTAAGGGTTTCATTTTTATCTCATTCCCTCAGGAAAACTCCGCAGACGGCAGTTTTACTCTCAGCCTCTGGAGAACGGCCGGGTCCTCTTGCAGGGCTCCACCTTCACCTACCAGGACATCCTGGACCAGTTGCTTGTCTACACACCTGAAACAGTCAGCGGGGGTGCAGATGAAATGGGTTTCACCCTCACCGATGGCATCTATACACAAACGGGCCGTCTGGAGTTCACCATGGACGTCAGGAGGAGCGAAGGACCCCACATGACCGTCAACAGAGGCCTGCAGCTCCCAGCAGGTGAGAGTGGATGGGAGGACTTAATGTTGATAAAAGGTCTCAGAGAGTCTTAAATGAAGGGTTTAAAGGGAGGTCCAGAGACTTAATACTGTGAATGGTTTCAGGATCCTCGATTAAGATCACAGAGCAGAATCTGAAAGGTACTGACATCGACTCAGACAGCCTGAAGCTCCGCTACGTCCTGACGAAAGACCCTCCGGCCGGCAAACTGCAGCTCAGCCAGAGCGGAGATGTGGAGAAGATTTCTGTCAAAGGTCCCGTACAGAGCTTCACTCAGGAGGACGTCAACAAAGGTGTGCTTTTATGATGTTAAAACTTGTGATGTAACTTTTATGAAAGCTAAAGCTATTTATATTATCCGTAATTCTGCTGAAGTCTTTGCTCTTTCCTCAAGAAACATTTTTGAGAAGCAAAGTGTATTTGTTGTATAAATGTTATTGTGTTATACATGAAAAAAACCTGTTGTTTATGTAGGTTTACATCTCAAACCAGTGGTAATGTCAGTGCTAGTATTCATCTAAATTTAAAACCACTTGCCCATAAACCCAAATACTTCCAGAAGATATAGAGTGGTGCAGGAATGAGTCTTAAAACCCGGATATGAGTCAGCATTTGACCACTTCCAGTGGCCTTGACTGCACCACTCTTGCACTGTAATACCAAAAATATAATTTTGAACATATTCCAGTATATGTTGCATGTGCATGGAGCTGACATTGGGTTAACACTGTCCCTCCCTTGCAGGCCTGCTGCAGTACAGCCATGAGAAAGGGGAGAAGGGGGGCAGCCTGTTGTTCAAGTTCAACCTGGTTGATCCCGAGGGCAACAAGCTGATCGACCAGTCCTTCTTCATCAGCGTGCTCGGTAAGGCTTCCTCATTCCTCTGTTAGCCGCTGTGCTCAAGCAACATGAAGTGTTGCGTCATTTGGCGGAGAGAAGAGGGCGATTACTACAGAGTTATCCCTTCGCACCTTGGACAAATCCTGAATGTGAATTGCGCATAGACACTGTTGTTGCATCTGAAATAGCTTTAGGTCAGAGATGATCTGAAATTGGTGTAAGAAAACACTTATCAAGCGTATTTTAAGGAAGAATTTCATTCAGATGTAGCCCATTTTAGGAACAGATGTCAGTGTCTCTCAGTTGGATTGTTTCTTGTCGATTGTGACGGTGAAACCTCCACCAATACTTCTCCTTTCCACTCACTTCCTTCTTGGGACTCAGCAGATACAATCCACACTAATACAGCTGCTGCAGACTGAAGGAGTGTCCCTCTCGGTTAAACATGATGCGCTCATATCTTTCCCAGTTAACGTTTTATCTTGTTCTCCGTGTTTCTCTCTTATGCTCTCTCAGGCGTGGCCGTTCATATCCCTTTCAACCACACTGCCCTCTGATTACTTCCCTGCTCTTCCGCTCAATCTCTCCCAGCCATTTGTCCATATTTCTCAAAGCTGTATCACTCTTTCACAGCGACGTTGTACCTCCTCCCTCTTTGCTGTCACTGAACCTTATCTGTTTCTGGTTTTCCACTTGTTGTTGTCATTTCTCTATTTCCTAATACTGCTCCTGTTATCTTCTCTCTTCTCCCGCTCTGAATCAGTCTCAGCTCCTCCGCTGTTTCAGCCCGAGGATGAGAAATTGACTCTCAATATTTTTATCTGCTTTTGGATGAATTGTTTTCACAAATTTCGCAAGGGCCTCTATGCTTTCCCTAGATTTATTTTTGCTCCGAAGGCTTTCTTTTCCTTCCTTCCCGTCTTCTTTTTACGTGACTAACCTTCTTCTTCTTCTCTCCTCCAGAGGACCGTCTTCCTCCGTCTGTGGTGGTAAACAAAGGCCTGGTTCTGGATGAAAACACGATGAAGAAGCTGACCACGCTGCAGCTGTCTGCCAGCGATCAGGACAGTGAGCCGGGGGAGCTCATCTATCGCATCACCAAACAGACGAGCCTGGGTCACCTGGAGCACGCCAACAGCCCAGGTACCAACACGCACACAAACAACCAAACTCACTGTTCCTATATCCATTTAGCAATTGAAACGATTATTTTGCTCTACGTCATCTTAAGCTGTTTTTATGCAAAGTAAACAAATGAAATGCACAAAGAAGTGATTATTCGCTTCCCTGCTATTAAGCAATCCTGCCCCGGCTGAATGGATTCCCCACATCGCCCAACGCTCTCGCAGCATGCTAATTAGCTGGATGTTAACACCACTCTCTGCTCTCTGAGCATCAGCTCACCTCCGGAGCCACAGAGCAGCTCCGGATAATTACCGCTAGCCAGCCTGTCATTCCACGCTAACACGCACAGCTAGCTGCTCATGTGGGATATCCTGACAGCCTACAAGGAATGTCAAAGTAACAGCACAGAGAGCTATGTTCCCTCTTTTAAGCCAAATCTTCCCAAGTCACTCAGGAGCAATGTAACATTCATTTCAAAAAGGAATTTGAAGAGAGAGACTACTAGAATGAAACCTAAGTCACATGGCCGGACACAGTATGTAAGATTGTTAGCTGGTCTACTAATCTTCTAATATCATATTGATTGTGGTCATGTCTGAAGGACAATATAGATCACAATACCCATAATGCTAATTACATCTTCAAATCTGCTGACTAGAGTACTAACGAAACGTCACTTGGCTCCACTCATGTTAATTATTGTCAAGATGTCACACTTAACAAGCTCTGCTCTGTGGCATTTGTTCTGTACCAATGTTATCCTACATTCTGAAAATGTACTGTGTGTACCATATGGTTATCTTTATAATATTATTTATTACAGTTTATAAACAGAAATCCACTTCATTTATCATTTAAAGTCAGAGTGTGTAACTTTTGGCCCCCTTCCTTTAGCAAGGGCTTAAAAAGAACCAATGATTATTTATATGTCCCTTAATTTAAATACTGACAGGAAAAGATACAATACATCATACAGTATATCAATCCAAGAACATCATTTAGGATCATAACCCAAATAGAAAGCAAAAAAGATAGTTTAAATATTTCATAAATGTTACATGTTTCGTGCAGCTGAGGGTCCATCTGAATACTTTGTGCATTTCTGTGGGCCAATATATCAACACACTCAAAAGATACTTATAGTTGGACTTCATCATCATCTGTCAGTGAGCTCAAAGTCAATTATCTATCTCTCAGTAATATTTTCTTGATTGTTTCACTGAATTTCTATCCTCATATCAATGCAGAATTACAGATTAGGTTGACAGCACATCAAAAGTGATGTAGATACTGTGTAACTGTTGAGACATTATTTTGATTTGAAGAAGGCAATAATGCCTAACAAAGCAGTAAGTGCAGCTAGGAAGCCTTAGAGAAATACAAGTCAAGCTTTTAATCTTTTGTCTCCCTGTGTGAGAAAAAGGACGATTTTTATGGTGCCCATATTATATAATTACATTTGGCCAAAGAGCATTCAGTCTATTTAAACTAGTGGAAATACAAAAATTGGTATTTTGTGTCAAGGAAATACATTTCAATTGAATATGATGGGGCAAATAAGCAGGTATTTTCATCCCTGACTGAGACAACTGCCTGTGCCTGTCCCGATCATGATGATGCATAAACATCCAGCTGGGAAATAGATGACACAAGGGAGAAGGGCCGTCGACTTGAAGGCGTCTCGCTGTGTCAAAAGTTGACGTGAAGAAGATTGATGTTACAAAGCCTCCATTTCCATTTCCTTAATACCCTCCATGACGTGTTGAAAAAGACGTTTCATCCGTCCTGCCTGCTTGAGGAAATAATTTTGATCCTATCCTGGGGACGTAACGTTGTTACTTTCCCATCAAAGTCATCAATGGAACAGAATGTCCATTTATACATGATTTACTTCATACAATGACAGGCCTGTTAAAAACGGTACCTGCCTATTTAAAATGATAGGAATCGCATGCCGTGCACCCATCTGGTATTAATATAGCAATTTATATGATGATTTTTTATTTGTTCAACGTCCGTTATGAAATGAAATGAGAGAAAATGTAAGTTTGGATACATTCTCTCCTTTGCATTCATCAAACCTACATTTTCAATCAGCGGACACACTTTATATATCACATTCAACCATAAATACGTTAAAGGTATCACACAAAGAACTCAATTGGCTCTTTCTGAAAGGGTGACGCATGTGTCTTTAAGCATCCAGCAATAACAAATCAACAGAAATTGAACTCCTGTGATGAAGAATTTCTTTTTTTAGACAATTGCCTTTAGATTCATGCAGAGTTTTGTTTGATCGCTGCAATCAAACCTGATTACGTTTCCCACTGAGTTTTAAGAGTGAGGAGGAGCTGGAGCCTCCTAAAACGCCTTTACTTTAACTTCACTTTACAAAAAGTAAAGCCAACAAAGAAAAGAGAAAAGACACAGTGTGTGATCTGAAACTAAATGGCAAGGAAGGGGGGGGGGGGGACTGTCTGCAAAGACAAAAACTAATTATAATCATAAATATAACCAGAATATTTGGTCCGAAGACAGTTGACACGAGAATCCAGTACCGGAAGGATTGTTAGGAAAACAACCAAATGTATAAATAAGTAACACAAACAGACTGTGGCAGCATGTGTTTAAAGAGAAAGATGGATAGAACAGATGTCCTATTGACGTTTGTAGTGTTTTTGTCTGCATACTGTGAGTGTGTGTACGGTGATTGTACAACTATTCTTCTTCTCTGTCCAGGCACCAGAATCAGCACATTTACCCAGGCCGATCTTGCATCGCGCAGCATCCAGTACGTCCACACCAGTGAAGAAGAGAAGCATGCTGACCAGTTCTCATTCACTGTGTCCGACGGGACAAATGAGGTAAATAAGAGGGTCAACTCTGGGGAAAGTAAAAAGGTATTTTAAGACTGGTTAAAGATGGTTAAGTTCAGTTTGGTCACATAATGAAGTAGCTCAAGAGGGTACCTTGAAGAACACGTTGATGTTAAATTTGAACTTATGTTACATCTCATATGAGTTCCACAAAGTGAGGCACTGGTAGAGTTGACATTATTCTTATAAGGAGAGTAAAAGTTGTATTGTTGCATCTCTCACTAGGAGTTGTCCACAATGGAAAACAAAGTGGACCCAGTGAGGTTCCCTGGGGTACACCTTAACAAGACTGTATTAGCACCTACGGCCCTTCCAAGGCTAGGATGTATTGAATATAGGGGTGTTTTTTGTAGATTGCATTATTTAGAAACGTTGTCCCGTCCCCCTTCCCCAGCGCACACACACAAACAAGCTATGTTCTCTTTCTCTGTGGTTGATGTAAAAAATGGTATGTATTGCCTCACCATGACCTTTTTTATATAGCCTGTAGCCAGGTGCAAAGTAAGTTTCCACAAAATTGCCAGCTCAGTGTAGACATTCCAATCACATTCAAGTTTAGGAAAAAAACACTCTGTTCTAAGAGGTGAGCCTGGCATGTACGCAATTTGTGCTTGAGCATCTTCTAACAATAACATTCCCCACTTGGCACGTCTGCGTCTTTCAGTTCTCATGCAGTGCTCGTTCTCCACATAAAAGCCCCTTCAGACTTCTTTGTCATTGGCCTTTTGGTTGCGAGACTAAGCTTTTTGGCATAAATATATTGCACTCCTTTTTATAAATGGATTAGTAAAATTATTTTGACCCCTAGTAAAGCAATTACATTTTAATATATAATCTAAAAATAAATATATATTTAATCTTAGGAACCCCAAGCTTTCAGAAGCGGTACTCAAGCCCTTCCAGCTCCCCCCACCCCAGTATGCCTCATGCATAAATCTGCCTTGCTAATCCAGACTAATGAGGACCACAAGGACTTGAGTAAACATGTGAAAAAGGTCATTTGGCCTTCACGCCTGGCTAGCTGCAGTGTGTGGGGGCTTTTGTGGCCACTGTAGTGGTAAGTGCTTATGAAGTGGTTCAGTGTTTTTACTTTTGTTAAAGCTCCTCTATCCAGTTGGGAGGCTTTTTCAGTTTTTTGTTAGAAAAGAACGGTATAAAAATAACCAAGTGTTCTGCATTAAAGTTCAGTTATATTTCATTGTAATGTGTAACTAAAGCAGCATTTTTTACTCATATGTGGTGTAATGAGATACCTCAAGGGCATGGCGGTTCATAGTATCTGTTAAAACTGAATTCTTTGCTATTTCAGTAATGTGTTAACTTTTTAACCAAATGTAATTTTCTGGCTTGACTAAAACGTTCATAGGTAGGGACAGATTTTTGATATATTCAGCACCATTACAATCATCATTCGTCTCAGTGCAATATCGTAAATAAATGTAAAAGCCAAGTATCTACAACACCTTTTCATTAGCTACAAAAATAATCAACAAACACAATCAGTTTTTTACTAAGGCCCAGGCTCCACGGGAACGCATACGGCAAAACGCATAGGATTAACGCAAACGCAAACGCCAAAAAGCTTCCGCCCACACGCAATATACACCGGATAGTGTCTGCCCACATGAGACAGCTCCGTTTAGATCCAACCGCTGGAAAAGCTGCAGTACATATGCCGAGCCTGTACGTGGCGCTGTAACTTCCTCCACAAAAGCAGCAACTTCCTCCACAAAAGCAGCGAAGAAGAATGGTTGTCATGGCTGCACTTCTGTTTATTCTCCGCGGTGGGGGCCGACGGAACCGGGCAGAGTTTTTCGCCGGTCAACGTGTGTTAAAGTTTAAATCTTCATGCTTCCTCATGCAGCAGCTGATCCAGTAAGTAAACCCGACAGTAAAAATAAACATATTTATAACTAGTTTAGGTAGTTTGAGAGGTAATTAAAATAGCTAAGGGTGGTGATCTGACTTGAAGTGTGTGTTTTGCTCCCGCTGCATCACAGCCGGAGGAGCTGCGTGTCTCCGTCCTGTCAGATTAGACTTCACTCGCGTTTATGTCCATATCGAGATAAAGATAAATAATCTGAATTCAGTGTGCAGTGTACTTTTGCGGGGGTGAGAAGCAGAGGCGGGGCTATTGCGTCGTCATTATCAAAAACGGATGACCGTATAGGCTACCACACGGCCCCGTTGGACCCCCCAGAGCGCTCCGTTCCCAGATCTATCCACCTTTGGACCCGTTGTCGTTTGCAGGGTCCGTTTCTACCGTTCCGTTACGGCGTCGTGTAGCTTAAAGGGCTATATGCAAGAGAAATATGCGGATACAACCCGTTTTCGTTCCCGTGGAACCTAGGCCTAAGGCTGCCTTTACACAGGAACGTTTGCGTTTATGCACAGTATGCGTTTTTTTTAAAGTATTCGGTTCACACGCATTCGTTTCATTTAACGTGTCTGTACACACGAGACCGCTGGAAACGCTGTAGTACATATGCCAGGACTGTAACGGCCCCTACACACGGCGGCGTGCGGTGACTCTTCAACGCTTCTGCCCATTCACTTTGAATGGGGTGACGTCACGATTCGCCGAACTGCATTCTGGGAGCAAAGCGTAGCTTTCCTGGCGGTGCTCGCTGCAAAAGTAGAGCAATGTTCTACTTTTGAAGCTGAGGCGGAGGCGGCAGCCAATCAAATCCCGCGTATGCAAATCTGACAGTTCAAGCGCTAGCCAATCAAACCGCGTGTATGCTGGGAGAGCCAGACCGCAGTTCATTTCCTCATATGCCAAAAAATGGAGGAGAAAATAATTATAGCGGTAGGGAATCACCCGGTGCTTTCAGTCCCTGTTCACCTACCGGGATACAAACCGGAGGAGCCAGGCATGGAGGGAGGTGGCAGAGACAGTGGGTGAAACTGGTAGGTTTTCGCCTGTTTGGGGAGTTTATATCCAGTGTACTTCGTTTGAATGGACAGCAGGCATAGACAGTATATTTAACCACCATGCAATGTTGCATAAAATAGCACCATAGACATTAATTAAAAATCGCTTTTTAGACATTAATGTCTATGGTGAGATTCATACACGGGAGCCTTTTTAAAGCCTTTTTACCCCGCTGCAAACAGAACCCCCCCCCCCCTTCCCATCACAAACTTTACACAGACCCCCCCTTTCAATTATCAACTCCTGCCTTGTTTCCGCAAACTCTTGTGTCCTGCAGCAGCTAAAAGTTTTGCAAGCCCCCGTTCGTTTAGTACCTAAAATAATAGACATCGCTTTTTCCAGCTGACAAACCCGACTTTCTGGTCACTTCTTCAATTTTCCAGCCCTTGGGGAGAGACACGGGAGATTCATGTGATTGGTTGTTGGTCGCGTTGCTCGCCTAAACTCCCCAAGCTCAAGACACGCCCACCGCCAAGCGGCAACGCACGCCGCCGTGTGTAGGCTGTGTAAGTGGTGCTGTACTTCCACACGAGACCGCTCGAAAGCGCTGGAGACGCTGTAGTACATATGCCGGGTCTGTAACTGGCGCTGTAACTTCCGCCACAAAATACACCAAAAGCAGCGAAGAAGACCCCGGAGCATGGTTGCCATGGTTGCCCTTCTGTTTATGCCCCGCGGTGGATTTAGCAACATGTAGTAGTTCATGTAATTCTCCATGTCCACTTGTTGCTGATGGTTGTGGTAGAGGGGCTGTAGATTTTGCACTAACATCTGTAGCATGGTCGAGCTGTAGATGTTGTACTAACATCTGTAGCATGGTCAGTAGCAGTAGCACTAACAGTAGCTACTGACAGTAGCTACTGACCATGCTACAGCAGTGAGCAGCAGAGGTGGGGAGAGGCGGGGCTATGGCTTCATCTATCGGGAAATGATCGTATAGAGGCGATTACACGGAGCCGTTTGACCCCCCAGAGCGTTCCGTTTGCAGATCTATCCACCTTGGGACCCGTTATCGTTTGTGGGGTCCGTTTCTATCGTTTTGTTACGGCCTCGTGTAAATAAAAGGGCTATACGCAAGAGAAACTATGCGGATACAACCCGTTTCGTTCTTGTGTAAAGGGGGTTTAAAAGCATACCAATTATTTCTTGGTTCTTATCCATTGAAAACATTGTTCAAACATTCACATTGTAGGTTGGAAAAAGTATGTGAACCCCTATACTTTAACAAAAGCTTGCTGATTTAGTTGGCAAACCTTGTTTTAATCATTGAAACAAGATTGTAGTGAAGTGTTGTTTGAGCTGTTTTTACTTATGATAATCACTCAAATATTGAAAATAAATATGTAATTACACAAGAAGCATCTGTTGATGTGAAACCATGCCTCTCAAAAAAGATCTCAGAAGACCTATGATCAATAGTTGTTGATTTGCATGAAGCTGGAAAGGATAACAAAATAGTTAAGTTATTTATCGGCCCATATTTAGACATATTTTCTTTAAAAATAGCTAATTTAGTACTGTGGCTGTACTATAAGCCTACAGAGAGGGCCCCCAGAAAAGATGTCTCAAAAGGCACAACGCAGAATAATCAATGAGGTAAAAAATAACCCGAGAGTAACATCTGAAGACTTGTAGGTATCACTGGATCAAGTTAAGTATCACAGTTCATGAGGTTATCATACGCAAAACCTTGTACAGCCAGGGACCACGGCAGGAGACCACAGAGGAAGCCACCACTCTCCAAAATAACAACACTACTCGGAAAGAGTTCAACGTTTTCATTTATTAAACCTTAAACACGGCTTCATATTGTCCTGTGTTTGTCTCCAGGTTGCCCAGACGTTCTACATCACCATCAAGCCAGTGGACGACTCCCTGCCTCTGCTCCAGGTTCCTGGCATGAGAGTCCAGGAAGGAGTGAGGAAGACCATTACTGAATTTGAGCTAAAAGTCACTGACGCAGACACTGAGGTAACACACAAATCCCTGAAAATCTAGCAACTTTCACCATGAGTTTATTTATTTATTTCACCAGTTTAGCAAAGAGCGGGACCGCCATATGATAGTTGGTGATCATCCACTAAGCCGGCCAAACTAAGCTGTGTAAGCTTCTGTATATAAAACCAGCTTTTCTCTACAGCTTCATTTTCTCTGGCAACAACATCATAAAGGCTATTTCCTTCTCCAGCCCCAGACACTCATACACTGTAAATCCCATAAATCTGAAACGCAAGTTATTTCCTGTTTATTTTTGTTTTTGTTTACCATCTGTGAACAACCATGCCTACATCTAGGGCAATTCGAAATATCCCTACTTTCACATAAGGACATTTAAAAGCAACTAAGGACCTTAAGTAAGCTGAGGGTTATTATGTTCTTCTCTAGTAAACATTTCCCACAGTTTGGTTGTTAAAGTTGCAAAAAAATAACAATAACTTTTATTTATAAAGCATTAAACAGAAGTTTTTTAAAGAATGTACTTTCACCTGAAGATCCTCACCGCTCATTCAAAACACTTTTCCTCTCCCTCCATTGCTGCTGTTAACTACCTCCAGGCGGAGTCCATCGTCTTCACCGTTGTCCAGGCTCCTCGTCACGGCACCGTTGAGCGCACGAGCAACGGCCAACACTACCGTCAGACCAGCAGCTTCACCATGGACGACGTCTACCAGAACCGCATCAGCTACAACCACGACGGCTCCAACTCGCTCAAGGACCGCTTCACCTTCGGCGTGGCAGATGGCACCAACCTGCTCTTCATGGTGGAGGAGGGCGGAAAGGAGGTGGGGGCGTGTGTGTGTGTCTGTAGGCCTATGTGTGTGTGTGTGTCCGTTGACATATTTAGCACATCGAGAACGCTACATTTGCAGATTGGGTTCTGGTGTGTGTGTGTGAAAGAGGCAGCATCTTGACGTATTTATTACAGCTAAATCATTGAATGAGCAGTGTTACTGTAGATGTGTGTGTGTTTGTGTGTGCGCGCTCTGACCTTTTTATGACAGGAGGGGTGAATCAGCAGTTTGTGTATATGCTCTTGTGCTACCATTTGTGTAAGGACCAAGAAAGTGACACGTTTGAAAATACATTTTTTGCAGTGAGGCCAAGCATGGTCATTAAGGAAAAGTAAGGAAATATTTTGGAAAGTGGAGACACATTTTGAAAAAAGGGCCTTTTGGGAAAAGAAAGGACGTACTGTAAGGGGAAATGTGAAGACATTTTTTTTGTTATTTCTTATTTCCTTCCTGATAATCATCTAAAATCCCCTTAAATCAATCTTCCTAACCATTCAGTGGCTCATTTTGTTGACTATAAAATTATTGGTCTGGAATGCATTGCATGGGTCCTCACAAGTGTAGAAATATAAACATGTGTGTGTGTGTGTGTGTGTGCATGTGTTTGGTTAATGTCAGCTTTATGGAGGTAGTTATAAGCAAGCCTCAGGGTGAACAGGCTGCAACGCTTGTCAACGAAGTCCTCAGTCTACCTACTGTCACTACAAATAGTCCATATGATTAAACTGAATGACAGCAGGCAGGTATTGATATCCCCGATCACACACACACACACACACACATTGAGGGTCAATTCATTCCCACTGGAGCTGCCTTGTGATTAGATCATGTACACACTCCTGTAATACCTTTTGGATGAACGCATCCTTCAAATGGCATTCGTCGAAGTTGGTCTGAGCAGAATCTGTATGATGACTGGCTGATCCCATAGGGGGCAAATCAATCAAGTAATACGCTGCAGGGCTCGTGTGTTTGCCATTTGTCATCTAGCTCATGATAACTCTTCCACTTCCTGTATACACAAAACATTCTGAACAAAGTTGCTTTAACTTTAATAGGAAAGTAGTCGTTTTTCTTTTCATGACTTAGGCCAATAAAACAAACTTTTTTTTAAAAGAAAGAGACCATTGGGAGTTATTTAGAAACTATGTTTTGATTTTACGATAAACACGTAATGTTGGGAATAAAATGACTTTTTGTGACTGTCCATTGAGATCTTAAATATGTGTTTTTAATTTCAACTACTTTGGCTTTCCAGGTTGTAACAGCTGCTCCTCAGAAGTTTAAGATTGATATTCTGCCAGTTGACGATGGCACGCCGCGTATCGTCACCAACCTGGGGCTGCAGTGGCTGGAGTACATGGACAACAAGGTACACAACGTCCTCTACATGAACGTCTGCAGACAGACTCTGTAGTCTTTGATTAGTTTCATAGTGATGTTTAATGGCTCTAGGGGGAGTAATGAACCCTGTTATTGAGATCAGCTTTCTAATTAACCTCTCAAATTGCTGTTGTTATTGGTTCCAATTGAAGACTGATTTCACTGGATTCTTTAGAGATAAAAAGGTGTCAATGAGCAGGAGTATTGCAGTGGTCTGTGTGCTAAGCAGGCTCAAGTCAAAAGGAGAATGATTTGACTGTGCAAACACAGATCTGTCTTCTACAACCAATCACAGTTACATATAAAACATGTCCTTGTGACTGACAGAAGTGCAAAGAGAAGTTCTATCAGTTTGCTCACTGTGTGTAATTGACTTGCCCCCCCTGCTGGTTCAAACACCACAACACAATGCGACCATCAGTTTCAATAGCAGTGTTGTCACTTTGTTTATTCATCCTGAGGCTGCTCTGTCTTTACTATGCAGGTAATTAAGTATTGGATGTTTTATTATAGAGGGATATTAGCAAACAACACCAAAGTATTGTTGGTTGCTGGCTTAGATACCTTAAATAAAGGTAAGTGTATAATTGTTAGGATACCATCAACATTAGAGGACAATTTTCATTTGTACTTTTGGAAAACGATGTGAACATATGACACCCCAAAAAATGTGAAAGTGAAATAGTAAGAACGGAATAATGTGCAGCGAGGACTTTATTAATGAAAAATGCACACCGACATGGTGAAATATAAAAAGATAAACCAAGTACTTTACTCACAATATTGATAAAAAATGTTTGTTTTGGGTCTTCTAAGAAAACAATTGTCTGATCCACCTTGACCAACAGCTGGATCTGCAGTGACAGCAACATTACTTAAATCGGCGGCAGGACTGATTGAGGTTTACTGCAACTGTCCCAGTCTCTTCACATATTCTTGTCTATTAACCAGTTTGTACACAATGCCAGAGCCCATACTGTGTCCATTAGTGTTTACTTCCTGTCTTTGTTCTGTTGCTGAATTCTCTGACGTCCAGCCCTCTCTTTATTGGGGAAAGTTTAGCCATCGTATATCCAAAGTGTTGTGCTCTCCACAAATATAAGAAATAATATTCCAAAAGTATTCTATGGTGTTTTCTGATGGAGAAAACGAATGTTTGTTGTCCACAGCTGACAATGAAATGGCCGGACTTCTTTCTGCGGATTGATATGACCGTACATACAGTAGTCATGTTCTGCTCAGCAGCAGTCTGTTGGCGAAAATTAACAGACCTTTGGAATGTCCAAATCGACCAATCAGGATCGAGTATTCGACTGAGCTGTGTAATAAGGTCTCATAAATCTGCCTTTACAAAACAAATACTTACAGGTAACACATACAAATGCTTAAAAGCTACATTACCGGCAGGACAGGCATTATCAGTGAGAGAGCCACGTATTTTTATTTGGTTTAATGAAATAAAAAAATTAAATAAAAAGGTCAAGGTGAGAAATCAACCTCCCATTTCAACTGCACATTTGACTACTTAAAAAACGCATCCAAAGTTCACGAGGCAAATATGGAAGGCAATTATCAAAATCATTATGCCGACATAGAACCGTCATCAACAGAAATACATCAGGGCAAAAATACTTTGCAAATAATGTCTTTGGTGTAACAGCTACAGTAAAATGGTTGGTCTAGATGTGGTCGTGGAGCAGGTCATTTCAGTCGTTTCTGTTTAACGTCCATCAGGCCACCAACCTGATCACTAAGAAGGAGCTGCTGACCATGGATCCGGACACTGATGACGGACAGCTGGTTTATGAAGTCACCACGGAGCCAAAGCACGGCTTCCTGGAGAGCAAGCTGAAACCTGGTACCTCCATCAGCACCTTCACCCAAGGTACAAGGCTTTAACTGTTTTCTAAAAAACACTGTATGACGTACCTTTTATTTCATACTGTTTGCTGCCCCCTTAGCCTATCAAATACAATGTGTTGGAGCGCTAGCCAATAGTATGGGGGTGTTACATAGAGATGTCACTATGTCACAGAAGTAAACAAAGGAGTCCAATGAAGGTGTTTCAGGCAAGGGGGAACTTTAGGATTTCAGCCTTTGCAGACCATTTACATGCACAAAAACCTATATAACACACTACAGGAAAGGGAAACCCAAAAAGCATACTGGGCCTCTTTAAAATGTAGTAATGTCTGTGATCCTAAATTATGAATATATCAATATTTTAAGCATTGGCAAAAACTTGTCCCTACCTACGCTCTCCGTCTTTTCCTCAGTGGAAGTTCTGTTAAAAGGCACCCCAGCATCTGCGGAACTATTTTTTATCATCCAGTTTCACCTTGCCCACATTTTCATTGACAATTTGCAGTTGAATTCAGCTGTGTTCCCATCCCATGTGAGCCTGTTATCCTCACCTCTAGGCTGCAGCCGGGATCACTGTCAGCGTGCTTTTGTGTTGATCCCCTCGGGCTGGAGTGTGGCTTGCAAACAGTCACATTGATGGGTTGCATTCTTTATTCTGAGCTTGTAAACATAATTTCCTTAATGATTACAAATGTTAGGCAGATAAAATAACTCCCTTCCCTGAGAATGTGAATATAAATGGCGGGATTTACTAGTACAAACCGTCAACATTTACTCTCCTTAGTCTGAGAATGTGTTAAGATATCACAGCACACAGTTTTGAGCCTGTGCGGATCCATTAAGTTTAATATCTATTCATCACTGCATGTGTTTATTCTAAACTTCCTGAAGGTCATCTGCTCATCTTTCTCATCCTTTCTTCTGGCTTACAGCTCTCAATTACAAAGTAATACTTTTTCTTCAACATCCTCTGGAAGGTTTAAATGGGCAGAAATTGTGATCCAATGATGATTTTCATCTTCATTTTCAAATTTGATCTCAAGTAATGGAAAGAGGCCAGAGGGTGCATATTATATAGGATCATTATTTCACAGGAAATACATTATTTGCAAAGATTTTGACTATTAAGATACAATCCCTGTAGAGACAGTCTGTGATTTGTTGCCCCCTTCACACAGCCAGGTCAGAGCGGCATGCTGGGTAAAGATCACTGCTTCAGTCTCATAGATACAGCTTCAATTCTGGTTTTCACTGCTAAGTACCTGCTGTAGTGTTTTTTGTTTGAATTTAAGAAATGGTATCTTTACAGGGCATTCACAAGAAAAATAAAACACAATCTGAACTATTTTTCATCAAATAAAATGTAATAAATCCAACAAAAAAGGGATAAAGAAAAATATTAAAATGTATTAATAATATATAGTTAACAAAAATATAACAGACACATCATTAATCTTCACATGTATTAGCTATTAATTAATTATGGATACTCTAGTTTCTAGGAATTAGTAAGAATATTTATTCTTGATATCTTCTGCTCTTTTTCCAGTAGTAAGATATTTTAGAGAAATACAAAAATAGTGGACAGTTCTCTAATAGATTTTCCCAGAAGCCACTTTCACAAAGGTATTCAATGTTTGATCTTTAATAAGCTGACCTTGATCCCCTGTAGCTGATATCAACCTGGGTCTGATCCGCTACGTGCTGCATCAGGACAACGTCCAGGAAACCATGGACATCTTCAAGTTCACGGTGAAAGACAGCAAACCAAATGTTGTCAGCGACAACGTCTTCCACATCCAGTGGTCCCTCATCAGCTTCAAGCACAAAAGGTCCGTATTTTACAGCATGCGAGACGTACTTCAGATGTTCACGAAATAACTAGGCATACCAGTCAGTTCCTTCCGAGCATCAATCAGTAAAATAACTTCCTGTGATGGTTCCACAGCTACAATGTCAGTGAAAAGGCCGGCACAGTGGCGGTAACGGTGAAGCGAACAGGAAACCTCAACCAGTATGCCATCGTGCTCTGCCGCACCGAGCAGGCCAGCGCCACCTCCACCAGCAGCGAGGGGTCCCGTCCAGGCCAGCAGGACTACGTGGAGTACGCTGGACAGGTAACCAGGCCCCACCAATGTCAACATGTTTTAAAAATGTACATTGTTGGAGGGAACTTTGGGATTGTAGCCTTTGCAGACCATTTACATGCACTAAAACCTATATAACATACTACAGGAAAGGGAAAACCCCCCAAAAAGGGCTTTATATTTACTGTCCTATGTTCTCGGTTTTATACACATTTGATATTACCGGTACTCTATGTCCAATCATAAGTCTAAACCCATACCGCTCTGCTGTTCATTCACAGGTCCAGTTTGATGAGCGTGAGGACACCAAGGTGTGCACCATAGTGATAAACGACGACAAGGTGTACGAGGGAACTGAGAGCTTCCACGTGGAGCTGAGCATGCCCGCGTACGCGCTGCTGGGCGGAAACACGCGCGCCATCGTCAACATCAACGACACCGAGGACGAGCCCACCATGCAGTTTGATAAGAAGACGTACCACATCAACGAGAGCACCGGCTTCATCCACGCGCCCATCGAGAGAAAAGGTAGAGAGCACTGCCACATCCCTGTTATGCTCTCTATGTATTAACCACTTCATTTAACATGATATACAGAACATTTCAAAGGAAGTAAAAAGGCATCATAATAAATGTAATAATAATAATATAATCATAATAATTCACAACAGATTACACACACAGTAAAATAATGAAAAACTTAAGACCAAATCAGTAAAATATTAAACTATAAAATAAATAAATTAAACATTATAAAAAAAAGATTGAAAGACCAATTCAAGGGCGATGTCGCTAAAGCTTATCTAAAGAAATATGGTTTCAGATGTCATTAAAAAATGTCGACTGAGTTTTCCTATATAATATTTCCTGGTAGGCTGTTAGTGGACAAAAGTTGCTTTAGGGGCGACTTTATGAATAATGAAAAGGCCTGCTGCTGAGGACCTTAGTGCTTGTACAAGGACATAAAAGATCTTTATAAACCAGAAAAGGGATTTTAAAATCAATTCTAAAAGACTCTGAGAGCCAATGCAATGTAGCTAAAACAGGAGGTACTGTCTGAGCTTTCTTTTTCTGGATTTTGTCAAACACCTGGCAGCGGAGTTCTGAATTAACTGTCGTTTTTCTCGTAGAAAGAGCATTCCAGAGTTGACGTAATGAGCAGTTGTGACCCTCTCCTGCCTCGTTTCCCCTCCAGGTGACACCTCCAGCACGGTGTCGGCCCTCTGCTACACCGTGGCCAAGTCGGCGCAGGGCAGCAGCCTCCACGCTCTGGAGTCTGGCTCCGACTACAAGAGCCGCGGCATGACCAACGACAACCGCGTCATCTTCGGCCCGGGAGTCAGCATGTCCACCTGCGACGTCAAGCTCATTGACGACAGCGAGTACGAGCTGTCGGAGGAGTTCCAGCTGGTGCTGTCGGACGCGTCGGATAACGCCCGTGTGGGGGAGGTGATGACGGCCAAAGTTGTCATCGACGGACCCAACGACGCGTCCACTGTTTCTCTCGGGAACGCCACCTTTACTTTCACCGAAGATGCTGGTATAAGCAATTACATTTTTACGGTCTATGGATTTATTTTCTTTTACTGAGTTTTCTCTAACCCCAAGAGAAATTCTGTGAAGTTACACATCTTTTCGTTTGTCATTTCAAAGCTTTATTAATTAGGATAAATGTGAAAATCTCCATGGGGAAATTAGGAAAGTGCGAAGAGTTACAAATTGGCTTTGGAAAGGGTAGTTTAGTAATTGCTAGATCCAAGATCCAAGGGTGATTTTCTTCCAGATTGTAATGTCACTACACATGAAACAGAATGTGACCTGCTCCCTAAACATTTACGGAGCTCATTTGTAGGAACAAGATTACGACCCGGTTTCTTTATAAATTGGTCTGTACATTGCAGTCTGTCTTTGATTTATTTTGGAACATTAACACTGTGCTATATTTCTTTTTAAATGTTGGAATGCTTTAAAGCAGCATTTTGACTTAAAAGCTAAACTCATATGTTACTCAGTAGTGATATTATGCATTTTTTTGAACTTACGTTTCCTTCTTATCTCCACCCTACAGGCACAATTGAAATACCAGTGCTGCGCCTTGGCAGTGACCTGTCCTCCCTGACCTCTGTGTGGTGTGCCACCCGACCTTCAGACCCCCCCTCAGCGAGCCCGGGAGTCGACTACATCCCAAGCTCCAAGAAGGTGGAGTTCAAACCTGGTAGTACCGAGGAGGTGAGGACTGAGACTTCTGACCTACAGTAAAGATATCTAGAAGTGCTGAATCAAAGGCAGCTGGATTCAAATGGAACTAAAGAAAGATCCCCGTTAAATCCTTAAGATGAAATATCTTTGCATGGATAAATGTCAAAGGGCATCTGGAACAAGGCCATCAAGACAGTATAATGAGCATATTAAGAGTTTTAAACGCTCGTTCCGTTGGATTTTAGAAATTCTCTGTGAATTTGAGGGGGACAATATATTTAGAGGTTCGTGCTTAAAGAGGAAATATTATTTCAGGTTCATATTTGTGTTTTGTACCTCTACTGTGACATGTTTAGATGCCTTTTGGTTCAATAAGTGCTTCATTTTTTCTCATAATACCTCTTTTCACCCTCTGTCTGAAACCAGAGTCCAGACTGCTCTGATTGGTTAGAGATGTCCCGCCCCTTGGCCTATCGCGTACAATGTGTTGAAGCAATAGCCAATAGAAGCGTAAATGTTACGTAGTCATGCAAGAGTCAAAATTGAAGTCTTATGGATTTATTTATTTTTACATAATTGTTTCAAACGCCACCTTCCATTGTAAAGTCTGTATTTAACTTTACAGTCACCTGGTCTCAAACTACACCGGTCCGGTCTTTGAATTTGAGGGACTGCTAATTCCTTGAAATAGTCTTAAACCTAATGTTTGAGAATGTGTGTGTATCCTTTAAACTAAAGGCAAGATGTTCTTCCTGCAAACCTTTGTAAACTCAGACCTGGCCTCAAATATCTTTAGAAACCTTGCTGACACTTTTTTTCTACAGACATGCAGTTTGACCATTATGGACGACATCCAGAACCCGTCCATCGAAGGATCCGAGTCGTTTGTGGTGTTCCTCAGTTCTCCTCAGGGTGCTGTCCTCCAAGAGCCCTATGAAGCCAACGTCGTCATCATCGACACCTTCCAGGACAGTAAGTACACAGGAGATTATTCCCTTAAAGACCTCTTTCATCTTACATTCAAACTCAGCCTTCTCACAGCCAACGTCCCCTCTCTCAGTTCCCAGCATGCAGTTCGGGAAGACTGCTTACACTGTCAAGGAGAAAGACAGCATCCTGCACATCCCCATTATCCGCACCGGTGACCTGTCCTTCAAGTCATCAGTGCGCTGCTTCACCCGGACCATGTCAGCCATGGTGATGGACGACTTCGAGGAGAGGAGGAACGCTGACGAGTCACGCATCACTTTCCTCAAAGGAGAGAAGGTATACTGAATCCTAAAAGTTTAAACAAAGTCGATTAAGACCGTTTGTGTCAGTCCCTTTAAAATCTTTTACTTGATTGTTTGTTTTCCAGGTAAAAAACTGCACCGTGCACATCAACGACGACTCTGTTTTTGAGCCTGAAGAGGAGTTCCAGGTGCATCTTGGGACACCACTGGGAGACCACTGGAGCGGTGCCATGGTGGGCGTTAGCGACATCGTCACAGTCACCATCACCAATGATGAAGATGGTAAGATCATATGTCACATACAACAGTTAACTTACTGCTGTATAGATGAATTCTGACACTAAACTACCAGGGCACCTGTAATTTGTTTAACTTTTTTCATGAAAGCCATGTATCTTCTCAATGTATTTTATTATGAAATTATTGTTTGCATGTTCTTTGAGTAAAATCTCAATTAAGAAAACTTGTTGCATTCCTATATTAATTCTGTTCTGATGAATACATATTCTTGCGAATGTATCAGGCGGAAAACGTTCTTTTGTAAGTGTCGGAATAATGTTGTCAACTACAAGTGGAGATGCTCCTGACCTTATTTATTTAAAAACTCTAGTCTGCTTTGGCATTTAGTTTAAAGTGTTTTTTTGTCATATCATATCCTAACGTGGTCAACAATATATCTCTTTACATGTACACAAATATTCTTATTTTCGTGTTAGGTAAGAGTTTTTCTTGTTCGATAGCTGTTTTGTTTTTTTCATTTTAAGAAGTTATTTGATTACAAGGCAAACATAACACTTAAATACTAACACAACAATCCACGAATCAGAAAAAGAGAAGGAAAAAAAAAAGGATTGACAATAACTTATAATATATAGCTAATACACAATGGATTCAACATTGATACTCATACATAAATGAATTGTCACATCATACAACCTGGTCATTATTAATGTTTTGTGTTCTATAACCAACCAATTCTTCCCAGGCTTCATCAGATGTCTCCCTTGATGATACAAAAGGTCTCTCTGTACTGTTGAAAAACGAATTTGGTCTTATCCTAGAGCCTGCCTCCCCTCATTGTATGACATTGAGAGAATACATATTCAAACTGCTCTTAGTGTTACATAAATCATCTCACATACTTATCATACCTAGAAAGTGAGTATCAACAATCAGTATGAACAAAGACAGATCATTAACCTTCATGAAGGGAGGATTTATCGCGGGGTGGTTGTATTAAACTACATTTATTTCATCTTATAAACTGGCAACTGAACAATAATTATAATATGCCGTACAGCCAGCAGAGAGCAGCACCTTGACCTTTCAATGCCCTCTGTTCTTCCAGCTCCTACCATTGAGTTTGAGCAGGCGTCCTATCAGGTCAAAGAGCCTCCTGGTCCCGATGGCATCGAGGTTCTCAACATTAAGGTGGTCCGTGGGGGGGATCTGGACCGGACCTCCAAGATCCGCTGCAGCACCCGGGACGGCTCGGCCCAGTCTGGCGTTGACTACAATCCCAAGAGCAGAGTGCTTAAATTCACCCCTGGTTAGTGCTGAAAATTCACACTTGAATGATTGAATGATTATTATGTAAATGTCAGGTTGACAAAATGTCTCTCTTTGTTTCCCTCTGTAGGAATAGACCACATCCTGTTTAAAGTGGAGATTCTGTCCAATGAGGATAGGGAGTGGCACGAGTCCTTTTCATTGGTGCTCGGCCCTGACGACCCTGTGGAGGCGGTGCTCGGAGAGATCACTATGGCAACAGTGACCATTTTGGATCAGGAGGCTTCAGGCAGCCTTATCCTACCTTCTACGCCTATTGTAAGATTGGTTTTCAGTCGTTTCTAAAGGTCTCCTATCATGCAAAATGCACTTTTTGATGTCATTTATACATAGATATGTGTCCCCGGTGTGTAAGGAGACTCACAAAGTGTCCGAAAATACAACCCTCTTTCTTTTCCTCCTTACCCTTCTAAAAACGGGGGTACAACACAGCTGATCCAGATTTGCTGCCGATATTACGTAATATCGGAAATGTGGGCTGGCTTTACGCTCTCTGCCCCATCAAAAACATCGCTGTATCAGAAACAATGCCCTGCGTTTTGGAAGTAATATGGTCTGTGTTTACATTAGCAAGCATCGCTAACACTCAGAGCTAACGCTTTACTGGAGAGAGTATTGTGTAAAGAAGCAGGATATAAAAAGGTACACCTGTGAGAGAAAAAGAGTTTGAGCTCCCTGCTGTTTCAGAAATAATCCTTGATGTGGTTTGGAACATGATATGGCATTTAATCACAGCAGCCTTTAGCTGAGTATCTGGATAGAATTCTCCTGCATGAGCTCTCCTCTCTGCTCTCGTTTCTTTTTCTTTTTTTCCCCTTTTTTTTTAAGCTACGGACCCAGAATCAGCACTTCTCTAACAGGGCTGAAATAGAGGCGTATGAGGCATGGCTAGAATGGGTGATCTGTTTGGTATTTTGAGCAAAACACTTCATAGACATGTTTTTTATATATCTGAGACCTATAATATATGCCTAAAAATAGTATAATAGGAGACCTTTAAAGGAAATAATGACATCATTTATTCTTCAATTCTCCATTGGAGCAAAACAATTAAATGAAGAGAAAAAATTAATCAGTACCCATCCTCCCTCCTCCTCAGGTTGTCTCCCTCGCTGACTATGATCACGTCCAGGAGGTGACAAAAGAGGGCAGCAAGAAGACGCCCTCTCCAGGGTACCCTCTGGTGTGTGTCACCCCCTGTGACCCTCACTACCCCAAGTACTCTGTGATGAAGGAGCGCTGCGAGGAGGCCGGCATCAACCAAACCCAGGTTCACTTCTCCTGGGAGGTGGCGGCGCCCACCGACACCAACGGGGCCCGCTCCCCCTTCGAGACAGTCACGGACACCACCCCGTATACCAGCGTCAACCATATGGTGAGTGGGGATTTCTTTAAAAGAAGAGTTTAAATGTATATTTATTGACTGTATATGTACATATACACCACGTCTCTTCTTTCAATCTGCTGTAGAAAAGTGATCCAAATACAGGTGCTACCATCTTAAGAATTTGTTTAGTAGTGACCTGAGGGCTGGAGCTCTGGTAACGAGGTCCCGCCCTCACACCTGCCAGAGCCACTCAGGAGCCAGAGACGGTCATAGCCTGTTAGCGTGAGCCACGTTGCTGCCAAAATAGCACCATGTTAGCTGTTAGGTCAAAAAGTCACACCAACTACCCATAATATCTCTCTATATCTGTTATATGTCTCCAAAAAATGTAATCTGTCAGAACTTAATAACATGGACTTGTGACAGCTTTTGAAAGGTACATCTCCTCCCTTTTGCAATTCCAGACCCTCCGTGATAATGTTCACTGAGCGCAGCTGTCAATCATGAAGTCTCTCCCCTTTTGTATACCATTAAAGATCTACTTTACACCAAACTTGAATATACATCAGCGTGATAACAATTACCCAAAGTCGAGCTACCATCTGAAGATTTTGAAATAATTTTGATCTGGAGTCTGTTTAGCAGGGCTCGAGCTGTGGTGACAAGGTCCCGCCCTCACAACCATCAGAGCCAATCCAGAGCCAGGCACAGCCACAGCTTTTTAGCATGAGCCACGCAGCTGCTACGTTAGCACCAAAGACACTACCCATAATATCTTCCTATAAATATATGTGGCAGGTGTCAAACTTGAATATACTGTATATCAGCGTGAAAACTATTACCTGAAATGACAGAAACTAACTTTGGGAAACTGTATTTGGAGAGGACTTTTTAATTTGTCCTAAGACCCATCCTTTAAAATATGAGAGACGTGATTTATGATCTATTGTATACTTCTGCCACCCGGGGCCACTTGAGATGTTTTGGCTTGACTTATAGGTGTGCTGCAATGTCATTTGTATTTATACAATCCATGATTTTAATAATATGATAGAGGCAGCAGCTAGCTAGCTCAGATGGTGTAATACTACAATAATTTGTGGTCAAAACGCATCCGTCCACATCTTTTCCCTTTTGTCATCTCCTATGTGTCATCCCCCCTGCCGTCCCTCAGGTCCTGGACAGTATTTATTTCAGCCGTCGCTTCCACGTCCGCTGCGTTGCTCAGGCCAGGGATAAGGCGGGTCACCTTGGAACACCGCTGAGGAGCAACATCGCCAAAATCGGCACAGACGGCTCCATCTGCCACACGCCGGTAACCACGGGAACCGCCAGGGGCTTCCAGGCTCAGTCCTTCATCGCTACGCTCAAATACCTCGATGTCAAGCACAAGGAGCATCCCAACCGGTGAGACGCAACGGGCAGATGGTGGCTTTTGAAAATGGATAAACTTCTTGTTATGTATTGTTTGTTAATTTCTCCGTCTCTTTGTTCAGTATCCACATCTCAGTGCAGATCCCCCATCAGGACGGCATGCTGCCCCTGGTGTCCACCATGCCGCTGCACAACCTGCACTTCCTGCTGTCAGAGTCCATCTACAGGCAGCAGCATGTCTGCTCCAACCTCGTTACCCTCAAAGAGCTGCAGGGGGTCTCGGGTCAGTCACACAACCACACATTCACACAACCACACATTCACACAACCACACAATCACACAATCACTCCTGCGATGCCAATAAACATCAAATCACAGAATAAAACATAGTCATGTGCAGGATATTAAGTGCTTAAGTGCTCTTTTTGGTATTTTGAACAGTCGCCCACGTCTATTGTAAAACAACCAATCGGAGCCAAGTAATATCAAAGTATAGGCAGCCCTGATCAAATATTAATTAGGATTTTGTAACAGCATTGCCTTCTTGCCTCAAATGTTTTCAGAAAAGTATTTTAGTGTACTGTTAAGATAGAAAATTAGAAAATTAGCTTGGTGGTCGATGTGGTTTTGGATCGACTGGTTTCGACATGGCGGCCCGCTAACAATGATGGGGATAAAGTTACAGTTTTGGCAATAATGAAAAAGTTATTTTAAAATATGTACCAACTGTTCCTCTAAATAGGAAATTATACTTTTCTGGGGTTCTTTTAGATTTGTTATAACTAATACAAACTTTGACGACATTCTTCCACAGAGGCCGGTTTCCTAGACGACGTATCTTTCGACAGCATCTCTCTGGGGCCGGGTTACGACCGCCCCTACCAGTTCAACCCCAACGTCCGGGAGGCCAAGAGCATCCAGCTCTACAAGCACCTCAACCTCAAGAACTGCATCTGGACATTTGACGCCTACTACGACATGACGGAGCTCATCGATGTCTGCAGTGGCTCTGTGACTGCTGATTTCCAGGTACATAAGAACAGTTTTTTCACCAAATGTACCAATTAGAGACACTTTACTATGTAGCAGAACCCTCAGCAGAGTAGATTTTGAGACTGAGCTTCTACCTGATGATGCTTAGCCCTTATATTTCAGGCTACAATTAAAATCTAATTCCGGATCATCACTTAAGTTTAATCAGTCTTTGATAAAACTCCATCTAAGGTCCAGTACTGACTTGGTCTGGGACTTTTGACCATGTACCACAGTCTTCATCATCAGTATTTGCTCAGTTGTCATTAAACGGAGATTATGCATTGAACCTTTGGGCCTTCTTTGGGAACATTTTTGCTCAAAAGTAGAGATTGACAGTCTATTCTTGACTTTCAAACAAACAGTACCATGAAAACCTCCAAAACAAGTGAGTTTATGCAGCTAGGAATCTGCTTTGTCTACTGCTGTTTCCAAGGTCAAAAATGAACTGTAAAATACCTAACAATCAAGAAGACTCAAGAAGTACTCATTCACAGTACCTCCAATCCCCATGAGACCCTCTGAGGGGTCTCGGCCTGCAGGTGGAGAATGTTAAAGCATGCTGTCGTTCTTCCAGGTTCGGGACTCGGCTCAGTCCTTCCTGACGGTGCAGGTTCCTCTCTACGTGTCCTACATCTACGTGACAGCGCCGAGAGGCTGGGCCTCTCTGGAGCATCACACCGAGATGGAGTTCTCCTTCTTCTATGACACGGTGCTCTGGAGGACAGGTCAGGCCAAACACAGCAGAGACATAATGAACTGAGTGAATCTCTATTAGCAATGTATAACAAAAGGTTTCATTGTACCTTGTGCATTCCCAACAAAGTCCCTATATTATGTTCTCTATTCTATTCATGATGTGAAATGGAAATGTTGCTGTATTTATCTAATCAGATGTTGCTCTTCTGCTGTCATATTGATCTTACCTCTGACTTCCTTTTCTGTTTTTTTCTGAGTGCAGGTATCCAGACTGACAGCGTCCTCTCAGCCAGACTGCAGATCATCAGGATCTACATCAGAGAAGACGGACGACTGGTGATCGAGTTCAAAACCCACGCCAAATTCAGAGGTCAGTTCACAACATCCACTTCAGATGTTAAGTTCAAAGAAAAGTCCAGAGCTTGTTGTTTTTTCTTTAGAAAGTGTTGAGTATTTTGGTGTGAAATAAAGGATGTTCTCAGCCAGACCACTGCCATATAGAGCATTACACTTCAAGTCTTCTTCTCTTGTTCTCCCCTCCAGGTCAGTTTGTCCCTGAGCACCACACTCTGCCGGGCCACAAGTCCCACCTGATGGCCCCCGACCACCTCGGAGGCATCGAGTTCGACATTCAGCTGCTGTGGAGCGCTCAGACCTTTGACTCACCGTACCAGCTGTGGAGGGCCACCAGCTCCTACAGCAGGTCAGACACTTCATCTTGGCCTGAATCAACGCAGACATGCTGACATCTGATGGTTCAGGAAGGGAATATTAATACTGCAAGTTTTAATACTAAGATTCAGGTCAACTTAAAGAGAGAGCATTAGATTGGCACCAACTTTGCAGAAAATTATAGATATATTTTTCAATTAGTTGTTAAATCTAATCAAGATTTTGTTTTCAAGACACATTTTTATTCTGCATGTCCATGAGCCGCACCACCTGGTTTTATAAAGCTTGGTCTTGCTAGCCCATAAATCAGTTTTGATAGCAAGTGACAAAAGCACGCAATTTATTTTTAATCTCTAACTGATTTATTTGTGGCTATGTCAGAATATTAGCTGTACGACGAAACTTTGTACTAGCCACCATCATTCAATGGTATATTTATGTTAAACTTAGCTGGTCTTGTTGGCTTATGTAGGTTATATAGAGGATATATATATCATATATCATGAGCATGAAAAAAGTAATGTTTAACTACATAAGTAGACGTTACATGGAAGTTGATGTCTTGTTTGCTGCAGGGAGTCTCAGAACATTCCTTGGGGAACAACCAAAACTGTTTTGTGGAAATCGTCATGTTTGAAAAGGTTTTTATTTCAACCTGACTGTGCCTTGGTTATAATCCCCCTGGGAATATTTCAACAGGAAGGACTACTCCGGAGAGTACACAGTCTTCCTGGTCCCCTGCACCGTGCAGCCCACTCAGCCCTGGATCGACCCCGGGGACAAACCTCTGTCCTGCACAGCTCACGCTCCAGAGAAGTACGTCCCTGCTGATGTCCAAATTGTTTGATAATGACAAATGTTTTTTTAAAGGAGACATATTTTGTCAATTTTCAGGGGTTGAACCTGTATTTTGTGTTTCTACTAGAAAATGTTTATCTACTTTTTTGTTTAAAAAAAAGCGTAATTTTCCTCATACTGTCTGCCTGAATATTCATGTATTCACCCTTTGTCTGAAACGCTCCGTCTCTTTAAGCCGCCCCCTAAAAAGTCCGGGCAACTGTAGAGGCACTTTCTGCCTATTTATACTGTATGTATAGCTTTGACATCATAACATTAAAAAAAGCCAATATTCTGAATACAGGCTGTGTTCATTTCTCCCTACGACAATGCAACTACACCTGCTTTTATAATTAAAAAAAATATATATATTTATAAACATATGGGACCTTTAAGAGCCTGGTGGTGCATTATGGGAACAAAACAAATAGAAAAAAGCTTGTGAATCCTAAACTGTCTGGTGTTTGTCTGACAGGTTTCTGGTGCCGATCGCCTTCCAGCAGACCAACCGGCCCGTTCCCGTGGTTTACTCCCTCAACACGGAGTTCCAGCTGTGTAACAACGAGAAGCTGTTCATGATGGACCCGGCCACTGCTGATGTCGCCATGGCTGAGATGGACTATAAGGGAGCATTCTCCATGGGTATGTTTAGAGAAACAGAACTCAGATTTAAAAAGAAAATGCTGTTTAGAAAAGTTTACTTAAGAGCAATAAGCTGCTTATGTAGGTTGAAAATAAGTTTAGGAGACTAGTGCAATGGAGTTTGAACAGATTGCTTAGCTACCAGTTGTGCTGCGCATCCAAACAGACGACAAGTGGACATAAAAACATGTAGGACAGACAGACAAAGACTCTTTTTAATTTAGTAAGGTTCCCGGCTAACCTTTACTAACAATTTTCCTTTATTCCATGTTTTAACCATTATACCAAGATACTATTCTAATCTTCACTGCATTTAAGTTGCAGTTAAAGGTTTAAGCAACTCAAACATTTGTATGTGCAAATAAAAACAAACCCTTACCTCTGCTGCCCTCCACAGGACAAACTCTGTACGGCAGGGTGTTGTGGAATCCCGAGCAGAACCTGAACGCAGCATACAAACTGCAGCTGGAGAAGGTGTACCTCTGCACCGGCAGGGATGGATACGTTCCCTTCTTCGACCCCACAGGGACGCTGTACAACGAGGGGCCGCAGTACGGCTGCATCCAGCCCAACAAGCACCTCAAACATCGCTTCCTGCTGCTGGTACAAACATCTATTTTGTTTACTCTGGGCTGTGGTGACTTTCAAGAGCGTTATTCAAATACATCATATGTCTGCAGCTGAATATTATTATAGGATACAGGGACAATGGTTCAAGACCAGACTAGTACCCTTTATGCATGTCATCCCCTGTGTCTCCTTTCAACTCTGTCTCTTCAATAAAGGCACTGGTGGACCACAAATATCTTTAAAAAAAATACATATATGAAAAACTAACATATTAAGGATTCAGACAGCTCCAGAATCTGGCCACACAAGAGGTCAAAAGAGGTCAAACATGATATAGGAGTTATTGAAAAAATACAGGTTTACAGGTTAAATAACTACATCTTTTGTTAGTCTCACATTTGATAGATGTTCTCTTTCTATGTATGTGTTAAACTGACACTTCCTGTTGATAAGAGAGAAGGGATTGAACTGCGGGAAGCCTTTTATTGTGAAACAGATACAGTAGATGTTTACAAAGAAACCGCACAAAACATAAAATTGAAATACAAATTGGTAATTTTCTTATTTATCAAAATAGATAAACATCTTGAAAAAATGTAATCTAATAAATGAACATTATATATACCATGAAAGGCTCCAGCAGTTGGAAACGAAGATGCAACCACAACATGTTCATTACAGATATGCAAATGATCTCTATTGAAAGAGAGCAGGTTCACATTTCAGGCAATACAAATGGTGCTTGCTGAAAACCTGTCTTTCAGGTTAGAATAAACCAAAGCAAAAATGTGATTTGTTTAGTTTCAAGCGATCAATATCTGAATTTACCTTTAAACGAGGGAAGATAACATGTTTTTCCTGCAATGCTATGCAAGCTCTCACACTCACACACACACTCACACACTTGCGCACTTGCCGGACCAGTCTGACCAGTCTGACCTGTCCCACTGGATACTAGATGGTTCAAAGATATTCAAAGCGTGTGGGTTATTTGAACTTCCTTCACTCCATGTAAATGATCATCCTGGTGTTGTTGACAACCCATTTTTATGTCGGGCAGAAATACTGCTTTAATGCATGTGTCTTGCACCTACACTATGCAGCAGATACTTTTTACTCGAACGTCACTATATATATAAGTATTTGCAATTTCCAAAAGATTGAAAGAATACTCCGACTTTTTATAAAGAAAATAGAATAGAAACTGATTCTTTCTTTTCACGTTTCCTCTGCAGGATCGCAAACAGCCGGACGTTAGTGACAATTTCTTCCACGACGTTCCCTTCGAGGCTTCCTTCGCCTCAGACATCCCGGACCTGCAGAGCATGTCGGCCATGCCGGGCGTCGACGGCTTTACAATGAAGGTTGATGCTCTCTACAAGGTGTGTGGAGGCAGCTGCACTACACTGTGATGTGTAACAGCGTTGTGATGACTCGTGTTTCAGCCATTCCTCTGTTTAGCTCCTTTGAACCACTATCTCACGATCTATCGAGGTGCATTTACACCAATTAAAGAGCTCAATGCTGCTGTAATACTGACATATTAGGCTCATTTTCAGGGTCATATTTGTATTTAGTGGCTTTACTATGTCTCCATGCTTTAATGTTCAAAAACGTGATATATGAACATTTTCCAGAATTTACAGTATAATGTGGAGAAGAATGAAAAATAAAACAAAATATAAATGTTATATATAAGCTGCAAAACCAAAGGTAGAGAAAAATCTAATTACAATATTTCTGGTAGTATTGTAAGTAAGTTATCAGGTGGGACCTGAAGTGACTGCTTCACTATCTAACTCCTCCTTCTTTCTCTCTGTTGATTGACAGGTGGAGGCGGGGCATCAGTGGTACCTGCAGGTGATTTATGTAATCAGCCCAGAGTCTCGGTCCGGCCCCAGGATTCAGCGCTCAGTGACCTACGAGCTGAGCCGCCCTAAACGTGACCTGGTGGACCGCAGCGGGCAACTGACGCTCGACGAGTCTCTGATCTACGACAACGAGGGCGACCAGGTGAAGAACGGCACCAACATGAAGTCGCTCCGCCTGGAGGCCGGGCCCTCCGCCGCCTTCAATGCCCACGTGGGCAGCTCTGTGGGCGGGGGCGTGGCGGCCGTCACCCTGCTGGTCCTGGTCCTGCTGGCCGTCTGCTTCCTGTTCCGCCACTGCCGCCGCTCGGCAGCGAAGAAGAGCAAGAAGGCTCAGAAAGTATTGGAGGAGTATCCGCTCAACACCAAGGTGGAGGTGTGCATGGACAAGTGTATGGAGAAGAACTTCAGCTCCAAACACTGCACGGTCAGAAACATCAACATCAACCGCAACCAGGACGCCAACGGCCAGACCAAGGTCAAACAGGTCAACCTGGAGGTCAAACTCCACAACAATCTCAACGACGGCACTGAGGTCTGAAACACAGAGGAGAGAGAAGAAAGAAAAAGGATGAAGCGAAAGTGAAAAACAAAGGTATTTTCGAAAAGAAAGTTTGTACTTAAGGAATGAGATTTTTGTTAATGTATTTTTATACCACTTTGAAAAAGGGAAGAGTGACAGCTACGCAGCGTTTGAATCATTTCACAACTGGGCTACCTCAGGAATCCACAAACCACTCAGCTGCGAGAAACAGCCAAAACATCTGCATCCCATCATTCAAGCTCCATATTAGACCGCCACTATTATCATCACTGTTTGACTTGACATTGATATCCTTTTTAGCACCAATATGGTGGCTGGTAGCTCAGACACTGGTGATTGTTTTAATGGGAAAACTCTGCTGTATTGAGTCATTTCACTGCTACTTAATGTCACTACTGTAGAGTGGTGTGCAAGTCCTCTTCATCTATGCTACAGTTATCATGCAGATTACTTCATTTTAAGAACCTTTTCCTGTGGACTTCTACATCGGCTACAGCTGCTTCTGACTTGTGAAAGTTTTTAGTGATCGCCCGAGGCAGAATGAGTGCAGAGTGTAAATAATAACAAAAATGAATGAGACATACTCAAGTGCAATTATGCAATACATCTTGTTAATCCTACCCTCACGAGCAGGAACTTTGTTTGCATTAAACATGTATTTCAAGCCTTAGAGACATTTGTGCTGTCACCTTGAACAAAAGTGATATATTTTGTGTACGTACTGTACTCGTATAGCTGCCAATATTAAGTGCCATGCAGTATTTTTCCTCACAAATTTCAAAAACTAATCATCCAAAGTGTTTTTCTTTTTTTTTCACGAGTAAGAACATTTCCGTGTGATTTTAATAAATCAGACGCTGTTTGCATAACAAAGGTTTCACTCCCGTCCACATGACTGAATGCTTCAGTCATGTTACTACCGTTCTTATGAAAATAATCACTTTTTAAAATTATGTATTTTATAAGAGATGTGTGTCTACCTGCCTTTGTTCCGCCCAAAGACACTAAATCCCTCCCTTGTTTTTTAAACTTTTTTTTTCTCATTTATGTATTATTATGTTACCCTCTATGATGTATTATGTAACATTATGCTACTGATGTACCCATGATGTTTAAGTTACTTTAAAGTGTATGACACTGGTTGGAGAGCACTGCAAAGGAAAGAGTTTTCTTGTCTTGTGAGACATGTATTTCTCTCCATTCGTCTCCTGATCCCACCTCCTGTCTTCTTTCAAATGTGTGCCTATCAAAATAACATGGGAACAGGAAATTGTGGCAAATAACAATATATTTTTGGTGCTATCATTTTGTGAAAAATAACTACGATGCTATCAACATGATGCCTGTATTTGGTGCCTTTTTTAGTAATAAAAAATATTAAAACCCACAAAGGTATTTTTTCTTGTGCAACATGTTGTATAACATTGTGTTTATGATGTGTAAATTAACTGTATGACTAGTTTTGGCAATATATTCAACAAATCGGATGGGATCTTTAGGGACAGAAAATATCAGGTTTTTTCACAATCATCCTGGAAAGTCACACCTTTTCACTCAATTTGACAATTGGACAAAGCATTAACACTTTGAAAATGTCAAATAAACCCACCACGAGTTTAGCTAATACAAATTAACGTTACATTTGCAAAACACTGACAGTAGTGAGCTCACTGTTAGGAAACGCTCATGTTCATAAACAGGAAAGTTAAGAAAAATATGAATGTGTTTCCTTTTAATAGAAAAAGCTATTCAAAATAATGTGACGGATTATATAAACCCGCTGTTTATATTTCATAATTATGAAGAAAGGCGTTGGCCACATCTAATTCTTTTCAGAGGCAGGCCTTCTATATTTATAAATTTGAAATGTCCGAGCGGTCCCTGAAGGTGTGCACAGAGTGGGCGTGGCCAGGTGACTTCAGGTGGATATTTCAGGTTCCGCAAGGAGAAAGCAGGTGTGGCGGAGAAAAACTTTTCCAGTTCAAAACTCAAATCCAGGTGAGCTACCCTTTCTTCTTATACATCGCTTTTTAATACTTGAAGTTTATTCTTTTAAATGATATGTTTTAATTCCTTTTTATCACGAAACAAAACCATGTGCTTTGATCTAACGATGTGATATTTTGTATACGGTAATTTCTGTTAATTCCATTGGAAATAAGATCGAAAGGTTATTTGTTTCTGTGTAACTTTTTATCGTACTGATTCTGAAAGTTTGATGTAAAATGAACATATTCACCAGCTGATTAAACATGGATGTGTCAACATTATCCTGTGACAGATTTTGGCAGAGCTTCACGGATGTCACAGCAAACAGAAATACTAGACTGCTCTGAGGTCACAATTACAGTATTTTAATGGATGGATGAAGACTAGTGAATACATCTCCAAATATATGTCGCAGTAGCACAGGTTAAAAAAAATAAGAGCAAAAGCAATGCTCTGGTTTTTAATAGTTAAAAGTTCATCTCTGTTTTCTTTCTCAAAATGTAGAGTTTTCTCTTGAGATTAATCAGTAGTCAAATAATTGTGATAAGTAAAGTTAACATAAAGTAATATTTTATCGTAAGACATGCTATCGAGTTTCACAGGAAGCAATCTAACAGACTATTATAAAAGGTTGAATGAGATATAAAGTAACAAGACCACTAAACACTGCTTGACTGAACTAAAAATGTTCCAATGCATTGCACACACTATGGCAAGGTTACCTAGTAAGACATTATACAGTAAACACATTTAAATTGCATTTGTTAACTATTTCTATCATCAACACTTTTTAATTTGTGCTGTTTTTTATGAATGGAGTTTGGTGAGAATAAGCCAAAATTATGCTAGAGCTTGCCAAGATAGAACGTTTATGAATGATTATTTTATATTTTTCACAGAGTAACTTCCCGTTATCATGGCGTCTTTATGGGTAAGTCAAAATATGTATTTTGTGAAGTTTTACCCGATTGTAGGCCTACTGCCTACATTTATACTTAACTGATTAACATTCTGCAGGATGACTTGGACAGTCTTGTGAATTCCCCTTCCTCGTTCGAATCTACAGTAGGTCCAACCTAAACTTTACACTGATTTCAAGCTTTACAATGATATTTATGATTGCACAGCACAAATGATGGAAAATGTAAAACAATTATACAAACTGTCTGTTCTTCAGACTGGAGAGAGAGGAACCATCAAGCCCAAAGCAGACTTTGATGCAGGAGACGATACTGTGGCACTGAGGAAGGCCATTGAAGGACTTGGTACAAATACAAATACACACACACACACACACACACACACACACACACACACACACACACACACACACACACACACACACACACACACACACACACACACACACACACACACACACACACACACACACACACACACACACACACACACACACACACACACACACACACACACACACACACACACACACACACAGCAAAATGAGGAATAACAGAGGATTTTAGCAGTCAGAACAACTAAAGCAGCAGTGTTAATAATAACAGAAACGCCAAAGAGTCACATACAGTAATAGAAATATATATATAAAAGCATTTATTTTAATTGTGTAGCAGTCAGTTTATAATTTTGGCAGCACTGTTGAGCATTTAGAAAATGCATTACTATGTACTATACTTGGGTACAATTTTGAGATACTTGTACTTTACTTAAGTATTTCAATGTTTTGCTACTTTGTTCTTCTACTCCTCTACAGTTCAGAGGTAAAAAAGGTGTACTTTTACTCCACTACATGTATTTAATACCTTTAGTTACTTTACAGATCTGGATGAATGATGTGAAATATAATCAAGTGTTAAATCAGACTTTAGTTCCACCTGGAGTAAATTCACAAGCTACCCTGCAGTATACAAAGTCATTCAAACCAGCTGCTAGTGATGTTACGTTCTGGAACGATCCGATTCTTTTGACCGGCTCTTTGGTACGAACAACGGGAACCGAGTCGTACTTGGTGAGAGCCGTTCTTTTTATCGTTGGTTCACTGCCAGCCATAAATCCACTCGCCTTTACGGGAACTTGCTTTCCTGAAGCACAATGTGGAGGGAGAGCTCTCTCCTGTCAGACTGAGAGGCTGATAACTACAGCTCAGTGAGGTAAAGGACTCTGAGGGTTTAGATAGTTCACTTTAGTCTGAGTTATCTCAGTGGGTCTCAAACAGTTTGATCACAATTTATGTAAACACATATTTCCAAGGCACTCCTTTATAATTATTAGGATAAATAAAAACAGGTTTGAAATCATTCCAATGTATACTATAGGACAGTAAACCAAAAATATCGTTTAAAACTGGAGAGATTAAAAAATATGCATAAATAAATGTTAACTGGGTAAAATAAGATATGAATGAAGAACAAAAATAAAAAGTTACATTTATTTGTTATTGGCTATGGTAGGTTATTGGTTATGTTCACATACTTATTTGATTATTAAAATGAAAACCAATCTTTTTCATATGGGTGTTTAAATCTTGCCTATAGGGCAGCAAATTGGTCAGAACCAGCCCTGGTGTCATCCCCACAGTACCCCCCATTTGAAACATGTTCCCACGGCTATGGATGCCTAAATCCATGAGTGGGAAATATAATCTACGTATTCGTCCAGTATTGGATCTTCTAAAGTTTCACCATCCCTGAATAAAACAATAAATCTATGTAGGTTATTGGGTTATTTTTCAATATTTGGCAGATGGGACCAAAAAGGGAGGTGTAGCTCAACAGGAACCTTTGATCTTGTGTTGGTTGGGTAACATTGACTCTGTAAACACGACTCTTAAAGTATGTGGGTCACACTGCAGCTTTTCTAAGTAAAATACTTTGATAAATGGTAGTTTTAAAACGCTTTTGCCTTTTTACTTCTGATGCTAACTGATGTGAGTCCCATGGTCCCCTGAAGTGGCTGAATTACTTTAAATATAGTGTATATATATTCAGGTTTACAATACACGTCCTATTCTTCATAAAGCAGGAGGCTAGGACTCCCACAGCCAATTACTAAGAACATCTATGTAAGGAGGTCTTTTTAGGTTTTAAACAATGATATGATATATGAGGATTTGACTTCTAATGGATTATTTTTACTTTACTTCATGCACTGATTAATACTGCTTGTTGTTGGCTTCTGTTGCGCTAACGGATAAAAGAAGCTGTTTCTACAATAATGTGGAGGGAGAGCTCTCCTGCAGACTGAGAGGCTGATAACTACAGCTCAGTGAGGTAAAGGACTCTGAGGGTTTAGATAGTTCACTTTAGTCTAAGTTATCTCAGTGCGTTCACACCAAGTACTTTGCCGTATTTATTGGGTCTCAAACGGTTTGGTCACAATTTATGTAAACAAATATTTCCAAGGCATAAATGATAAAAGATATAAATGAACCACAAAAATAAAAAAAGTTACATTATTTGTTATTGTCTATGGTAGGTTATTGGTTATGTTCACATACTTATTTGATTATTAAAATGAAAACCGATCTTTTTCATATGGGTGTTTTAGAGTTGTACCCACTAGATCAGGTCTCTAGTAATTGGGTGCTCAAAGTGCACCAGATTGAAGCATTTTACTTTAAAATGTTAAAACAAATCTTCCCAGGGGGGCATACCCCGGACCCCCCTAGAGGATGTGACGTCCACCCCCCAAATCAAACATGTTCATACAGTACTAAATGCATTTGAAGCCTTTTTAGACAAGCTGTCCACCATGTCAATACGTTTGTAGTATATTGGTCTTTTGTAGAGGTTTTTCATTGCCAGCTAAAATCTTGCCTATAGGGCAGCAAATTGGTCAGATCCAGCCCTGGTGTCATCCCCACAGCACCCCCCATTTGAAACATGTTCCCACGGCTATGATATCTGAGTACTTCTACTTTTACTCAAGTACAAGATCTGAGTACTTCTACTTTTACTCAAGTACAAGATCTGAGTACTTCTACTTTTACTCAAGTACAAGATCTATAGCCTACTTATGCCACCTCCGTTTAGCTAAAGCTAACGTTAGCAGATAGTGACAATGTATGCTAGTTAGCTAGCTCAACGATTCCTTAAAGGTCTCGTGTCATGGCCATTTCCACTGATCATAATTCCATTGTTGAGGTATACTAAAATAGATTTATACTGTGCAATTTTCCAAACTCACATTGGTTTCTCATACAGCATCTCTGTAAAGTATGTGTATTCACCGGTATTCACTCTCTGTCCTAAACGGCTTGTTGGAGCTCCTGCCCCCCCTCCCTGTGAGCCCAGTGTGCTCTGATTGGTCGGGACGTTGAGAGGCTCGTTGCTGCTCGTTGCTGCGAGCTGCTGCGAGCAGCAGAGAGGCTTCCGGGTTGGCGATACAGCGAGAACAAGCTAAACTCATCCTGAGCACACAAACAGTCACAGCCGAAGTAAAAACAATAAGTGTGGCTTGATATTGAGTAAGAAAAAGGTTTATAACGCTGTGAGAATGGGTCTGCGGAGAGCATTTCTCCGCGATCCCAACGTAGTAGCCCGAAAAACGTTTACCCATTTAAACAGTCTTGGTAGATACCTTGTTTGTTTTAAACATCATAAATACACAAACAACAATGAATACTTACAGGTTGTGTACCCGAATCTCCCGCTGGTCCAAACAAAGTAGAAACAGCATCGTTCTTCAGTGCCCTACGCTGTACATATCCGTCATGAATCGCTGAAAGGTTTGGGAAGCTTTGTTTCGTGAAATGCTGGCAGAGGGTGTGGCCTCTGGGTATCCCCACGTCACAGTACCCAGGGAGTAAACAATGGAAAAAGAGAAATCTCCAACGAGGCGTTCTGGGGCAGCATAGACAGGTCTTTTCTGTGTTAGAGTTTTACTCGCTACAGGGTGTACTTTGAGGGTTTGTGACTTTGCAGACCGTTTACATGCATAAAAACCTTCATAACACACAAGGGGACGGGTAATAACCGGAAAAGCATGACATGGGCCCTTTAAATATTATTGCGACAGAAAAACGTTTCAGTGTACATCACGCTCTGCTGCTCCAACAGGGAGCTCTGCTCTGAACACCTGAAAGGCCCGTTCTAACAGCAGTAATGTAGCTGCTGAAGCTAGACCCTCATCGCGGAGCAGCAGAGTTCAGCCGACAGACAGGAAGACTCGAGCACACAGCTCACGCTTCATTATATTATATAAAAAAACACCATGCGCGTCATGATGGCTCATAACAGCTGCAGATTACTCCGGGTTATTTTATTTACTGCATGGAAATGTACATCAATACACTTGTTATGTTTATTGAATGTCCCTCCTCACGTTTCTTCTTTTTTTTTTATGTTCCAGGCACCAAAGACAAGGTTTTAATTGACATTTTGACCCATCGAAGCAGCGCTCAGAGGCAGCTCATCTGTGAAGCTTACCTTGGAGCCACTGGAAGAGTAAGATATAGCTGCTGTTTTAACTTCAAATGTTTAGATCCAGAGTGAATTAAAGAATCATTTTTATATAGTTCATTTCGAAACAACTCAGAAAAAAGTTTGTACTTTGTTTAAAAAGCAGCTTGGTCTCATGATAAATGAGTCATGTATGCTGAATCATAATTAAAAGCCTGGACCTAGCCCTGTGCTCACAGACATCACACAATGAGCTCCTTTTTCATCTTATTTAAAACCCATTTGTACTATTAGCTTAGCTGGATTGGGTTGCATTACTACAGAAGTAGGAGTCTTTGTATTTACTTTACACCAATTTTATTTAAAAAAAGGTACTTAACATTTTGGCATTATACTATTGTGTAACTAAAGGTTGCATGTTACCAGATGTGGTTCATTACGTCCTGTGAACCTGACACCTGAGGTGATATTTACTGTTCATCTTTCCACCAGAGCTCTTATACACAGCGACACATTCTTTGATGTAAAATTGTATCTGGTTATGAGTCTGACTGTGGGCTAAAGGCCTGGGTGTATTTGCATGGGTGTGGTTGTAAGTGTGTGTGCTTCTGTTTGAGAAGTGACAGGTTGTGTTTACGACACAGACTCTAGTGGAGGACCTGAAAGGAGACACCAGCGGAGACTTTGAGGACCTGCTGGTCGCGCTCGCCACCCCGCCTGCAGTGTACGACTGCCATGAAGTGATGCGGGCCATGGAAGTCAGTTCATGTCAGATTTATAATTTTCTCTCTGAGGGGTTTCTTTTTAACTTTTAACTTTACAAAATAAGTATTACTATGAGGAAATAAGTATATTCTAAAAACATTTAGAGTACATTTGGCGCGTTCACACCGCAGTACTTTTCCCACTTTAGTTCCGATATAGTTCCGAAATGTCGCGTTCACACCAAAAAGAGCCGGAACTAAAATGAGTTAATGAGAACCTTTTTACCCCCTTTTCCGTCAGTTTTCCGTCCCTGCTAGAGAGCAGGTACTTTCGTGGGAGAAAAAGGTTCCTATGTCTGATTGGCTGGGCGGAATGCAAACCACGCCCCGTAAAACTCCCAAAAAGTTTTGTGAAGCCGCCATTTTATTATCCTCGCATTAGCATTATTAGCATTAGCATTAGCCCAGCACAGAAACGCAGAGAGACTAATTTATAGCAACACAAAATAAAACATGGGAGCGGTGGAGATGAGGAGGTGTCGGTGTTCTGGCGATTTACTCGGAAGGCTTCAGTAGAAGCTGCTGGGAGTCCCAGCAGCTTCTACTGAAGCCAGTCCCCAACTCCGGGGACTTCCGGCCGGGGACTTCGGGTGGCAGTATACGCCGTGAAGTTGTTTGCGGCCTGCCAGTAAACCCAAAGCAGAAGAAGAAGAAGTGACGTCAGCGGCTTCATTTGCCTAATCCTCCCCCAGGGACTTATTCCGGTGTGAACGCGATCTGTACTTAGTTCATCAGAACTAAAGAGTTCTCATGAACTAAGTTCTGATGAACCTTTGTGGGAAAAGTACTGCGGTGTGAAAGCGCCTATATTGAGTTTGCAAGTAGAACTGAGAATAATACATTGTATAGGTTTGTTTTTTTTAAACGTAACTATGTTAAGAACCCTGATTCTTAGCTAAAGCCAATCCTTAAAGGTAGGGTAGGTAAGTTTGAGAAACCGGCTTGAGATACACTTTTTGTTATATTCCATGGAATGCTCTTAACATCCCGATAGCAATGAATATATTAAGTGCTTTGACAAAAAATCCATAAAAACATGTCATCTGTGGAAGCCGTAATACTGTAAAAAGCACGACCAATAATTTTAGCCGGCCCGGCTAAAATAACTGGATGGCCTACCTGCCTGTCAGCCTTCCATCTGTGCACAAACTTATCTCGTGCCCTCATTGGTCATGTGCGCGTTCGTGTGTGTTGGAGGAGGGGCTCTGTAAGGAAGTGGCAGATTTTTTCCGGCTGTGTATTTTCATATTCTAGCGCACTCGAGCTGGTTTCTCCAAAATTACCTACCCCACCTTTAAGTCTTGCTTATCTTCTTTAATGTCTCCCTCCATTTGTAATAAAGTGGTTTCACCATTTAATTTAAAGTTACATTTTAAACATGGAATGTACTATGAATTATATGCATAGATCAAATAGAGTTATTTTAGTCTGTTTATAGGAGATATTTGTACCCTGCTGAAAATGTATTCATGCAGGTTACCACTATCATTAATAATTGTTGTTGATAATGTTATTGGCATTCAATTCATGTGTGACGTTGCAGGGAGCTGGGACAAAGGACAGCGTCTTGATTGAAATATTTGCCTCCAGATCCAACCAACAAATCAAAGCTCTCTCTGACGTCTATCTGGAAGGTAATCCATTTACTGCCTTCTTGATTATCCACATATTTGCTGCAGTTAAATCAGCAGGTCATTGGTCTTTTCCTTAACAATTCACCTTAACTAGTACTGAACGTCATGTTGATGAGAAAAGAGTTGAAGAAGAGGCCATCAGTATTTAGGAAAAGATATCTGCGGTGCCAAAATAATCTGACTGCACCTACCCTGGGCGACATAATTATGATGCACTAACGGATATTATGGACGTACATCTGCTGTGGTGAAACTACAATTATCCGTAGATGGAGCGCATTTAGATACCTCACCCTGTGCATTCTCAATCATCCTGTTGTCTCTTATGGCCTTTATGAACGTTGAGAACAATGACAAACATGTTACTCCATTATTCAAGATATTTTTAAACGTAACTCGCATGATCCACATTTGTCGATCCTGACCGGTTGTCTCCATGAACGACCGAATGGTCACTTTAAATGGCGGCTGCAAGATAATGTGGAACAGCATTTTGTCCTTTTCATTTCGTAAAGGATAGTCCATTTCACTACTTTAGGAACCTTCCTAAGGGAAAATGACAATTCTAGTGCAACCCCAGTTAATGTGAGTGAATGACAGCCCATCTAAAACACTGGACTGACTAGCTTATTCAAGAGTATACATTTCTTGTATTGTGATACATTTTGTTTTTTGAGTGGTCCTAAAACCCAGAAAAGACAGAGCATTTTACTACTTCCCTCGAAGTCTAGACATAAAATACATCCGTAAATAGCCCACTCGTGAATGTCAACACAACTCCGTCTTTAGCCCAGTGGTGGTGATACTCAGCCACGCGACCGTGATGTAGTTCGTTAGCTTAGCTTTTTATTTCTGCCTTTTGCATTTTCGTTTCAAAAATCACAAAGTGGTGTTGTATGTGGAGATTATCCTGCTGAACAAAAAGTGTTAAGTATCACAAATCTGTGTTGGCCGCAAAGCTGATTTTCTGCAAGTTAGTGAAATAATTGGATTTTGTCGAAGGAGCCCTTGCAATGCTAGTTTCCGGATTAGCCTACAAAAAGATCATCATCACTGCACCGCTTTTTATCATGAGTTTGTTTCCCTCCACAGAAACCGAGAAGATGTTGACCCTTGACCTGAAGAGTGAAGTTTCCGGAGACTTTTCCAATGCGCTGCTCTTGCTGGCCGAGGTTTGTCTTCATGATAAAGGAAAACTGTGTCCAGATATATATCTTTACTTACATAAGACCGGTGATATTCCGGACAGAGTGCAGGGATAGGTGCACCAGAGAGAAAAGAAAGTCAAACTTCAGTCACGAAATTAAGTGAACAAGTTCTTTTAATATGTTTTATTTGTGTAGGGATCTGGTCACATTTTAAGATTTCATATCACATTGTCCTTCCCCCTTTTATGTATTCCCCTCCTTTCAAGTAAAGAAACAATTGAAATAGTAGTTTAAAAAGAAAATTAGGAAAAAAAAGAGGTTACATACAGTGTATGGGGCGAAGCCTGCGAGCTAGTTCAGGCAGTCAACTCGAGCACTTATGCTGCATTCATACATAACGCCCCTTGCCACTCTACAACCAACCAAACAGAGTCTCCTTAATATGCCGCTCTATTTAACCTGCCAGATCTCTCTATGCATTGCTTGCTGCTGCTATTGCTGCTGCTACTTCCACGTCGCTGCTGCTTGCCTGCCCCACCACCCAGCTTCCACCCCAGCTTCCACCTGTGCTCGGGCGGGTTAGTTATGTAATCATCACTCATCGTGCTATGTATATCTATGGAGTGATGATGCCCGAGCCTAGTCGCCAAACTCAACTATATGCTGCTTCTAATAAACATGTTAAAGAAACACGTGAGTTGTCTGACTGAACTATAATAGTGAGAGTGAACTGTGCAGGTTTTTAACAATCAGTCCATTCAAAACATGTGTCATCTTCATATTCATCGTAATGACTAAACGTAAAGGGATAGTAAACCAGTTCAGTTGGATATGAAAAAGGCTTGTACGCACGACAGGAGTTTCTACAGTGTGAAGCCACCTTACTTTCCACTTTGTGTTTCATTTAAATAAGAGGTATAGAGGGGCTGCAGGGTCCCACGATTCAATAAAGTCAGACTGAAGCACTCCTTTGTGCATCAGTCAATCCTCTCAGTAAATACAGAGCTGAATCCCAGATCAAATGCACGCTGAAGGCTCTTTGAGCAGCTTTTCTCTCACTGATTGGGCTGTTATGTTTGTTTGTGTTTCATGTATTTTTGTCTGGATATTTGTCTGTTAATGTTGGACATGGAGCTGCTGTGACGCAAGTCAAATTTCAGACTTGATCTGACAAATAAAGTAATATCGTATCGTATCGTATCGTATCGTAATGTTGGTTTTTAAATGATATTTTGTGTTTATTTTTCAGGGCAAGAGGGATGACAACACTGCAGTGGATGCAGATAAGGCAAAGGAAGACGCCAAGGTGCAGTATGAAGCATGTCTGAACATGTTTAAATAGTGGAATATATCATGTAAAGTGCCCTGATTATAATTCCCTTGAAGCACACCAGTGAAAACTACACATAAACAAACTGTACAAATGACAAAACATATGTGAGATGACTTTAAGCAAAGTGATAAACGTGCAATTAATACAAACACAACAACATACCTCGTTGGCTGCATGATCTGAAACGGAGGGAAGTATTCTTCAGTCCTTTTATAACTATAGTATCATAAACCTAAACTTAAACTAACGGAGCTGTAAAGTGTCCGTGCATCTTACTTTCGCTCTCACTCACGCAAGAACAGCACAACGAGAGGTGAGCTTTGATTTAAAAATAAAAAAGCCTCTTAATCTTACACACATGAAATATTACAACAATAAATGTTTAGTAGCCTCAGGAAAATACAAATTACAATTAAATTAAATGTGAAAAGCTACACTTGCATTGCTTTGTGTTATGTAGGTGTTTGTGCATGTAAATGGTCTGCAAGGCTCCTGCACACCCCAGGAGAGAACATTTGGGATGTAATACTCACACTTCTATTGGCTAGCGCTCCAACACATTGTACGTGATAGGCTGAGAAAGGAGGTGCTGCAGCAGAGGCACTTTTTGAACGTTAAAGCATGTAAACATGTCACAGTAGAGGCACAAAATACAAATCTGAAATTGAGCATAATATGTCCCCTCTAATATCTTGAATCTATTCTGTCCACAGACCCTTTACGATGCTGGGGAGAAGAAGTGGGGCACGGATGAAAGTACATTTGTTGACATCCTCTGCCACAGAAGTATACCTCAACTGAGACAAAGTAGGTCACATTGAGTTTACACTGTGTTTAATCTACACTAGAACACATTCAATGGTCAATTTGAGATTGGAATTGTAAACTGACACTTTTTCTTTTGTGTAGCTCTTGTTGAATACAAGAACATCAGTGGAAAGACTCTGCAGCACAGCATCGAAGGAGAGATGTCAGGGGAGCTGGAGGAACTCCTGGTGGCTATAGGTGTGTGCTTTACATGTTATATGTACACAATGTGTGGAAAGTGTTCACAGAATGATATCTTCAATAGTCTCTTATGGGAGTCATTTCTTCTTTCTTATAGCTTTTTACTTTTGTATAAAATCAACTTTTAACCACATTGTTGTTTTAAACTTTTGTACTCCTCCAGTGAAATGTGTGAAGAGCGTACCGGCCTTCTTTGCAGAGCGCCTGTATGAGAGCATGAAGGTGAACAAACAGTTTTTATTAAAAGGGTATAGCAGAGGCCAAGGAAAGAGAAGCTACTCACCGCATCAGCTACAGTAGGGTTAGATAACTTGGTGCCTGCTGGAACATGGTAATCACTGCAGTCATTATCCAATGGAAGGCTCTTACACATTGGCTTAGTTAAATCCAGTTGTTGACTGGCTGTTCAGCAGTGAGAAATGTAAAATAAATTATCTCCTATCTTTAAAATTCCTAAATTGTTCTCCTACTTAAAGAGGCCCTCTTATGCTTTTTGGGGTTTTCCAAAGTTCGCAGAGGGAGTTTCTCTCCCACACACTCTACATACTTATTCTATAAATGTGCTCTGCTTACTTATCATCATAGTATTCCAACTCTCCAATTACCTTAAGCATGCACAACACCTAAAAAAAAACGTAATTTAGTATGAATACTGAACATTTTAAGTATATTTTCAGAGTCGATACAATACACACTAAAATATTTAGTACACAGCCTTCTACCCGTACCCCCGCAGTGGCCTCCTAATCTACTAGAAGTGATCTTGTTTTATACATTGACAGAAAAGTCAGTAGTTATTTCATCAAATAGTTTTTTTCCGTGTGTTTTGTCAGGGTGGAGGAACAGACGAGTCGACTCTGAACCGGATCATGGTGGGCCGCTCTGAGATCGATATGCTGGACATCAGAGCCGAGTTCAAGAAACTCTACGAGTACTCTCTGCACTCTGCCATTGAGGTGAGGTCACTGTACATACAAGGATTTACTGTAATGGGAAGTAATTATAGGACTATCAATTCAACTATATACGTATATAAGCACTATTGATTTTTTAAAGTATTTGTTTGAATAGTCAAGAGGTCCTATGAGACACACAGACTAAAAATGACTAATCCGCGGGTAACAGGAGCATTCTCCATATGACATAAAACTCATGTTACTAACTTTGGGAATCTTTAAATGCTTATTGGTGAGGTATATGTCGTCTGATTTATGTTAAATGTTGGGAGTTTTCTGACTGTTGTGTTTTTTTATTTTTGCATCCTGTGGTTACATGGTTGGATTTGGTCTCAGGACTTGATGATTCAAAAACTAACCATCCATGATTTTTAGAGACTACTGCAGTTTTGCTGAAAAGTGAGAATAGTTTCCAGGGTTAAGTAAGCTTGCTACTCATTTCAACTATTAAAACACTACAGACCTTTTTAAAAGGAAAATGTCCACGCTGTTTGGCCCACTCTCCTAGGTCAACACACAACAGCTCCATTAGCTTGTGAATGTTTGTTGAAGGTATCTGAAAACAGAATATAGAAAGGGGCGTAAAAGGACTACGTACAATATACTGCTGAATCTAGCTGTTTTTCAAAAGTAAAGAAGATTTAAAAAGTTTTCTTACTTGTGGAACTACGGTGGTCAACAGGTGCAAACGCGCTACAACGGCCTAAAACGTTTTCATTAGTTTCAGCATTTATATGCAGTCCTTTGAGTAAACGCTGCACATGTTTCGTCAAGTTGGTGAAGATATTTCTTCATTGGTATGCGTTTGGCCAATTTGTCTTTTTATATTTGCATCGTTTTTAAAGCTGCAGTGCGTTTCTCCTAATGGAAGTGTTTGGGGCCGTTGTAACCGGTTGCACCTCTCGGCCACCGTAGGGAACAGCTCTAATATTAGAAATGTAGCCAAACTATGGGTAAGTTAGCAAGTTGCTACTGCTGTAACGCACAATGTCCGTGTGAAATATAACCACCTTATAACTCTAAAATGAATTATAATCATCATTCAACAATTATACCTCCCATGCTCATCTTAGTTTTAGTCAATTAAACTATTACAAATCATCATTCTTTAAATGATAGAACATGCTTATCACCATTAGTGGAGCAAGTACTCATCCATGTCTATGATGATCTTTTACTGCAGTAAAATACAAAGTACCACAGTGTAGAAATACGAGTCATCTTGTACTCAAGGGGAACTGAAGCAGAGAAATAAAAGGGTAAAAACAACAATATTTCCCAATATTAATTTATAATTAATTAATAATATGCAGCATGAAATCGAAATGATCAAGTGAAGTGCCTAAAAATAATACTTGAGTTAAAGTACCTAGTTACATTCCACCGCTGAGGGTAAATGTGTTGTGAAGACTCTTTTCTCCTCGCCTGTGTTGCTGTGTCCTCCAGTCAGATCTGTCGGACAGCCTTGGGGAGTGTGTGACGGCCATCTGTGGAGGAGAGGACTAACTAACACGAGGTCTACCTGAGGACAAGAAGAATCTGCTTCCTCTTGAACTCACATCCTCTTCAGATACTAAACTTTCAGCTTCAAACTACTAACCTGTAACTTGTTTTTTGTCAACTGAAAGACATGTTGTATACTTATAAAAAAAGAGTTAATAATCTAATGAGAAATCTTAAAATTCTGATTTCGAACTTGAAGATGTCAACTGAAGTCTTAATATCAAATTCTGTTCTGTTTCAGTCTGATTGCCGAGGGAAATGGGAAAAGAGTCTGCTAAAAATGTGCGGAGGAGATGATGACTAACATCGAGAGGCTTTTGCTCTCTACGGCTTTATTTTCATTTCTGTCAGTTTTATCATCCTTGTCGACGAGAGTATCCACATGTCTTTTGAAATGCTCGAGGAAACAGCTGCTCTACTCAGAAGCTTAAAAACGTTATTTATTGAAAAAGGACATTTCTACTCAAAACCAAATAATGACGAGTTGTTTAGCTTATGGAGATTGTTGATTACAAATATAGAAAAAGGAAAAAAAATGTTGTTCATCGTGTTGTTATTCGAACTGTAAATTGCATCAGGAGGCCCATTTTTTTTTGTATGACATTCTTCAGTGTATTGGTAAATGGATTAAAAAAATAAATAATTGATTGAAATTTGGACAGTGGCTTTGAGTTTTCTGTGATTTGTTGAATTGTGATATGCATGCAAATGTATTAACATAAATGCAACTTAATGATAAATACATCAGTAAAAACACATCATACAATGTTAATGTAGTGCTTTATTGGCAATTTATTGTAATAAAGAGATTATTTTAAGGGTCTTACATTTTGGAATAATTTAATATTTGCTTTTAAAATAAATACAAATATAGGTTTCTTATCT